>NW_023596136.1:45950434-45986246 GCF_011947565.3 Pollicipes pollicipes
GAACACCTGCTGTTCTAAATTCGGCACATTTGACAGTTGAATCTAATCACATACAACTGAATAAAATAACTCATGCTTCACAGAAAGTCTAAAAAAACCCACAGCGATTCGCTCTTTCCCATGGACCAAGCATTATATGTTTTCACCACGGCCACATATATTGAGTATATTTCAGACTATATATTAGGATAATTACAAGATATATGCAAACTTCATTACCGACTAAACAACCTGGACAATTGACTAGTTTTGTCGAAGGTTCGCAGTCTCCACATCAATTGATAGCGGCAAAGAGTTTTCAAAGAAAGCTCTTTGCCGCTCAAAGAACATAGCACTTCCAATATTTCTTGCTTTACCATTTCAGAACGTCCGTTTCATTCGACCAAAAATGGTGCAGAAGGAGTCTGTCTTCAATGTACTTTTCTATATCCGGCTACTTCATGTGATCAGGTGTTCAACTTCTAAAAATTCTCTAAAGATCGAGTTCCGCATGGCGTGCGTAGGGTTTCGCTCGCATGCTCGGTAGACAAAGTGTCCTCTCTTGTGTTGTCCGAAAATTGTTGTCGCTAGCAATACATTCCCTTTGAGAATATTGAAATCAATGTAATCAAAGCCACTAAGACGCATCAGGGAACGAAATTGCCAAGCATCCCACAGCCATGGCCGCGCTGCTCCTGTCACTGGCATGACTTGTCGGTAATACTCAAAGCCCAAGACAGTTTGTTGTCAACGTGCCAACGCTTATTAAACTATTTTAGACACGGCCAAATGCCATTCCAGAACAAAAGCAATGCCAAGATAATGCCTCAAATTAGGAAAATATTGAACTCACGTTTGAATTGCTTCAGATGGGGTTTCATCATGGTACGTCACCGTGGCTAAAGGTGTCGCCAGGAATATCCAGATTAAAGGTTAAGGTTATTAAGCCAAAGGTATGATAGAAGGAATGACCGTCATTCAGCTTTTCACCAAACGTGATATAACATCGAGGCCCCACGTCAACTGACGTACATTTAACGATGATTACCACTGCAATATGCTGTCATTCACGAAGCTCCACAGCCTGCAGCTCGGGCCATGGCGTCATCATCGGCGATGATGATTGTTGTGTGTGTGTGTGTGTGTGTGTGTGTGTGTGTGTGTGTGTGTGTGTGGTGGTGTGTGTGGTGTGTTTGTGTGTGTGTGTGTGTGTTGTGTGGTGTGTGTGTGTTGGTGTGTGTGTGTGTGTGTGTGTGTGTGTGTGTGTGTGTGTGTGTGGTGTGTGTGTGTGTGTGCTGGTGTGTGTGTCGTGTGGTGTGGTGTGTATGTGGCGTGTGTGCGGTGGTGTATGTGTGGTGTCATAGGGGCTGTACGACGCACTCTGATGGGCGCAAAATACCCCTAGAAGTCGACGCGCCCTAAAAAACCCAATCATCATCACGACACACTCTTGTTACTGCGGCTATATGGCGTTCACCTGCCTCCCGTCCTGGCAGGAAGGGCGGGGTACCGCAGGGGAAATCGAAGTCCGTATCTCAGGTCCCCCAGGCGCGCAGCTTAACCAAAATGTTCAACTGCCACGCGTGTACCATGGCCGATTTTCCCGCAAATACCAGTGGATTTTTTTCTGCTTCCGAGAAGAGCAAACGTTCACCAAGATTTAAACGATTGAATTGGGAGTCCGGTGAAGCAAACCCACACATCTACTAAATGGCTTTCTATTTTTGACAGAATGAGGCTCCTGGGCGGTTAACCCAATCAAACTCGCCCATAAATCAAAATTCCGATCTCGGCAGTCGCCGAACACCGATCGAACAGGACAAGTGAAGCTGCTCACGGAGGGAGGCGCTACACGCGGCTTGAGAGCCGCCCCAGCATCGTGTCATCCATCACTTTGCAGGGACCTGTTCACAAGCCGGGTTGTCCATGGCGCCATCCAAGGGCAAAAATTCGTTACGTGTTGTTGCCCACACTAGCATGCTTTCAGCCAGATTTCGTGGAACAGTAAAAAAGACAATGCACGGTTGACTTCAAACTCTAAATGTACTTCCGATATTATGCTATATTTTATCACCAATATTGTGAAATCTTCAGCACTTAGACTTTTCGACGAAGGTGAAGTCATATCTTGGCTCCGTTAGTTTTTCCGGGAGAGCTGCGAACTACTTGTGTCATTACCGTGAGGGTGGACATTACTCTCTCAACCACAACAGTTTGCCGCAATTCCTTAACTGCAGCTCTCTGAATTGATCACAAGTGACCATTATCAGATTTTCCGTAGGTGTGTAAACGGCGCGCCATCTGTTTCTGACCCGACGACACGTGAATTCGTTCGGCAATCCCTCACATTGCCGTTCCCTTGATAAACGACAGTTTTTACCGGGATATGTGTATAAATATATACCCACATACGCACACACACACCATATACCAACACACAAACATACATGCAGTATATATATATAATATATATATATACATACCACACCCACACATTATATATATATATATATATATAATATATATATATATACATAATATATATATATATATATATATATAACATATAAAACGTATGCATATAATCGGCGTCATTTTGAGATGGCTTACGCTTAAGAATGACATCTTACTCCAAGTAGTGACATAGGAGTCAACTTATATTAAGTTATCTAAGCCTCTGAGTGCTTCCAATGATTCATAAAGCCTTTGCGCCAATGTGAAGTCATAACTTCAAAAGTTTTGGTCGGCAATTTCAGATGTCTCCATTCAGATAAATGTCTTCCTTTTACATTCTTACACATTGGGACGATAACGTGGCAAACAAAATGGGGTTGGAAGATAATCGGATTTGTTCTTGGACGAGTCCGTGGTTTAGGCGATTGACTGTTATCTGTTGTTCGAACATGCATGGGTATTTGGCCTCGTGCTCGCCATTTTTGAGTCATCCAAAACATGTCAACATGTTGATTTTGAGTCATCCAAAACATGTCAACATGTTGATTTTGCCGCGCTCGGTCCAAAGACCCACGGTTGAAAATACAGAGGCAAACGTCACAGAAGTCACACTCCTGCCGTCCCCGCCCGTTAAGCCTCCTGGCACTCTACATAAGCAGAGCCGACAGAGCCGGAAACGTACTCAGTCCGTGGAGCAGGTCAGTATTGGGTGCGGCGGGATGATCGGAGAAGGCTACCGCCCAGTGACGTGGGCTCAAGTGGCGGGCTGTCACACCAGAGAGCTGCGAGCGACAGTGTTCATGCCCGGCCGCGTTACGGGGGTCGAGGGGTGTGCGGCAACTGGGCTTCCCTCGTGTGTTGCTGGCGTTTCTCGCTGTTTATGTTGAAGAAGGACACAAGCGGCGCCGACTCGTCACTAGTTTAATCGCGGCCGAGGTGCGTTTTACGTGACACTGACAGACAGCCTGCCAGTTTGATGTAACTAAGTTCAGTCCGTTTGCTCACTTAACGCGGGCGCCCTGCGGCCTCTGGCTCGGTGGTCTGTTTACCTTCCGTTCAATGTCGTCTGCATCGCGGTGGTTCTTTATAACGTAAACTGTGTCCTGTCTGAGTCGTGCCACGACTTACATGGTTCGTTTACGTGTTATAGAGTAGGAGTTGTCCTCTGGGACGTATCACTGCACGTCTATGACATGCGGTTGTTACACTTAACTGCAATCTACAGCCCCGCCGATATGTTTGTCTCTGGCGTCGAAATGCTACCTGTTGCTCGTGTCACGCGGTTGGTCTGTGCGTGGCATGCTGCTATGATATTTTCCGAGGTGAGTTATTGTTCCAGTGTAGCTGGGGTCTACTGGAGTCTGCACGTTACCGAGGTCTACTGGCCGTGTCATCATCGCTGCCTGTCGGTCTGTGATGCGCCGCTGGGACCTGGTGTCTATGGCCCACGTCGATGCCGCGCATGCGTGCTGCTGTATGTCATCTTCTGCTCAATACATGTCACTTAAGCCTGACGTTCCTGATACGAACTCCTATCAGATTGGTCACCGGTGCTGCCGCTGGCTGACTCCCCCCTTGGCTTGACCCGGCCAGTCCCGATCGGTGCCTCTATGGCCGACCTCCACTGGCTTAGCCCCCGTCTTGCAGCCCCGCCGATCCCCGCGGCCGGGCCCGAGCCGCCGGCATGGGAGCCGGGGCGAGCCGGAATAGGCCACCGGCCTGGAGGCGACGCTCCATTCTGGCGCCGCCGCCGCCTCCGCTGCCCAAGGACCCCCGCATGCCGCTCACCATCCGCCAGAAGTTCAACATTGTCAAGTCCTGGAAGGGCATCAGCCGCGCCATGGAGCCCACCGGCGTCTACATGTTCGTCAAGTACGTGACTGGGCGCAGTGGGTGCACTGACGCGACCCGCGATGAAGACTTAACTCCGCCGGGTGACCGTGAGTGAGTTGGTAAGGAGCTGGTGCAGCCGCGAATGCGCCCCCTTGCTTCATCAGCTTTGCAAAACTTTTCCATTGCCATTAAGTCTATGGCGCAGTACGACAAGAATGAATCCGAGACTGCTCTTGCCCACGCAGCTCTTTGGAACGTCGTTGAACAACAGTGTAATCTTATGCATCGCAACAGTTCCTCGAATAATTTCCAGCCCTGTTACTAAGGCCGGCGTGCTTTTAACAAGACCCGCTTGTCAGCAAAAACGCAGCTGGATGAGTGCTCAACGACTTCCGATGCCCGCTTCCGAAACTGCTCCATTTGGTGGCACAAGTGAAGCTGCAGTAGGCCTGGCTAAAGTGGTCTTCTTTCGAGGTCTTTTAGATTACGTCCGATTCATTTTATAGCATGGCATTTCAGACTAGATTCTTGCATCATGGCTGGAGATTTGTCTGCACCAATGGAACAATTCAAGGCCTTGGAAGCTTTAAGAGTTAAGTTGTGGGATAACAACTTTGCACATGATGAATGACATCTTCGCCAGTGGGGGATCTTCTTTGTGTTTATTGGCTCAATTCAACAACCTGAATTTGAAACACAATTATCTGCTCATCAAGCTGAGGTTCAAGAATGTCGTCAAAAAGATGAGCGTGAAAGGGAGTGTTCCAAATTTGTATAGCGCTTTTAGCTCAATTAGTCATTTTGAAGATCATTTCATGCACTTCACAGCCCCGCCCTTTTTAAGACCTAACATTCTCTAGCTTTTGAGCTACACGCCCGTTAAGATGTGCAAACTATTTCGTGTAGACTATTTCAAGACCAGTTATGCATGCATGACGCCATGGCAACATCATTTAAATTATCTCACCCCATGGGCCAGACGACGTTCAAAGCCAGGAAGAATGTCATCATCCAGCCGTTCAGGTCTGGCGTCCGTGAGAGCAATTTTCAAACATGGTTGACGTCAGCTGGCTCTCAAACAAGGTTGAGAAAACTGTGGGAAATTAAACCACGAATCAGTTGTTGTGCTACATTATATTAGAAGCTGGGCGTCGTTTCTTCACTCGCTAGTTATCACGAAAACAAGACTTGCAATCAAATAATGTAAGAATAACGCCGTAGCCGAGTATGCGAATACAAGCAAACACCTTAGACTCACTGAGTAATATGCGAGAACACCATGAGAAGTGCCAAAAAATGAGCACATAACGATATTTGGCGCAGCCAACACTTCCCACACCACCACTATAATCTCTTGGCGAGAAGTACCACAATAACTGTTAGGGTAGCAATTTCGCACGGCTAGTTTGGCAGCGCATCAACATCATAAAAAATGTTTCTGGTTAAAATCAAGCAGCGCCATATTGAGAAGCATGTTTACCAACTAGATGAATTTGTCTGTTTAATGTAGTCTTCTCCACTCAAAAGTGTGCCAAATGATGAAAATAAGCACGTTTCTTTATGTTTGCTTCCTGCTTTGCTTCAGACAGTTTGCTCTTCACGTGAAGAATATTTCCTTGGAAGGGAGATTTCCACATTTGTATGGGGTTTTGAACCGAAATAGCCATCTTGAAGGCCATTCGGTGCAGTTCGGAGGCCTACCCTTCTCAAGTCCTTAACCTCTCTGGTTTCTTAGCTACACGCGCGCGAAGATGTGCATATTTTTCGGGGAGACTACTTTAAGGTCACCCACGCATCCCTGCCGCCATAATAACGCTATTTAAATCCTGTCATTCCACGGGGTATGCACCGATCAATGCTAAAATATATAATTGTCAAGTCGTTCATGTCTGGCGTTCATGAACACCACCACCAGATGTACGAGCCGTCAACTGACTCTCAATTTATGTTGTGCTAGGTACGACGAAGCATTCAAACAGTGACGTACTGAGGAGCATGTTTACTAAACATACAGTTGTGTTGTCTAAAGCAGTCTGTTTCACTTAAAAATATATCAATAGTTCTCAGTGAGCTTTTTTCATCATATCGAATGCTCTCTTCAATATTTTCAGATGTGGGGCATTCCACTTAACTGGCCACAGGTACGCCAGAGGAGAACCTGTTGGCGATGCTGCTATTGACCGCTGGATGGAATGAAAGCTTAAAGTAGCGTTTGAAGCCAGGCTTCCCCACACCAGCATTTTTAGCACTGACCTTTGCGATCCGTGGCTCTGCTGCATCACAAATCACTGCCCATCATCGATCCGAACCCATCGCCCGCACAAACCTCCACTTTTTCGTGGCCCCGGTCTTAGGAGCGATCTTCTCTTCCGCACTCACGATAAGCAAATAGGATTTATTTAATAGGTCGGGCATGCCCTGGATTCCATGCCGGTGAATGCAAATAAACGACCGTTGTAGAAAATAGCAGACATGCTCAAGCCCACCTAATATAAATGTTGAGCGTACTTGACGACATGGCATATAACCATTTCCAGCAACAGGTCGGGCTGCTTTCGAAGTGTCTTCGCCCCGCTCGCCCGGGCAGGCTAAAAAACAACATCCGTCGGTTGCCCTTATTTTCAAAATGCAAACTTCATCCTCACCCTTCCATCCAACCATTGGTTTGATTAAATCATGTCACCGATAGCTCGCGCAGAGGCAGGATGGCGCAGGCCGTGCGGGCTGTGCAATCAGAGGCGCGGTACTAACGGACAATCACCGCATCGATCTCCCCGCGTCGGCCTTCTGCGCTCTTCTCAGGCGTATAGCGTTATCTGGACGGGATAGACCACGACATTTCCGTAAGACAACCAATGCAAACTAAGTTCCAAACGTTGCATTCTGTTCCACCCTTGTATTTCCTGTGGAGGAGTTCAATGAGTGAAGAGTTTGCCTTTGTTGTGGGCCTTGGGCGAAAATATGCAAATGCTAGTCTGAGCCAGAGTAACAATATCTTAGCTCCAAGTGTCGAGCGTTGGGAAAGGGTGTGGATATAGCGGCAGCACACCCGGGCTCGTGCAGCTTTTACACCGGTCTGACTTCCACTGCCAAGTGCGCTAGGCTCAAGATGCGGTATTGGATCCCATACCCGGCTCTCGCGACCGTCAGGGAGTATTTCAGTGATAGAGTAATGAGCGGAAAGGACTCACGGACTCTCAACGTACCGGCCTAAAGAACTGTCAGCGTCTCGAGCTGAATGTGAACAGTTGGTATCTTTGACCCTTTCCGAGAACTGAATGCGGCCGTTGATCCGCATCACTCAAATCCAGTCGCTTCTAACAATATAAGACCACATATAGTGCCTGCTGCGCAGGAGCCTTCCATACTCTGCGCCTTGCCACCAACAGGCGATTTTTGCGCATGCGCGAGAGCGCTTGTTGAAGCAACAGCGGCATGTCGGGCTCCTACGCACGCTGTATAAGTCGGTAGTGCGACCTTTTGTGTGCGACTTTTGTGTAGATGCTAGTACGACTTTCCATTCTCCTGCTGCCCCCCCCCCCCCACACCCCCTCCCTCCCGTCTCCCGCAGACTGTTCGAGGACCACGCCGAGCTCATCAACTTCTTCGAGAAGTTTCGAGAGCTGCGTAATCGCGACGCGCAGGCTGAGAGCCTGGAGCTGGCCGAGCACGCCTCTATCGTCATGAACTCGCTGGACGAGGGCATCAAGGCGCTTGAGGACATGGACTACTTCTTCACGCTCCTGCATCAGATAGGCGGCGCTCACACTAAGGTGCCCGGCTTCAAGAAGGAGTTCTTCTGGGTGAGTGGCCACAGGCTCAGTGTTTTGTTTTTCTGTCATGGGCTTTTATGTTAGGTTTGCAGTGTTTATTTCAATGCGCCTGGAAAAGTATCCATTTCCGTGAAGGTATTGTGCGTGAAATTTATCAGCATGTTATGTATGTTCGGGAATTGTGTGCAAGGATACCTTGTAAGGAGGATCAACCCACTGTTGTAGGGACATATTTCCCAAGTTGAGCGCATCAGGCTGTCGCAAAACTGGTAGTATACAATGACATTATTTACCGTGTACAGTTCACCTGTCTTTGATTTCCAATATTTCCAATGTGTTTTCGTCGACAGCCTGCTTTTCCGCCCAACGGAACACCATGCTGTTGCAGACTTCAGTTCAACCATATTGTTCCAGAAAATCAAGAACCCGTTCTTAGAAGCAGTGAAGGTCACGCTTGGCGATGCCTATACGGACAATATGGACAACATCTATAAGCTGACCATCGATTTCGTGATCAGCACGGTCGTCGAGGGCTTTGATCGGGCGGAGAGGGCACAGCGCTCGACGTAGATGGCAGCGGCGGCTCTCGTGCTCATGGTGGCCTGCAATGTGGGCAGGCTCGCTAGGTCAAAGGCCGTGGACTCAAGGTCACAGGCGATTTGTGAGCCCGCGGACCTCGCTGACACCACCGACGACCGTAAACATCGTGTACAGCACCGCCGTTGTGATCGGAGACAGCAGTTGCCATGGAACAACATGCCCAAAATGTCGTGAGAACGTTGAAAATGTGTTCACAAGTGAACCTAGGCAGTGATCAGTGAAGTGCGCATGTATGTCAGTGGTGTGCGGTTGCCGCATGCGAGTCGCGTCGTCGGTCGGCATCGGGCTGAAGTGGCGTTTAATGTTCTGGCAGCACGCGGTCAGGCGCCAAAGTCAGCAGCGGTGCGTGTCAGTGAGAGGCACGCTGACATGACCGGTTTCCGTAGTCACCCGTAAAATTACAGTGGATAGGGGTGACTTAAGCTTTTTGAATGAGCTGTTCTGCCTTGTGAAAGGTTACTGCGCACGTAGAAACTGCTGTCAACATGCACAAAAGGGTGTGTCATCGAGGGAGTGAATCTCTTGGAATCATCTGAGACAAAGTTTTTCCTTGGCACACGGATTAATGATAAACGTTCAGTTCTGTCGCACCGCACCAATGTTGATATCCGTGAGGCGATAGCAGTTTTTCTTTGATAGGCCTAGAAAACCGTATTCGATACTAGCGCCACCTATTTTAAACACTGGGATCATCCTCCAACAAGCCTCAAAGCAGCCACTTTCCACACTACTGGTACTTGGTGGATTAAGTATGAAAGAGATATCATGAAGAGCACCAGCAAAGCATTGCCAAACAGCTTTTAAGCTGACCTTTTAGAAAAGAACATAAGTTTTGGTACAGCCCAAAGCTGTGCAGTTATGAGAATGCTCCAGCAGACCGGGTCGGTTTCAAGTTTGTTTTTGCTAACGCATCATTGTAATGTTGATTTGCAATTTATGCGCTTTTTTGCGTGGAAGATGTGGGTTTGTTTAGTTTTACTGGTACTGAAACCTTCCTTTCGAACAATTACTAGCGTAAGCATGCCGACGGCTACATGGTCGCACAAACATCTTGCGATAGGCCACCCGGCTCTACTGTTCCACTACCAACTGCCAACTACGGGAAAGCATTGAGGTACATCAGGTGGCTGAGCGAATCGAAGAGGAATCGCACGAATGCCATCTTCAAGACCGCGACGGTAGAAATCAGGGTACTGTGGGCCAACGAAGCGATCCCTGTTCATGATCTCAAATACGTGACAAAATTGATCGAGAGGGATTGATATCACCCCAACAGAGTTATCAGCAAGAAACCAAAGGAAGAGAGTGACAGCAACGCCGCCACCGCGAAATTCAAGTCTCTTAATGTCGCAAAATGCAAGTGCAAACCTCAGTGCAGCCTTCCATACCCAGTCATCCGCACAGTGTATCAGGAGGGGGTTGCCATGAAGGACCAGTGCAAGCACCGAAAGCTCACCCTGGGGTCATTTGACCGGGATGCGATTGTGACTAGGGAGGCTCGCGTGGTGCGCAGGATGGCCAGACAACTCCAGGGGCGTCGTGGCTCGGATGCCAGTGAGGCGGTGTCTGCTGCTAAACCTGAGTCGCCTTCCCCGCCGACTGCTGGGCCTGCGCCGCGTGCTGAGCCAGTGCTGGCTGCTAGTGCTGACCCCGAGCCTGCTCCGGTACCAAGTGGTCTCAGCGCTGGTGAGTCAGCCGAGAGCACGGATTCCTACCCGGTTCCGTACATGGTAGAAGGTGGCGACGGCGCCGACTGTTCGTTCCGGTTGAGACCACTGTCACTGTAGATCATAACGTCAACGATCTGACTAACCCCGCTTTAACGGTTGACAGCTACGCTGGCTCGAACCGGGCCGCTGCTGCTATCATCAACGCCTTTCAGCAAGACAGCAGAGACGGCCTGGCTACTTGAAGTAAAATATCATAGATCCCAGACATGTGCCTGGTTCCTAGCATTGGTTCCAGGTTCCCAATGGTTCTTTCGACAAAATAAGATGCTGGATCCTGGTTCTCACTGGTTCTTTCCGCAAAACAAGACGCTGGATCCTGGTTCCCACTGGATCTTTTGACAAATAAAGATGCTGGATCTTGGTCTCCACTGGTTCTTTTGATAAAACAAGACCCTGAATCCTGGTTCCCACTGGATCTTTCGACAAAGTAAAACCCTGGATCTTGGCTTCCATTGGTTCTTTGGGCAAAGCAAGACCCTGGATCTTGGTTCTCACTAGTTCTTTCAACAAAACAAGACCCTGGATCCTGGTTCTCACTGGTTCTTTCGACAAAACAGAACCCTAGATCCTGGTCCCCAATGGATCTTTTGACAAAGCATTATGCTGCATCCTGGTTCCCATTGGTTCTTGCACAAAACAACAGCCTGGATCTTGGTTCCCACAGTTTCTTTGACAACACAAGACCTGCATCTTGCTTTCCATCAGTTATTTTGTAACCACTGGCTTCAGCTCCCAGATTCCCTTGTTTTTCTGTCAATACCAGCTCCAGGTTCCCATAAGATCTTTGGCAAGCAACAGAAATACCAACGCGCCATGAATAGTGAACACCATATCTCACAGTTCACGCTAGTATTTTACCAACACTAGACTCCTGAGGTCAGAATATGGAGTACTCTGACAGTCTTGGGACCTTGGAAAAATTGGCCTAAAAAGGTCATCCCACATAACCCAAATACTTCACTTTAAAAAAGCAGATCAGTACATCACAGACAGGTCAAAATAAACAGCGTATCCTGACCCTGTAATAACAATACAGCTCTTCCAGAAGCCTGAGCACAAGGCTCCGGCAGATATAGATTCATTGTGTGCATGATAAAGCAGTATCAATGTGGGACTAACTTTGGTTTGCAGGTGGGCTGGGAAAAATCGGCCTAAAAAGTTCATCCTGCATAACACAAATACTTTGCTCTAAAAAGGCAGATCAGTACATCGCGGACAAGTCAAAATGAACGGTACGTCCTGACTGTAACAACTCTCTGTAACAACTGTACAGCTCTTCCAGAAGCCTGAGCACAAGGCTCAGGCACATATAGATTCACTGTGTGCATGATAAAGCAATATCAATGTGGGACTAAGTTTGGTCTACAGGTGGGCTGGGCATTTGTAAAAAAAATATTGCTGAGCTTCGATAGTAATCTGTGATATTGAGATGGTATTCTGGCATTATATTTACATACCTATATATATATATATATATATATATATATATATATATATATATGTACATGGTTACTTTACGCAACCAAGCAACTTGCTTGCTTCTTGGCAATCCATGTTAAAAGTACCTGTGGCTGAGCCAGAGCTGACTCACATTCTTTAGCTCCTTTGCCTGCTAATGCCGGGCCCTGGTTCCAATAACTTTGACACAACCGCAGACCCTGGTAACATCAAACCGGTTCCTCGTTCTCGCGGGTTTTTCAGGAAGAACACTTACGACTCCTTTGTTTGCCAAATCTCAATACCATTAGTCCCATAAGTTCATTTGCCAGACACACTCCTGCAGAATATGGTGGTAGCTGGTAGATGGACAGAGGGAACATTCTAAGTTATTAACACAATGCATATATTCCGTTAAAATCGGACGCAATTTCATCTCACCTCCCCCATACCCCAGATTTCACACCTCACACCGATCGCACACTGGCAGTGCGTCGCCGTTTCACATTGCCATGGAAACCACGCCAGCTGAGCTTTATCTTCTGAAAAACGCAGTCTTATCAGCTGATCAATATTTGTTCCATACCACGACTAGGTGGCTCTCTATATATAAATATATATATATATATATATATATATATATATATATATATATATATATATATACACATATATTGAATTTGTAGTGTTATTAACATTGAAGAACAGCGAATTTGTTTTAAGGTATGTGAGGAACAGCCTGAGCAGATAACCAGCAATGTTCATGGACTAAATTTTATTAATTTACATTAAGAACAGTATACATTGCTGGACCTGAAAAAGTGGGAAGTGTAGGCAGCAACCACTGTAAAGAAATCCTGGTAAGATTCTGGTTCTTGCCGGCTCCTGAACGTAATTTTAGAATGGATCTTGGTTCTTGCTGAAATTGAATCTCCATCTTAAGCCTGAGCTGGATCTTGGTTCTTGCTGGATCACTATGCATGTTCCAAGCTGGGTCTTGGTTCTTGCTGGATCCCTCAACATAATTCCAAGCTGGATCTTGGTTCTTGTTGGGTCCCCATGTCTGATCCAAGCTAGATATTGGTTCTTTAGGATCTTTCGTCTTCATGTCAAGCTGGATTTTGGTTCTTGTTGGATCTTTTGGCTTATTGTCAAGCTGGATCCTGGTTCTTGCTGGATCTTTCGAATTATTGTGAAGCTGGATCCTGGTTCTTGCTGGATTTTTCGACTTATTCTCAGACTGGTTCCTGGGTTCTTCCTGGTTCCGGAACCAGGAACCAGGAACCGGTTCCCGGGAAGAAATTTTGGGAACCAGGCACAAGTCTGGTAGATCTTAAGACCTGCTGCGCAAGAGATAGAGCAAGAAAGAGGACGGCCCGTTAAAATTTTAAAGCAATCCACGAGTCAGGTTTGACCATCCTCTACCCCGACAGACGCGAAGGCAGGAGCTACATGAGCGACGCGGAGCTAGACAAATGCCGTCCAAAAACACGTGGCTGTCATCGCTGAGCCAGGGAGCCGATACGTGACTCATTTTACGTCCGAGTTCGGCCGCGCCCTGTGCTTGTTCAACGAGTTACACTCCGTGAGCCCGTAGTGCGGTGATCACATCAATGTGCTCGGCTGCGATGGCGCGGCCGTCAACACCGAAACGATAGACGACGCGTTCCGTCTGCTTGAGCTGGCCACCGAGTCACCCGTACACTGGTTTATCTGCCAGCTGAACGGCAACGAGCTGAGCCTCCTTCATCTGCTGCTGAGGCTGGACGGCACGACCACGGAACCGAAATTTTTCTGGGCCCATCGGCAAGACCTGTTCCGGAGAGGTCTGGAAGAGGGACGTTGTGGCATTCAAGCCTAGGTCGGGGCACGTACCAAACCTGCCGGTCGACCTGATTCAGCAGCTGAGCACCAACCATCAGCTGCTGTACCTTCTGGCCTCCGGCGTTTGAAACAGCTCTGTCCAAAACATGGCAGCCCGGTGGCGAATCGGACCATCGAACCATGCCACGTAAATATGAAAACACACTATCTTCGAATTTATAGCAATTAGTGTTTTAAGTTCATCAAGTATCAATTGATATTTCATGTGCTCACTGTTGAGTATTTACTTAACATTATATCTTGTGCCGTAGTATGTCGCATTATTTGCTGGTTGGTTCATGCTCACTAGTATGTTTGTTGATATGTATTCCGTCCATTTAAGGACTTTGGATATCGGCGTAATTACATACACTTAAGAGGCACAGTAATTTTTGTATGATCTGATGCTCAGTTCCTAGCGAATTGTTCTAATATACTCGCTTTTGTTTTCAGATGGTTGACACTGGCCACTCATATCTCTACCAAGTTCATATCTCTACCAAGACCTCCAGCAGCGCTCTCAAGGACCTCGTTCAGTGCGTGGTCGACCACTATGTGTCGGTATGGTCCGCCATCCGGCAAACAGCGGCTGCGACTCTGGCTTACGCAACTTGTTCCGGAGCATCGCGCTGTCCCGCGACCTGCCGCAGCACACATAAGCCACAGTGCAGCCAGTCTTGCAGCGTAAAAGGTGCTGGGTCCGTCCAGAACAGCTACTGCTGGACATGGTGTGGGACGAGAACCGCATGGTCCGTGAAGAGGCGGTTCCGATCGTCGTGCCGCACGTGAGTAGCAAACCGAGCGTTTCCTTTAGCCCAGGGTATTCACCATCTTAGCGGTAAACTTCGAGGCCGTGAGGTACACCGAACTGATTCCCTGGCACCGACCAGTCACACAGCCTCCACTGCGAAACCTCAGCGACTGCGGGCTGCTGAACAAAGTGCAAGCACCGCTGGCCATCTTGCCCTATCTGGTTCACACTAGGAGCGCGACGCAGCGTCGCACCGCCGAGGACGCTTACGGCTGGAGCTGGAGCTTTGGCAGTATGTGGAGCCCAGCTGCGAAGGTACTTCTTCTACCGTGCGATCTCTGTCAACACGCGTTTTGGGTTTCCAGTTTATGAGCAGTTGTTGTTTGGGCCAGTGCAACGAACACACAGGCTCGACAAGGAGCCAAGGTGCGTGAGATCACCCTACTGCCCATCCCCCCCCCCCCCCCCCCCCACCACCACCTCTACGTCCGTGGTACAGGCTGCTGAACTTGCTGCATGTATTAAGTTGTATACCAAACAATATATTCTGAGTCATATGCTTTACATAGTTTTGTTTGCATCACGTGAGCTGTCTTAGCGAGGTGAAAGTCTAAAGCAATACTAACCAGCATACTCGTAAAATGAGTTCATACCCACCAGCATATGATGATCCCGCCAAATGGCTGTCAATCGGGCAAGGTCTGATCCGCATATTAGACCTTAGACCGGAACATTCTTGTATGACGGCTTAAGGAGGGCTCGGTAGCATCGTTTCTATACCCAAAGGTATTTTGGGTTGCTTGCCACCCACGGTTTGGTGTTACCTACGGCGGCAGAGGCCGCACAGTATAGGGTGACTGCAACGCCTGGCGTTGGTTTACGGAGATATTTTGATGGACCCGCGCCTCACGAATTTAAGTTTTTAGGGAGAACTTTTGCTATGCCGTGTACTTTTTGATTCCTGCGCCAAAGAATTTCTCTGTCTCACTTGGTTTTGTTACTGATGACACACCCTAATGCACAGTGCATATTTGGGTATACAAATCGTAAGCATCGCGGGATATCCAACTTTTTCTTACCCGGGGCTATCAGTAACGATTCACAATCTCTGTCTGTCTGTCTGTCTGTTTCTCTCTCTCTCTCTCTCTCTCTCTCTCTCTCTCTCTCTCTCTCTCTCTCTCTCTCTCTCTCTCTCTCTCTCTCTCTCCTCTCTCTCTCTCTCTCTCTCTCTCTCTCTCTCTCTCTCTCTCTCTCTCTCTCTCTCTCTCTCTCTCTCTCTCTCTCTCTCTCTCTCTCTCTCTCTCTCTCCTCTCTCTCTCTCTCTCTCTCTCTCTCTCTCTCTTATATATATATATATATATATATATATATAATATATATATATATATATATATGCATTAGGCACCGTCGTAGCGTAATGATTCCCAACAGTGCTAGAACTTGTAAAAAGGGAGAGAGAGAGAGAGAGGGGGGGGGGGAATGGAAAGTGTGATAATATTGGCATCTGTGGGCAGGAAATTCTCTTTTATTCTGTTTATGTTAAATACTTGCTTACCGTAAATGTATTTGATAAGCATTTTCTACAATAGGTCTAGCTTCCTTATTATGGTTTTCCGTTCATCATTGAAACTAAAAATTAACTTGCCGATGTTTGGCGTCTGTTGGATGTCCTGCCATATCATACATTACATGTCACATATTGTTACATTAGGTGTGTCATTATATGGGTTACATGTCATATTTTTAAAGGCTCACGCATATAACACAAACACGACGGATATATGATCACGTGTTACAATTGGCTTTAACCGTATAGGCAGAACTATTAGGTGCATACCTTGTGACTGCACCTGGTTACGTAACCAAGCTGAGTTCGGGCGTTAAAATGTGCATGCTCTAAATAAGGTGGTGAACATCTTTTTTTAAAGTACAAGAATCCGAGTAGCAAAACACGTGCTGAAAAGTAAGGCATGCCATCTACGCTGATGGTAACGACCGTTTCAAAATAAGGTGAAGCGTGTTTGAGGGCTTCGATTGCTCGATCGTTCCGGTGACGGTACTTTGATTGTGACCGCCTCCAGAAGATAAAGCTTGCTCTTGACTGGAAACGATGTTGTGATGCTAGTATTTCTGGAATGGTCGTGTCGGGTGATGTTCCGGCCACGTCTTTTTTTGTTTGCTCTTTTGGAGCGCATTCAACCAAGTACATTGTCAACCGCCTGGAAAGTGTGGCGGTAATGGTAGTGGCAATATCGCACATTTCATACTATCACAATCAAATGTCTGAAAGCTTTAAGGTAGACGAGCGTATTACAAAGATAATGATGTCTGACAGCGTCAAGCCAATCAATCGAGACAACAAGATCACTGCAACAGATTTCTGACTGCTGGCATGATAGACTAGTGAAGACCCCGCTAGTGCCAGTCTTTCCCGTAAGTCGGAGAAATATCAACCTTGTCAGCCAACAGCTTCCAATTTCCAGTAACCTTCATTCTACGCTCACGCTACAACGCCCACGTCCATAACCAACAACAGTCTTCCTCGAGGCCAGAAGGCGTATGAACATGCATGGTCACCACCAGAGCGCGTTATGTACTGCTTACATGGGAAACGATTCATGGTCACAGGTGCTGGAAGAAATGTGATAGTTAACCAATGTGAAGTGAGTGCGACATCCTACGATGGTCGGCTAAGCCAATCGTAAAGTGACATTGCCTCGCGATCCCAGAATTATTTGATGCAATTGACGGCTGGTAAGACGCTGATGGCGATTTTTACAATAATGTATTGACTCGCGTTACGGAAGCCAGGCCTAGCTCAGCTTTCGACGGAACAGATGAATGCGGTGGGTTCTCAAGCCTAGACTTGAACAGAGGCGAGTCTAGTAGCTGTACATAATCCACCCGGCCCCACGGCTGATGCAGTCGCCGGCACCCGACTGAGAGTGAGTCGCTCGGCCAGCGGGTCGAGTGTTTGCCGCGGGCCGTTATATGTGGCGAGTGGAGTGCGGGCGTTATAGGGTCATGAAAAAGATTGCTTGGAGGCGAGAAGTTGATGCTATATCGCAACGCGAGATCCTTTCAATGAAATTTTGAATAAATGTTTAAAATTGTCGTCGTTCTGATTGGTCGAGGTTGACTTAAAAAACATCAATGCAGCACACAGGTGATCACACTATATTAAACAAAGTACATAGATGCAGTGGGGAAACAGGTTCATAATAGGTCACTGAATACGATGATTGTTTTCTCACACTGAAACAAGAAATATATGTCTTATCATAAGACATTTAGGTAAGTTCCTCGGACATGCACTGAACAATTTTATACAGTGTCCTAGAATTGCCGACCTTGGGTGTAAAGCAACACCCTATGAGGAAGAGGTCTTCACTCCTTTCCCCCATAATTTATGTGAATTTTTCACTCCTGTCTGACATTGTCTAATCGCGCATGCCAAACCCCTATTTCCCTTTCTGAGGTTTTCAGATGTCACCCAAAACCGAGCTCACTTGAAACCACCAAGCATGAATGAGGCTCCGCAGAACCTGGACACCTGTGGCTATGTCCTGCCTCACCTACATCTGAATCATGTCTATGTACGCACAGTCAAGGGCGCCAGGTACCTCCAAGCCCAAGAACCCCAGCAACCCCAGTCGCTTGCGCGCATTAAGTTTGGTTTGTTTACAAAATGCATCACAATCCGCAGCTGTGCGCCAAATGCAAGGTTTTCACGCATCCCCTATTTTTTTTTTTTTTTGTTTCACCACCACACCACGAAAGCAGAACGTGGTGCAAACACCAGCAAGGCTTGGTAGAGAATTTTACTCCACGTATTTCTTTTTTCCCGAGGAAACTTGACCACTAAATCGTATCACTCCCAAAATGCATGAGTGAAAAGTTCAAGAAATGTCTTCTTATTTAAACTTACAAGATGAATATCACCATTTGAGCATCTACATTAATATATTTCAAGTCAAGTCAGCTGATAACAAAAGTGTGCGAGAAAAGTGCCAGTATTTGTATGTATTTAGCTACTTTTGTTTTTCTTGGTATCATACCAGTGTGATACCACTTCATTCTTCCTTCCTTTTCGATTGTCTTTAGAGGTACCATCTGCCGCTTAAAATTTTGACAAATTTCTCTGCAAGGTGTCCCAACGGCAAACTTGTACGCATTGCATACATAAATTAGATTAATTCGCCAGCCGCCCAGACATGTTTGATATGCACCCAAGCGTGAACAATTCACGGGGAATAAAGGAGACAATTTGAAGTACGGAACGTATTTTTACCGCCATTTTTGCCCTCTTAAACCTTTGGTTAACCGTTTTCTTGGTTCATGACGGTGCTCAAAAATGATAAATCCAAGCCTTTCGAGTGTCTGACTCACCAGGCTACCTGGCAAGGCTATTAGAGCAAGGCAAGGCTGCCATACAGAGCCTTGGGACAAACCTGACGCAGCTATTGCAGAAGTGTTTGATGGCGAAATTCTGCTCTCTGGGGATGTTTATCATGCACACCTCTTACTTGTTTCGCATTTTAATCTCGAAGCTTGGTGGGCACGACTGAAATTTATATTTGGGGGTGAGTCGGATGTCTCTGTCTGCCAGCAGACCATGCAAAAGGTGCTCAATTTTTGTTTTGGGGGAGCAGGAAGAAGCCAGTAAGTCTACGGTGGACCAAGTACTTGCTTACCTTACTTGATTTCAACACATGATTGGTAGCCAGTTAGCCACTTTATGTTTTAATGCATCGAGTTTTGCCATAAGACAAATTATGATACCACAACCGTATTTTGTTCCATATTCTTGGTTATTTGCCCCAGATTTCTTAAAGTGATCCTCATGGCTGCTTTAACCAAATGTTTTCTATAGTTGTCATGGTTTGCTGACCGTCAAATGACTCTACTGTATATATGCACTATATCTTTAACACAGGGATACTCTAAGCTGCATAGCAATTATAACATGAGTTAAATATTGATGTGTAACAAATAGGCAGACCACCCCATTTAAAATGTGAAGCCAACATCTCAAACTTTGTCATTGAATATGAGTAAACAAGCCCAAATGAATGCATCTGCTGCAGCTGAAAAGGTAAGCAGCAATACTGGCATGGTCATCTAAAATATATGTTATTTTTAGAGAAGACCGATTGTTTTGTGGAGCATACCCATTGTTGCCCTTGACATAGGTTAGCCATGACAATCAAAATAGGTTGTTCAAAGTGATTTAAAGTGTTTTGATTAGTGTGTTGTCAACTTTGTCTGATGTCAACAAGCATTCACGAATGAGCTGAATAAAAATGCAATTTGAAACCAGCCAAAAACTAGCTTTGAATATCATGTTTTTATCACAAGTGCTGCTGTCAACAGATAGGTGAGTTGAGATGACGTTCATCATGTGGGCTACTCTAAGTTAGGTTAAGTTGGTCAAATACATGGCAAGTGGCAATAGAAATTGTGCAAGAATCAGTAACTAACAACTGCTGCTGTGATACAAACAGGGTATACAGGATGAGATGATGTAAAGCCTCTTTAGGTTAGGCATAGGCTACTTTCACGGAAATAAGCATTGGTATTTTGTAAGAAACAGTGACAAAATGTTTGTTTTCCCTGACCCCATCTTAACAGAAGCCAGAGGTATGTCTATTGTGTTTGGCTTGGTGATGGGCTGATGTGTAGGAGTCCAAGGTTTTTTTGTTTGAGTGTTTTACGCTTGTTGCATTTTCTGTTGTCATTTTGTCATTAAATTCCTTTGCTTTGTTTTGTTTTAAAAGTGCTGTGGAAGGGAATTAAAAAGTGCAGCATCAAATTATTGATGTTAATAATTTTTTATGCGCATGATACTATCATGAAATTATTATGTTTTAACACGCACCCGGTTGGCCGGCTAGATACCCTTCGGTCGGGTTGGGGAGGTCAATTTGAACCCCCCCCCGTGAGATCTCGGGAACTAAGAAAGCTAGATACACCAAATTTACAGGGTGTCTTGACCTATACGTCAACTCACTTAGATTAGGGTTTCATTTTCCTAGGTCATGACCTTCAGGTCGAATAAGGTCAAACAAGGTCAAACTCCAGGTTGGTCTCCAAAGCGCCCTCAGAACCTAGGCAACTGTCTAAGCAAAAGGTCACAAACCCATTTGAGGTCATTGACCTTGTTTGACCCTTTGAAGGTCATGGTAACCAAAATGATACAGTACTGCATGCTCTGCGTTTTGTATCTGAATAAGCGACAAAGATTGCGCTAGGCAGTATGCTTCTAAAACAAACCGTTCGACCCGCGTCATCTGGGGTCAATAGCCTGTTCTGACCTCTAAGAAGTCAACTGAAGCTGTATAATGCGGTTCCTGCTGTCAATAAATTCGAAATGAACGCCAGAAACTATTCCATACAGCAAGCCCTAGAGTAATAAATCAGGCTGGTTTTGGCCTTGGTCTGAACATCATACCTGACCTTGGGTCAACTTAATCTGCCCATTCAATATTTGTGCTGCCTAAGAAACCATCTCAGAGATGTATGTCTTCCTCAAACACTTCGTTGTTGTATCAGATTAAACGATTCCCTAGAAATTGCCTTGGCTGAAACCATGGGGCGGACTGTGGCCTGTCATAGGTCGGCGAGCTTACAAGGTACATCTAAAATTTGCACGTCAAACGATCCGCTGTGCAATTTTCTACGGCTATGCAAAATTTGGCGCAATTACGCCGCGCCGTTCAGAAACCATTCGGGAAAAGCCCTCGGGGGGGGGGGGGGGTAATTTGCACCCCCACCTGCCACCCGAGCGCGTGTTAATGTATTCTGTTTCACTTAAATGGCCTAAGATGTTAAAAAACGAAATAGTTTTGTCAGGTTCCTGATATTACGTGCATGCCAACTTGAAATAAATGTCTTTGTTTGCTGAAGCATCAGTCCCGAGCTCAAAAGCTCCATCCCTTTTGTGAATTGATTTTTTTCACTCCCACACGTTTTTTTGCGATGGAATTTTTCACTCCCACCCTAGTTCAAAAGCGATTCTAGCTCCCTGATTTTATAACACATTCAGGTCGTTTTCTCTCCTTATGAAAATTTTTGGGCAAACGGTGCCTCCTGGATCATTTTTGTTTTGACGCAAGGGTAGTGGCAGCAGAAGCAGCAGCACCAGCAGGGGTAGTGGCAACGGCAGCGGCAGTAGCAAGAGCAGCACGGGCTGTGGCAGTGGCAACAGCTGCAACAGGAGCAGCAACAGCGGCAACAGCACTAGCAGGAGCAACAGCATCTGTAGGCAGGCTCGCCGGGTCCTTTCCAAAGACCAGTGGGACCCACAGAGGCAGGTCGCTCTCGTCTTGCTTCAGATAGGAGACCAGCAGGCTGAGGTCCAATGTCAGGTCCGGCGCAGAGGAGAGAGGCTGAACCTCCTCCAGGGAAGGGGTTTCCGAGACAGCCATTGAGATGCTAGTGAGAGACTGGCAATCCCTCTCGTGGACTTCTAGGACTTCTTTGGACGGAAAATCTTCTGTACAGCTGGCACAGATCTCTGGCAGTGGTGCAGGCGGTGGTCGAGGCACCGCTAGCAGAGTTCTGTAGGCTGGTTTCAAACACCTCGGCTCTGGCTTGCCTTGTAGACCCCAGTTGGTGGTCGAGTCCAGGCCTACCTTCTTTTCTACAAAATACTCCATTACAAAGCCAAGTTGTTTCAGGATTATGGCAAGTTGTTTAAGGATTCCCATGTGTCGTCGCAACGACACGCTTGCCACCATCCGACAGGCACTAATGTCTCTCCCTGCACTCGGATCTCACCCAAAATGGACTGTGTGATGTTTATGGTCCATGATGGAGAGAGAGATAGCGAGCTGTTGCAGCTGCAGCCAGGAGGATAGGCTTGTAGCTGCAGACAGCTGCCGGAGAGCGGTGCTGTTTGTCGGTCAGGCCATGCCTTTTTTCCCAAACCTGGCGGATCTGTGGTCGGCGAGGAAGGTTCAGGTGCTTGAGGAGCCGGCAGGTTTATGTGGGTTACACCCTGGCACAGGGCTAGCGAGCTCTCACAAGCTGTACCCAGTAGTCTGATCCGGTGAAGCGGCCTAGTGGTGATTCGGCGGAAGGTAAACGGACACTGCCTTGCAGGGTGCGGCGTACGAACCGTGAGACCGGGGCGTCGTCATCAATGTTCCCACAGCAGTTGGCCAGTCTGGTCTTCATCTTGAACCTCGTCTTGACTTCGTCCGGTTCGTCATGAACTAGACCACTTGCTGATCTTCTTGGGAGTTCAAAGCCAGGCAAAGCGTTTGGGTCAGGACGGGATATGCGTAGTATTGGTTTCATACACCTTGGCTGGACTTTGTAAGCGACAAGGCTCGCCAGGGCTAGAAAGAAAATGGTAGTTGCGATAGCAGGCACTGTGGTCACCGTATGAAAGGGAAGGGATGGTGTCGCCCGCAGAGTTCACCAACCATTCAGAGTTAAATGTGGTTTTGGGTAGTCATTCTCACCATACACTACAAAAACAAAAACAAAATCACCCAACTCATCATGAGAAATCATTTAACAGTCAAGACCAACCGATTGAAACGTATTAACGTAGTTAACCAGTTTGGTTGTGGCATAGGAAATTGCAGATACCTAAAGCAATGAACCTACGCTGGTGTCACTGCCGCCACACTTTCAAGGCGTTTGACGATGTACTTGGCTGCCGGTGCTCCAAAAGAGCACATGAAAAAACGCGCCTGAAACATCACCCGAGACGACCTGACCAGAGACACCAGAATCGTAGCATCGTCATCAGTCAAGAGGAAGCGTAATGTTCTAAAGACGGCTACGGTCAAAGCGTATTCACCAAAACTGAACAAACAAACCAACTCTTCATTGTGTCAGAGATCCCGAACATTGCAAATCGTAGGCCCGGCCTCGTTCCTGTTTGGGTTTCAAGGGCTCGGACGGACTTGGAGCCGACTGTTCAGTGTTCGGTAGTCTCTGGATGCCACCCGCATTGTGCTCGGGGCCTCTCAAATGGTGCAAGAAGGCTTTTGACTGATATTTTAAGTCACGGCCCTCCGTGCCTCGAATTTCCATGTGACCACAGCCAGCTCTTTGCGCCCTTATGCCCTCCAGCCGGGCCTTTAATCGTCGATTCCGGCGAGCCACCCGGACCCCTCTTCGGGCCTTGTCGAACACTTCCCTTGGTCGGCTGTGTCCCTTGCCAGCACAGGATCTTAGACACTTTAGGCCCCTGATAAATACAGGAGCCCCGACCAGTGTAAGTTACTGGTCCTGGCTTTATAGCTGATTGGGAAGCGGCCCTTCAGGTCCATACCGATACAGAACCGACTGTGCGTTACTGATAGTGCCTGACCGACATGTAGGCCCATATCGATTCAGAATGCCCCTGATCGGTGCAAGGAGTCCTCTGGCTGTTATTTGAGGCCAGCAGTTTTACCCTGTAGACCAGGGCACCAGAGTAAGACTCCAACCAGCCCTTCGTGCCCCTAGACCCTCCAATCTAACCCTGATCATTGGACTCGGTGGGCCCTCTGGGCTCTCCGGGCCTCCTCGAACACTACCTCTGACCAACTCGGGGCTCGTTGCCACACAGAGCCCCTGTTACCCTGTCCCCCGTGTCCCCCCCCCCCCCCCCTGGCCCACACAGGGCGCTGTGGGACGCTGACAGGCGCTGGGGCCCCGACCAATGTAAATCGCTGGCTCCTGTTATCTCCTGTCTGGGAAATGTACCCCCAGGCCCATGCCGCCACGGAGCCGACTGTGCCTTATTCGGGGTGTTTGACCAACATGTAAGCCCTTATCGATATAGGAGGTCCCTGATCAGCGCGCAGGGCCCTCTGGCTGTCACTGGCGTGTCTGTCTCTGCGGGTCAGGAACCCTGAATGCGACCTCCGGACGGCTTTGCGGGCCCTTCATTGAAGGTTGCGATGAGCCTTTCGGCTTTGGTTTGTCACGAGCCTGGCCGTTGCCGCCCAGGCATTTATGCAGCTCACAGGAAACAAGGTAAGAAGCGTGGATTGTTGACACACTTAAGCGCAGCAGCTAGAAGTGTAATGCGTCGGCAATATGTCCGTGCACAGTTGGGAAATTTGTTTCTGTTTTAGCAAAATTTCCGCAGCAGCTTCAACTAGCTGTTCACTGTTTTTTTCACCTTGACCAGCGGATCAAACCGTCGGTAGATGTCTTGACAAACTGGATCCATTAGGTTATTGGCACATTGATTCGTTATAAAATATCACGCCAAAAAATGACCTGTATTTATCGGATTGGACTGAACTAAGAACGTTGTCGAAAAGCATTTTGAATAGCATCGTAGTGGATGACCTATGTGCTTAAATGGATGAAGTAGGCTACATACCAAATTGACTTGCATTTTTGTTGTTTCAGCGGTTGTTTGAATATGGCATCAGCGGGTGGGCAAAACGAATTATGGTTGTTAAGTTAAACTGTCCTGCGATTGATAGCTTAGTCGCATTGCTACCTGTGGTACTGAGTTCAACAGCAGTAACTCATTCAACGCGGGGCAACTGTCCCGCCCAACACAAGGCCTTTCACCAGCTTAGCTACCCAATTTTTGACACATGCTGCTAATCAGCCACCTTCGAATAACTAGGATGAATTTTGTCTTTGTCTGCAACTTCCCATTTTGAATGACCTTTAAGCGATTAGGACACGATAGCTGTGGCTCTTAGAACAGATATTTCAATGTTACTGGATTGTAAATGGCGGCACAACAGAACAGCTTGCATAGTTCATAACCCATTTTGACAAAGAATGCCTCGAAAGAGATACGTTACCTGGATGAAATGAACCACCACTAATTGTCCGGTACACTGCTGTCCGTTACTGCGAATGTGTGCTGACAAAAACTATCTCCGATTTGACAGGTCAGGTCAAATCATAGAACTGGTGCGTTCAATATTTGTGGATGATGATGCGCCCCTGATGTTTCTGAATGGGAGCCGTGGTTCCTTCTCATCCGTGTGAGAAGCTGCTGGAATGATTTGCTCATGTGACGCTGTAGCAACAACGACTCATTTCTTTGACAAATGCACATATTTGCGATCCTTTGCGGACCGCTGGAGCAGAGAATTTGCTTAAAGCAGGGCACCATTCCTCACGGGTAATCACCCGCGCGCCGTCGCGGACGAGCACAGACCTATCTGTTTTTTTATTTATTGGTCTGCAAGATGACACTGTCCTTGCACCCAGGTGACCAGAACCAAAGCGTGATTTGTCCCAACGTTTAGACCAAATGCTATTTGTGGCTCCGAACGTGACATGCGGGGTCCTGGCAACGCCATATCGAAGAAGCACAACGCTTCGGATAGGTAACCAAATCCATGGCGTAATGTGCCTCAAACGCGCACCTTCTGTTACTTGATGAGAAAACCAACAATACCACACCTCGTGACATTGGCTGGCTGTGCGGGGATTCCTAGTGAAGCTAAGCCAAAAACCTTCTTCATTTCCGCAGCGGGCTGCTGACACGTGTGGCTCAGGCACGCGACGGCTTCGCTTGGTAGACGGCAATAGTGACGTCACAAGTGCGTCGTCGTCGTGTTTAAACGGACGGTAAACAGCACGGGCTGGCTCAGTCCCTCGTCCGTGCCGGCCGAGACTGCGCGATGCGCTCCGCCTCAGTGCTGGTGCTGGTGCTGGCGCTGGCCTGTGCCAGCAACGATCGCTGTCAGGATGTGACGAACGAAATGTGTGCCGGGCAGCCCTACAGCCGGGCCCAGATGCCCAACATTCTGAACCACACGACCGTGGATATGGCGGCGCTTGAGGCGCATCAGTTCGCGCCGCTGGTGAAGGTCCGTTGCAGCCCTAGCCTGACGTCGTTCGTCTGTCTGCTGTACTTCCCTCCGTGCACAGTGCTGGACGCTGCGACGCCGCCGTGTCGCGAGCTGTGCCAGGCAGCCAGGGACGACTGCGAGCCGCTGATTACCAAGTTTGGATTCCGTTGGCCGTTCTCCTGCGAGCAGTTCCCGGCGGCCGGTGAGCTGTGTGTCGGGGCGCCGGATAACGTCACGACGCCGCCGCCGCCATCGCCGTCAGCTGGGACCACCGCTCTCCCGCCGTCAGCAGGGACGTCCGCCGAGCCCGTGCGGCCGACGCCGGCGGCCTGCGGGACGGCGCCGCCGCTGACCGACCTGGCCACCGTCGACCACATGCTGACCCAGCTACTGCAGTACTCAGAGCGGCTGCAGAGGATGCAAGAGCAGAGCCTACAAATGGAGCAGCGGACACTCCGGCTGGAGCAGCGGAAGCTTCGGCTGGAGATTGAGCTGCTGCAGCGACAGCTGCGCTCCGGCTAGGTGCGGCGGCGCCGGCGACTGTGGACGGTACGGTGTTGCGTCATTTGTTTATTCGCTCATCTTTTTTATCGCCTGCAGAGCAACACTCCACTAACAGGCGAAATCGTTTAAATTAAGTGCAACAAATACACAGCGCACAACAGTATGAACAAAAAGGGATACCATTTCTCAAAGCCAAGTGAGGTTTCTACAGAGTTGAAACATACTGATCAAATGAACCCTTAACATGCCAGAACTGTCATGAAAGATATCCGAGCTGGTGGAGCTAGCTAAAAAAAGTGCTCCCAACACTAAGCAGCCTGCAAAACAGCCAGCCCTGTATCTTCTGCGCACGAGCGCGAGGTACAGCGAACGGAGTTTGGGTGCGGCAGAGTTCGGGTTAAAGGTCAGCCACATCTGACCCAACACTCTACCAGATGATCATAATCATTCTGCAGCAGTAGGCCGTCAGCCGAGACGTGGTTTTGCGGAAAATGTTTACATGATTGGCATACAAAAGGCACCCGGATTCAGTAACGCACGGAAGATCGTTAAACACTGAGAAGAAGGGAGTCAAGAGTGACCCATCCGGGACGCCAGAGGTCACCAATTTTCAATCGGAAGTTTTCCGTTAATGATAACCCTGTGACGCCCGTCGGACAAATACGAGGCTACCCATTGTAGTGCAGATTCCCTCAAATAGTATGATTTTTTAGGCTGTGGATTAGGAGTTCACGGTTAACGCTGTGAAAGGCAGCCGAAAAGTCAGTGTAAATGGCGTCCGTCTGGTATCCCGGTCCGACATGGTCTCCCAAGCCGACTTATGTAAACACATAAGGCCGTGCCCGCACGAACGCCCAGGAATCAAGCCATGCCGATGACAGCACAACGCAGGCGAGACGTGGCGGGACAGCCTCACCATACGCAAACTTTTTCAGCATCTTTCCGAGGAGAGGAAGGCAGGAATGTATTTCTGTAATTAAATGGCTTCTTTTGACTGCCTGTCTTGAAATTGGTATGGTGTTGGCCTGCTTCCACCTCTCCGAGAAGACATCACACCTGACCGAAAGGTTGCAAATCTTGTTGAGCGGAGCGACCAACTTCGTCCGCCCACTCGGTGATTATGCGGGGACTAATAGCGTTAAGCCTTGTCGGGACCGACCATAGATATCGCGGATCGCAGGGCTGCCTCCCGAGACCCTCAGCTGGCTCGTGACCCGACTGGGTAGCATGGTGCATCTGGAGGTTTTGCCCACAAAATATTAGCGAATTTCATATCAAGGCGTCATTCAACGGGCAGCGCGAGCCATGTTATCCGCACGAGAGTCCGCTTAGCGTGATACCAGACTGGTGATGCATGCCTGCATGCATGGTGATGCGGTACTTCTCAATAACACATTTTAATAGCGACCAGTACCGCTTAGGGTTGGTTTTGAAGTCGTCGGTGGGCCTATGTAATATTTGGAGTACGTATTTTGGACACCGTTCTAAAATCACGTCTCCTGCCCACGAGCTCAGCTGTGGTCACCGTGCTGGGGTTTCTTCTCCGCAGACGTCGGCAAACTGCTCCTTTTAGCTGGAGAGCAGCTCGCACCACACCGTCGAACCATAGGAGCAGTCGGCGCCGGAGGATCACCGTGAGGACGTGGTAGGCGATGGGCCGACTCAAGTAGTGTGTAGAAGGTGTCCACTGTTTGGTCAGACCCGACGTCATCCGGAGGCCCCACGGGATCAGCGAGAGACTCTGGCGCAGACCGCCGAAGTTAGCACGTAAGTCGAATGCACTGCGCCCGGTTGACCACAGGCCAGCTGCGCAGGGACATGCTGAGGGTGGCAATGATCTCCTTGCGGTCTGAGTTTAGAAGACTATCTTGCACATTGATCTGTGACAGTATGTGTTGGGACTAGAGATGCAACTGTCTCCAAAATATCAGCCCGCGGCCCAGCCCGTTCCGCCTGGCTAGTGATCCAACCCGCAAAACACTTCCATGCTGCAAAGCTGATCCGTTCTTAACCCACGAGTGCAAATTTATTGCAATGAACATTTTCTAATTTCACCTTGATTTTAGAACTATACATTAAAGTGGGCATAAAATAGCATGCATATGTCACCTCATTGTTCCCTAACACCCGTGATGTCGCTCAGGGGGCGGCAATAACATTATCTGCAAAAGGGATTTATAACGCACCAAAGCAGATCTTAAACGCTGTGATAGCGGTTTTCAACCACAAATGGAATGACGAGCGTGGAAATTAAATATGCCTTTCACCAAAGTGGTACAATGATGTCACCCTTCTAACTCATCTTAGAAAACCACGAGTCATTTCTTCTAAAACTGCATGTCTCAACTCATGGCTTTGCACTGACAGAGTAAAACATCCTGGATATTTCAAGTAATGGGAAGCATCAGTTCATTACAATGTGCAAAAGCTCAATCAGAATTCGACTGCGTTACAATTGCCATAAGGTCATATTTATCATTAAACAACCAGATTCAGCCTCCTTCATGTTGTTTGCTGCCCTTAAGTCAATAGATCATGTGACCACACCACGTAAAAACCACTTAGTAGCTTTGAAAAGATCCACATTTCTGTCTCACCACTACCACGTTCTGTCACACAGCCATTGTAACGCCGCTTGTGTAATAGGGTGTGAAAGAAGAGGGCAATAACGTTTTGTTCACGAATATTTGACCCTCCTGTCACATCGTTGACATTTAGCAATGCCATCAAAAACCGTGACATACTTTTGCGTGCTGCAGAAAATGTCTATGAAGACAAACCAAAAGTTTTAAAAACAATTTCCAAGAATTCGTTCTTTATTTCTCACGACTTGCAGACTGCAACTTGTGAGCTTTGTTGAATGCTTCATTGGCGTCACATATTGAGATAAATATATTTCACACAGGATTACATGTGGGTTCAAGTATTGGAAAATAAACAAGTCAAAACAAAAGCTTTTGTGAAAAATACGTTGGAAAATAGCAACATCCGCTGTAAGGGAAAGCCGTGCTAAATCAGTGCCTCGGAGTCATGGTCACAAATTGCATTTTCTTCATAGATACACAAACTCTATGCCGCTACTTTTTTAAGTTTTGGCAAGTGCTGCGCATTTCATGAGCCAGTAACTGCTGGCGGCATTGACAAGTGCGTGAAGCTGCAGTAATGCTATGCAGGTTTCCATCACATTATTCTAGCTGCTGAAATGTTTGATCTGCAAAAGCCAGCCTAGGCTGGCCCAAAACCTGGCCAAAATTTCGCGGATTCTTGGGCGCCAGGACTTGGCGGGTTGGCGGGCTGAAAAGTTGGGGTCTCTAGTCGGAAACAGTGCTAGATTCAGAAAGTTCTCTCCTCTAGCGGGTTGGCGGACCCCTTGTTTCAGACGCGGCAAGTCGCACATGTCGACGAATGCAGTGGCACGGTTCGACGCCCTCCGCAGATCAGGAGCGGCACCACCGGCTGCCTGTGTCCAATATATCTCAGGGAGGTTGAAAGATCTGACGTCAACAGCTCTGCAATTCAGCGATTGCTCTGCTCACAGGGCAGCAGCTATTCGGTCAGTTGCAGCGTCGTCGTCGGGAGGGCGGTAACACACGACCAGAGCCACCGATGCATCGTGCAGACGGATCAGCGGCGGCCTCGATGTTGGCCGGGTCTGGCAGGCGCAGCGGCAGTAGTGCCGCGCGGACGGGCGCAGGCCACGCCGCCACCTACAGACCCACGATCTCGGCGGAACCAGGGGCGTTGCTGGAATACGATAATCGAGCTTGGAGTCCTAACACGGCGCCGTTCAGCCAGGTTTCCGATATTGCTAGAATGCCAAAGCGTTCCACGGCCGGGGCGCAGGCCAGCTGCTTCTTTAAGCTGCGACGTTGCGTGGCAATACGTTAAGTATTCCCGTGCTTGCAGCAGGTGGCGCCACCTGTGCCACCGCACCATCCGGATCCGGGTTCAGTTCGATGTCATCCGCCAGGCGTGACCCATCATCGGCGGTGGACGGTGCGGTGTTGCGTCATCGGCGGTGGACGGTGCGGTGTTGCGTCATCGGCGATGGAAGGTGCGGTGTTGCGTCACCGGCGGTGGACAGTGCGGTGGTGGGCGGTGGGCGGTGCGGTGTTGCGTCACAGGTGGTGGGCAGTGCGGCGTCAGGCCGTCGGCGGTGGGGTGTGACTGGAGCCCAGTGACGGCGCGGACAGGCAGACGTCGCCGCGGTTTGTCCCCGTGATGTCCGCTCGGGAGGGAGGAGGCGGGTGCACTTGTAGCCGCCGACGTAGGCACACAGTGTCGTCACGTGTAACCAGACCAGCGGCCAGGAGGGATGTTGCAGGCCGGCCAGGCACTCCTCCGTTTATTTGATCAGCCGCTTGCCAGTGGCAGACCTGAGCAGGCTATGGCTTAGTGAGACCGTGGTTCGCAGGAAACTCCTGTTGTTTTTCGCGATTTTTGGATGTGCGCTGCGTCGAACGTCCCTCCTTTCAGCTTTGATTCGGGATGCAACCTTGGCCCCTTGTCGGCAAATATCAAAAACAAATTAAAGATGACATGGCACTTGATTTGTGCGCGTTGGCCTACGATATCTGCGGTTTTACGGAACACTTGCGACGTGGTATGAGCATCACGGATGGAAGAGCTGTTCGGATTATCGTCATCGCCTGGTGTGCATGTGTACATACTAACACACCAGACGAAGACGACAAGCCGAGCGGTTATCCCATCCGTGACACGAGTTATGCGCTTGGGGAAACATGACGGCATGAATGGAAGAGCGAAGTTAGTTGTAACCAGATAGTGCACACTTATTGTTGTCAGGGGGGTTAGGGCTGCATTCCTTACTGTCAATAACCATGCAGCGTTATAGGTAGATGTCTCGTTATCGGTGAGGCCGGCAGCTGACCCGCACCCGGACAGCCGAGGCCCGCCGATGCCCGTGGAGTGGCCCGCCCTGCACCCCCACTCGACAGGGGTGCAGTTCACGAGCGACTTGTGCTTGACCCCGCTCCAGTGGGGTCAAGTGGGGGCTTTGAGTCGCAGCGCGTGGAGCTGATTCCGATTCCTACTCCGAGCAGTGTAGCAAAGTTGTGAATATTCTCCGATTTTTAGTAGAAGAGATCAGCTTAGTTATGGAATCGATTCCGCGTTGAGAGAAGCTTCAGAGATCATCGGTTTTATAAGGTTTACGAAGATGGACGCATCAAGAATACCTTCGAAAGAAGTGCGCGAAACATCTAGTGTCTCAACGGCTGTGTTTACCCATTTGCCAGAACAATGATATCTGACGTTATTGACGCAACCGATGACAATGATTGAGCTCAAACCACAAAATCCCATCATACACAAGCTTGCTGGGGTCCGGAACCCAGCTGGCAACCATGTGATAGTGGTAAATGATTTATGAGGGCTGAGAAGTCACATTCTTCAAATGCACTTGCGTCAGCCGCTGAGCGGCGCTCAGTCTGCAGACCAGTCTGCCGAGTCTGCCGTGCTTAAGCGACCCTCGGCACCCCGTCACGGTCATCGGCACATACGTCGCTCTCAGCAGCTGAGGCTGCACGGCGCCGCCTACCTTTCACACAGGAAGGGCGGGCACCGCGAGAAAACCGAGGCCCCGCACCTCGGATAAAGCGGGGTCCGAGGAGAGATGGGCGCACCACCCGGCAATCGCCGTATCGGTACGGAGGCCCAACTGGAGGCGACCCCGGCGACGATATCAGGGGCAGACGGGACAACTGGCGCGGGCAGGGACAGCGCGCCGGCCCGCAGCCGGGCTTTCCACGGCCGTCGGTGGTATTCTGACCCTCTACAACGGCTGTTACAGCATCTGTGCCCCGGGCAGACCCCATCCCTCTTGTGACAGCGTGGCACCGCATACTATCTACGAGTAGCTGTCGCAACCAGGGGGGCGCAGCCAGACCTGGTTAGGGGGGAGGCACATAGTTGGCAAAGGGTGCCTTATGTTGAACCCCCCCCCCCTCCTAAACGATTTTTAAGATTTCCTTCATTTGTATTTTCCTTTTCCTTTTACCGGGGCGGAAACCGGTAGCTACCGAAAGATGTCATACTGTTTGTATTTTTATGTAAATAAAGCAAAGGAAGCGGGCAATTAAATGACTGTATGGAGTAAAACCGCCGGTGCTTGCCATTTTACAATTGGTAAAGTGAACTCTTTTTAAACCGATATACGTCAGATGTTTCGACAATTTTTTTCTGTGATTTACGGAGACATTGAAACATAAATCGTGCGGCGGAATGGGTTTCAAGAATTTGTATTAACATGGCCAACCATGTTTGTCTGGAAATACACATCAACGTTTGGTCAGAATCGACCAGTGAGAAAGAAATGTAGCAAAGTTGTGAACATGCGCGCTCGAATGTCTTAAAAAGAACCGACCCCCGGCATTGTAGTGTCCAAGTCACGTGTTATCGGCCCGCGGCTTACGCTATAGTGTTGGTGTTAGCTATAAGATCACGAACCCTGTAGTGTTCGTATGGTATTCGAACGCTATAGTGTTCGAGGCGCATGTGAAAGACGTACCTTTAAACGCGTTAGAACATCGACTGTACGCAGTTTCAGATTGATGGTATGAGGAATTGGTTAGCGTCTCCAGCATCGCGGCCTGGCGCTGGAATCTGGCTGTGCTGGAAGAGTACAAGAAGAGCCTTTATTTTTCGTGTTGCTGTGACTGTTCATCTGTGTAGAGGACATCCTTACAAGCATGAAGAGGAAATACACGCTCTTATCTAATCTTTGAACGAACAAATGGCTTTAAGAACATTTTCGGAGGCATTATTTCACAAGGGCCGTTTTCACGCCCGGCGTCCCTCGCTTGATATTATCCTCAGGGGCCAATGCCGCTCGGTTTTGCGGAAACTGCACCCCAGCCGTCATTGTTCTCCTAAGATTGCGAGCACACAGGCCCAAAAAGTGCTATATAATATGTTTCCAAGGAGATGATTTCGCGAAAACATGGAAAATCTCGGGCAAGCATTGGTTGGTGTATTTCCTTTTTTTCCTCATTTTTATTCAATCTGTAAAACACTTACAAACCCCTTATTTTTCCGGACAAGAGCCCTGTGGGTAGAACACCAGAATGCACATCATCGCTCCCGGCCAGGCGCTGAAGGACCATACCATTTCAGCACGTGGCGTGTGCCGGCTGACGGTTCGGCGTACGTGGGCTTAGGTCCCCTGGTCGATCCGAAGGCCCTTAGACATGTACATCAAACATTGATCCGCCCCTTGACGAGGGAGGCCTTCTGACTCTGCCAACGGGCACGAATCAGCTCAAGAACCCTCATTGATGCATCAAGACGTCTTAATGCCGCAGGTGGTCCAATAACTGGTACCACTTCAGTTTGGTTTAACCAGTCCTTGGGTTAAATGGGGTGGAGCCCCCTCCCTCTCCTCCTCCGGCGCCAGAGGCCCTGACTGGCGCAGGCCCCTTCCATTGTCTCGTTGATAACTATCATCAAAAATTATCATATCTCCTTACATTGTTAAATGTTCCGATCAAGGCCAGAGGCCCTCTGATATTCGCGGCCTTGTCCTCGTTTAGCATATTTCTCCCAAGACGATTTGGGATCCATTGCCGATACAGGACCCTCTATGGGGCACGGTGGTCTTACTGACACAGTGGCCCCTCATCGTTTCAGGGCCCCGACCAATACAAATCGCGGCTCCTGACGCTGTGCCTGCTTGGTAACTGGGCCACGGGGCTCATACCGGCGCTGTGCCTGCTTGGTAACTGGGTCCCGGGGCTCACACCCACTCGGAACCGATTGTTCGATGTTGGTGGTCTCTGGCCGAAATCAACATCCGTATTGTCCCGGGTGCACTCAATCAGTGCAAGAGGCCCTCTGAGTGCCATTGGATGTTACGGCCCTACGGGCTGGAATCCTTAATGTGACATACAGCCCGCCCTCGGGCTCTTCAGATCCTTCAGCCTTCCAATCGGGTCCTTGATCGTCGGTCCGAGGGGGCCCCTCGGGTCCCTGTTTCTTCAAGCCGCATACTTCAAAAAAGCATCAGCTGACTGAGGCTGCGCAGGTGCTTGGATAGGAACACTTCTGAATCCAGGGGCTCCCAGGGACACTCAAAAGACTGCATTCTGGAATCATAAGGTTGAAGGTGAAATACCAGCCTGGAGCATCGTTTGACAGCCTGGCATCGACCAAGCGTGGAAGCGGCGAGGGACTGATATCCTTGCCGGCAATGTCGGGGCGCTTCACCTTATCGTGAGTTACATCTGTGTTCATGGTCTGAGTCAGGGAGGAGCAGAGAGGCAGTCTCCCTTGCCGACAGGCGGGTGGAGAACGGTATGTTTTTGTCCCCTCAAAATTTTGGTAACCTTCTTGTCCCTTTGCCTAAATTGAGGATCTAGTAGCTATGTATGTTCCCAAAAATTCAGATCAAGAAGGGTGCAATACTTCAGCTAGGGAGCACTTAGCATGGACAACAACCCTTTTTCTGGATCGAGAGGCCCGTTTTCTGGATCAAGAGCCGGCATTTATCGATTAGTTAGCTCATGTTACCACCAATAGTCCATATTTTGTGTTAAGGATGTTCCCTCACAGGCTCGGGAGGCCCCGGTGTGAACTAGGAAGTCCCTGTCTGGGATAAGGAGGTACGCTCTATATATCAGGAGATCCTTACTCTGGAACAGGACGCCCTTTTCTAGAACAAGATGCACATTTCATGCATCGGAGGGCCGCTGTTCCAGACCAGGATGACCTGTTTGGAATAATGAGCCCCTTGCTGGATTTGGAGGCCTCTTTGTAAATCGAAAAGATTCTGCTTTGAAGAGGCACCCTTTTCTATGCATCAGGAGAACATCCGCCAGAACAAGTCCTTGTTTTGACAAAGAGAGGCTCTGATCGGGATCAGGAAGGCGATGTGCAGGAAACTGGGAAATCGATATATATATATATATATATATAACATATGTATTGCATTATATATGTGTAATGTATGTATTAAATAAAATACAATGTAATAATGTATTATATTATATTACATATGTAATATATGAGTTATATATACATGATATAACATAATAGTATATTATATATTACATATATATATATATATATATATATATATATATATATATATATATATAT
>NW_023596136.1:45986256-46026836 GCF_011947565.3 Pollicipes pollicipes
ATATAATATATATATATATATATATATATATATATATTACATGGTTACTTTACGCAACCAAGCAACTTGCTTGCTTCTTGCAATCCATGTTAAAAGTACCTGTGGCTGAGCCAGAGCTGACTCACATTCTTTAGCTCCTTTGCCTGCTAATGCCGGGCCCTGGTTCCAATAACTTTGACACAACCGCAGACCCTGGTAACATCAAACCGGTTCCTCGTTCTCGCGGGTTTTTCAGGAAGAACACTTACGACTCCTTTGTTTGCCAATCTCAATACCATTAGTCCCATAAGTTCATTGCCAGACACACCTCCTGCAGAATATGGTGGTAACTGGTAGCTGGACAGAGAGAACATTCTAAGCTATTAACACAATGCATATATCCCGTTAAAATCGGAAGCAAGTTCATCTCACCTCCCCCATACCCCAGATTTCACACCTTACACCGCTTGCACACTAGCAGTGCGTCGCCGTTCCACATTGCCATGGAAATCACGCCAGCTGAGCTTTATCTTCGGAAAAACGCTTTCTGATCAGGTGATCAATATTTGTTCCATACCACGACTAGGTGGCTCTCTATATAAAATATAATATATATATATATATATATATATATATATATATATATATATACACATATATTGAATTTGTAGTGTTATTAACATTGAAGAACAGCGAATTTGTTTTAAGGTATGTGAGGAACAGCCTGAGCAGATAACCAGCAATGTTCATGACTAAATTTTATTAATTTACATTAGAACAGTATACATTGCTGGACCTGAAAAGTGGGAAGTGTAGGCAGCAACCACTGTAAAGAAATCCTGGTAAGATTCTGGTTCTTGCCGGCTCCTGAACGTAATTTTAGAATGGATCTTGGTTCTTGCTGAAATTGAATCTCCATCTTAAGCCTGAGCTGGATCTTGGTTCTTGCTGGATCACTATGCATGTTCCAAGCTGGGTCTTGGTTCTTGCTGGATCCCTCAACATAATTCCAAGCTGGATCTTGGTTCTTGTTGGGTCCCCATGTCTGATCCAAGCTAGATATTGGTTCTTTAGGATCTTTCGTCTTCATGTCAAGCTGGATTTTGGTTCTTGTTGGATCTTTTGGCTTATTGTCAAGCTGGATCCTGGTTCTTGCTGGATCTTTCGAATTATTGTGAAGCTGGATCCTGGTTCTTGCTGGATTTTTCGACTTATTCTCAGACTGGTTCCTGGGTTCTTCCTGGTTCCGGAACCAGGAACCAGGAACCGGTTCCCGGGAAGAAATTTTGGGAACCAGGCACAAGTCTGGTAGATCTTAAGACCTGCTGCGCAAGAGATAGAGCAAGAAAGAGGACGGCCCGTTAAAATTTTAAAGCAATCCACGAGTCAGGTTTGACCATCCTCTACCCCGACAGACGCGAAGGCAGGAGCTACATGAGCGACGCGGAGCTAGACAAATGCCGTCCAAAAACACGTGGCTGTCATCGCTGAGCCAGGGAGCCGATACGTGACTCATTTTACGTCCGAGTTCGGCCGCGCCCTGTGCTTGTTCAACGAGTTACACTCCGTGAGCCCGTAGTGCGGTGATCACATCAATGTGCTCGCTGCGATGGCGCGGCCGTCAACACCGAAACGATAGACGACGCGTTCCGTCTGCTTGAGCTGGCCACCGAGTCACCCGTACACTGGTTTATCTGCCAGCTGAACGGCAACGAGCTGAGCCTCCTTCATCTGCTGCTGAGGCTGGACGGCACGACCACGGAACCGAAATTTTTCTGGGCCCATCGGCAAGACCTGTTCCGGAGAGGTCTGGAAGAGGGACGTTGTGGCATTCAAGCCTAGGTCGGGGCACGTACCAAACCTGCCGGTCGACCTGATTCAGCAGCTGAGCACCAACCATCAGCTGCTGTACCTTCTGGCCTCCGGCGTTTGAAACAGCTCTGTCCAAAACATGGCAGCCCGGTGGCGAATCGGACCATCGAACCATGCCACGTAAATATGAAAACACACTATCTTCGAATTTATAGCAATTAGTGTTTTAAGTTCATCAAGTATCAATTGATATTTCATGTGCTCACTGTTGAGTATTTACTTAACATTATATCTTGTGCCGTAGTATGTCGCATTATTTGCTGGTTGGTTCATGCTCACTAGTATGTTTGTTGATATGTATTCCGTCCATTTAAGGACTTTGGATATCGGCGTAATTACATACACTTAAGAGGCACAGTAATTTTTGTATGATCTGATGCTCAGTTCCTAGCGAATTGTTCTAATATACTCGCTTTTGTTTTCAGATGGTTGACACTGGCCACTCATATCTCTACCAAGTTCATATCTCTACCAAGACCTCCAGCAGCGCTCTCAAGGACCTCGTTCAGTGCGTGGTCGACCACTATGTGTCGGTATGGTCCGCCATCCGGCAAACAGCGGCTGCGACTCTGGCTTACGCAACTTGTTCCGGAGCATCGCGCTGTCCCGCGACCTGCCGCAGCACACATAAGCCACAGTGCAGCCAGTCTTGCAGCGTAAAAGGTGCTGGGTCCGTCCAGAACAGCTACTGCTGGACATGGCGTGGGACGAGAACCGCATGGTCCGTGAAGAGGCGGTTCCGATCGTCGTGCCGCACGTGAGTAGCAAACCGAGCGTTTCCTTTAGCCCAGGGTATTCACCATCTTAGCGGTAAACTTCGAGGCCGTGAGGTACACCGAACTGATTCCCTGGCACCGACCAGTCACACAGCCTCCACTGCGAAACCTCAGCGACTGCGGGCTGCTGAACAAAGTGCAAGCACCGCTGGCCATCTTGCCCTATCTGGTTCACACTAGGAGCGCGACGCAGCGTCGCACCGCCGAGGACGCTACGGCTGGAGCTGGAGCTTTGGCAGTATGTGGAGCCCAGCTGCGAAGGTACTTCTTCTACCGTGCGATCTCTGTCAACACGCGTTTTGGGTTTCCAGTTTATGAGCAGTTGTTGTTTGGGCCAGTGCAACGAACACACAGGCTCGACAAGGAGCCAAGGTGCGTGAGATCACCCTACTGCCCATCCCCCCCCCCCCCCCCACCACCACCTCTACGTCCGTGGTACAGGCTGCTGAACTTGCTGCATGTATTAAGTTGTATACCAAAATATATTCTGAGTCATATGCTTTACATAGTTTTGTTTGCATCACGTGAGCTGTCTTAGCGAGGTGAAAGTCTAAAGCAATACTAACCAGCATACTCGTAAAATGAGTTCATACCCACCAGCATATGATGATCCCGCCAAATGGCTGTCAATCGGGCAAGGTCTGATCCGCATATTAGACCTTAGACCGGAACATTCTTGTATGACGGCTTAAGGAGGGCTCGGTAGCATCGTTTCTATACCCAAAGGTATTTTGGGTTGCTTGCCACCCACGGTTTGGTGTTACCTACGGCGGCAGAGGCCGCACAGTATAGGGTGACTGCAACGCCTGGCGTTGGTTTACGGAGATATTTTGATGGACCGCGCCTCACGAATTTAAGTTTTTAGGGAGAACTTTTGCTATGCCGTGTACTTTTTGATTCCTGCGCCAAAGAATTTCTCTGTCCACTTGGTTTTGTTACTGATGACACACCCTAATGCACAGTGCATATTTGGGTATACAAATCGTAAGCATCGCGGGATATCCAACTTTTTCTTACCCGGGGCTATCAGTAACGATTCACAATCTCTGTCTGTCTGTCTGTCTGTTTCTCTCTCTCTCTCTCTCTCTCTCTCTCTCTCTCTCTCTCTCTCCCTCTCTCCTCTCTCCTCTCTCTCCCTCTCTCTCTCTCCTCTCTCTCTCTCTCTCTCTCTCTCTCTCTCTCTCTCTCTCTCTCTCTCTCCTCTCCTCTCTCCTCTCTCTCTCTCTCCTCTCTCCTCTCTCTCTCCTCTCTCTCTCTCTCTCTCTCTCTCTCTCATCTCTCTCTTCCTCTCTCTCTCTCTCGTCTCTCTCTCTCTCTTCTCTATCTCGTATATTATATATATATATATATATATATATATATATATAATGCATTAGGCACCGTCGTAGCGTAATGATTCCCAACAGTGCTAGAACTTGTAAAAAGGGAGAGAGAGAGAGAGAGGGGGGGGGGAATGGAAAGTGTGATAATTGGCATCTGTGGGCAGGAAATTCTCTTTTATTCTGTTTATGTAAATACTTGCTTACCGTAAATGTATTTGATAAGCATTTTCTACAATAGGTCTAGCTTCCTTATTATGGTTTTCCGTTCATCATTGAAACTAAAAATTAACTTGCCGATGTTTGGCGTCTGTTGGATGTCCTGCATATCATACATTACATGTCACATATTGTTACATTAGGTGTGTCATTATATGGGTTACATGTCATATTTTTAAAGGCTCACGCATATAACACAAACACGACGGATATATGATCACGTGTTACAATTGGCTTTAACCGTATAGGCATAACTATTAGGTGCATACCTTGACTGCACCTGGTTACGTAACCAAGCTGAGTTCGGGCGTTAAAATGTGCATGCTCTAAATAAGGTGGTGAACATCTTTTTTAAAGTACAAGATCCGAGTAGCAAAACACGTGCTGAAAAGTAAGGCATGCCATCTACGCTGATGGTAACGACCGTTTCAAAATAAGGTGAAGCGTGTTTGAGGGCTTCGATTGCTCGATCGTTCCGGTGACGGTACTTTGATTGTGACCGCCTCCAGAAGATAAAGCTTGCTCTTGACTGGAAACGATGTTGTGATGCTAGTATTTCTGGAATGGTCGTGTCGGGTGATGTTCCGGCCACGTCTTTTTTGTTTGCTCTTTTGGAGCGATTCAACCAAGTACATTGTCAACCGCCTGGAAAGTGTGGCGGTAATGGTAGTGGCAATATCGGACATTTCATACTATCACAATCAAATGTCTGAAAGCTTTAAGGTAGACGAGCGTATTACAAAGATAATGATGTCTGACAGCGTCAAGCCAATCAATCGACAACAAGATCACTGCAACAGATTCTGACTGCTGGCATGATAGACTAGTGAAGACCCCGCTAGTGCCAGTCTTTCCCGTAAGTCGGAGTATCAACCTTGTCAGCCAACAGCTTCCAATTTCCAGTAACCTTCATTCTACGCTCACGCTACAACGCCCACGTCCATAACCAAAACAGTCTTCCTCGAGGCCAGAAGGCGTATGAACATGCATGGTCACCACCAGAGCGCGTTATGTACTGCTTACATGGGAAACGATTCATGGTCACAGGTGCTGGAAGAAATGTGATAGTTAACCAATGTGAAGTGAGTGCGACATCCTACGATGGTCGGCTAAGCCAATCGTAAAGTGACATTGCCTCGCGATCCCAGAATTATTTGATGCAATTGACGGCTGGTAAGACGCTGATGGCGATTTTACAATAATGTATTGACTCGCGTTACGGAAGCCAGGCCTAGCTCAGCTTTCGACGGAACAGATAAATGCGGTGGGTTCTCAAGCCTGGACTTGAACAGAGGCGAGTCTAGTAGCTGTACATAATCCACCCGGCCCACGGCTGATGCAGTCGCCGGCACCCGACTGAGAGTGAGTCGCTCGGCCAGCGGGTCGAGTGTTTGCCGCGGGCCGTTATATGTGGCGAGTGGAGTGCGGGTTATAGGGTCATGAAAAAGATTGCTTGGAGGCGAGAAGTAGATGCTATATCGCAACGCGAGATCCTTTCAATGAAATTTTGAATAAATGTTTAAAATTGTCGTCGTTCTGGTTGGTCGAGGTTGACTTAAAAAACCAATGCAGCACACAGGTCACACTATATTAAACAAAGTACATAGATGCAGTGGGGAAACAGGTTCATAATAGGTCACTGAATACGATATTGTTTTCACACTGAAACAAGAATATATGTCTTATCATAAGACATTTAGGTAAGTTCCTCGGACATGCACTGAACAATTTTATACAGTGTCCTAGAATTGCCGACTTGGGTGTAAAGCAACACCCTATGAGGAAGAGGTCTTCACTCCTTTTCCCCATAATTTATGTGAATTTTTCACTCCTGTCTGACATTGTCTAATCGCGCATGCCAAACCCTATTTCCCTTTCTGAGGTTTTCAGATGTCACCCAAAACCGAGCTCACTTGAAACCACCAAGCATGAACGAGGCTCCGCAGAACCTGGACACCTGTGGCTATGTCCTGCCTCACCTACATCTGAATCATGTCTATGTACGCACAGACAAGGGCGCCAGGTACCTCCAAGCCCAAGAACCCAGCAACCCCAGTCGCTTGCACGCATTAAGTTTGGTTTGTTTACAAAATGCATCACAATCTGCAGCTGTGCGCCAAATGCAAGGTTTTCACGCATCCCCTATTTTTTTTTTTGTTTCACCACCACACCACGAAAGCAGAACGTGGTGCAAACACCAGCAAGGCTGGTAGAGAATTTTACTCCACGTATTTCTTTTTTCCCGAGGAAACTTGACCACTAAATCATCACTCCCAAAATGCATGAGTGAAAAGTTCAAGAAATGTCTTCTTATTTAAACTTACAAGATGAATATCACCATTTGAGCATCTACATTAATATTTTCAAGTCAAGTCAGCTGATAACAAAAGTGTGCGAGAAAAGTGCCAGTATTTATGTATTTAGCTACTTTTGTTTTTCTTGGTATCATACCAGTGTGATACCACTTTATTCTTCCTTCCTTTTCGATTGTCTTTAGAGGTACCATCTGCCGCTTAAAATTTTGACAAATTTCTCTGCAAGGTGCCCCAACGGCAAACTTGTACGCATTTCATACATAAATTGGATTAATTCGCCAGCCGCCCAGACAGTGTTGATATGCACCCAAGCGTGAACAATTCACGGGGAATAAAGGAGACAATTTGAAGCACGGAACGTATTTTTACCGCCATTTTTGCCCTCTTAAACCTTCGGTTAACCGTTTTCTTGGTTCATGACGGTGCTCAAAAGTGATAATCCAAGCCTTTCGAGTGTCTGACTCACCAGGCTACCTGGCAAGGCTATTAGGGCAAGGCAAGGCTGCCATATAGAGCCTTGGGACAAACCTGACGCAGCTATTGCAGAAGTGTTTGATGGCGAAATTCTGCTCTCTGGGGATGTTTATCATGCACACCTCTTACTTGTTTCGCATTTTAATCTCGAAGTTTGGTGGGCACGATGGAAATTTATATTTGGAGGTGAGTCGGATGTCTCTGTCGCCAGCAGACATGCAAAAGGTGCTCAATTTTTGTTTGGGGAGCAGGAAGAAGCCTAAGTCTACGGGGACCAAGTACTGCTTACCTTACTGATTTCAACAATTGATTGCCAGTTAGCCACTTTATGTTTTAATGCATCGAGTTTTGCCATAAGACAAATTGATACCACAACCGTATTTTGTTCCATATTCTTGGTTATTTGCCCAGATTTCTTAAAGTGATCCTCATGGCTGCTTTAACCAAATGTTTTCTATAGTTGTCATGGTTTGCTGACCGTCAAATGACTCTACTGTATATATGCACTATATCTTTAACACAGGGATACTCTAAGCTGCATAGCAATTATAACATGAGTTAAATATTGATGTGTAACAAATAGGCAGACCACCCCATTTAAAATGTGAAGCCAACATCTCAAACTTTGTCATTAAATATGAGTAAACAAGCCCAAATGAATGCATCTGCTGCAGCTGATGAAAAGCAAGCAGCAATACTGGCATGGTCATCTAAAATATATGTTATTTTTAGAGAAGACCGATTGTTTTGTGGAGCATACCCATTGTTGCCCTTGACATAGGTTAACCATGACAATCAAAATAGGTTGTTCAAAGTGATTTAAAGTGTTTTGATTTGTGTGTTGTCAACATTTCTGACGACAACAAGCATGCACAAATGAACTGAATAAAAAGTCAAGTTGAAACCAGCAAAAACCTAGCTTTAAATACCATGTTTTTATCACAAGTGCTGCTGTCAACAAACGGGTGAGTTGAGATGATGTTCATCATGTGGGCTACTCTAAGTTAAGTGCATGGCAAGTGGCAATAGAAATTGTGCAAGAATCAGTAACTCACAACTGCTGCTGTGATACAAACAGGTTATACAGGATGAGATGATGTAAGGCCTCTTTAGGTTAGGCATAGGCTACTTTCATGGAAATAAGCATTGGTATTTGTAAGAAACAGTGACAAAATGTTTGTTTTCCCTGACCCCATCTTAACAGAAGCCAGAAGTATGTCTATTGTGTTTGGCTTGGTGATGGGCTGATGTGTAGGAGTCCAAGGTTTTTTGTTTGAGTGTTTTATGCTTGTTGCATTTTCTGTTGTTATTTTGTTATTGAATTCCTTTGCTTTGTTTTGTTTTAAAAGTGCTGTGGAAGGGAATTGAAAAGTGCAGCATCAAATTATTGATGTTAATAATTTGTTATGCGCATGACGCATCATGAAATTATTATGTTTTAACACGCACCCGGTTGGCCGGCTAGATACCCTTCGCTCGGTTGGGGAGGTCAATTTGAACCCCCCCCGTGAGATCTCGGGAACTAAGGAAGCTAGATACACCAAATTTACAAGGTGTCTTGATCTGTACGTCAACTCACTTAGGTTAGGGTTTCAGCTTCCTAGGTCATGACCTTCGTGTCGAATAAGGTCAAACAAGGCCAAGTTCCAGGTTGGTCTCCAAAGCGCCCTCAGAACCTAGGCAACTGTCTAAGCAAAAGGTCACAAACCCATTTGAGGTCATTGACCTTGTTTGACCTTTGAAGGTCATGGTGACCAAAATGATACAATACTGCATGCTCTGCGTTTTGTATCTGAATAAGCGACAAAGATTGCGCTAGGCAGTATGCTTCTAAAACAAACCGTTCGACCCGCGTCATCTGAGGTCAACAGCCTGTTCTGACCTCTAAGAAGTCAACTGAAGCTGTATAATGCGGTTCCTGCTGTCAATAATTCGAAATGAACGCCAGAAACTATTCCATACAGCAAGCCCTAGAGTAATAAATCAGGCTGGTGGTTTGGCCTTGGTCTGAACATCATACCTGACCTTGGTCAACTTAATCTGCCCATTCAATATTTGTGCTGCTAAGAAACCATCTCAGAGATGTATGTCTTCCTCAAAACACTCCGTTGTTGTATCAGATTAACGATTCCCTAGAAATTGCCTTGGCCTGAAACCATGGGGGCGGACTGTGGCCTGTCATAGGTCAGCGAGCTTACAAGGTACGTCTAAAATTTGCACGTCAAAAGATCCGCTGTGCAATTTTCTACGGCTATGCAAAATTTGGCGCAATTACGCAGCGCCGCTTTCAGAACCATTCGGGAAAAGTCCTCGGGGGTGGGGGGGGAATTTGCACCCCCACCTGCCACCAGAGCGCGTGTTTAAGTAATGTTCTGTTTTCACTTAAATGGTCTTAAGATGTTAAAAAACGAAATAGTTTTTGTCAGGTTCCTGATATTACGTGCTGCCACCTTGAAATAAAGTCTTTGTTGCTGAAGCATCAGTCCCGAGCTCATAAGCTCCATCCCTTTTGTGAATTGATTTTTTTCACCCCTCCCGCACGGTTTTTTTTGCGATGGAATTTTTCACTCCCACCCTAGTTCAAAAGCGATTCTAGCTCCCCTGATTTTATAACACATTCAGGTCGTTTTCTCTCCTTATGAAAATTTCTGGGCAAACGGTGCCTCCTGGATCATTTTTGTTTTGACGCAAGGGTAGTGGCAGCAGAAGCAGCAGCACCAGCAGGGGTAGTGGCAACGGCAGCGGCAGTAGCAAGAGCAGCACGGGCTGTGGCAGTGGCAACAGCTGCAACAGGAGCAGCAACAGCGGCAACAGCACTAGCAGGAGCAGCAGCATCTGTAGGCAGGCTCGCCGGGTCCTTTCCAAAGACCAGTGGGACCCACAGAGGCAGGTCGCTCTCGTCTTGCTTCAGATAGGAGACCAGCAGGCTGAGGTCCAATGTCAGGTCCGGCGCGAGGAGAGAGGCTGTACCTCCTTCAGGGAAGGGGTTTCCGAGACATCCATTAAGATGCTAGTGAGAGACTGGCAACCCTCTCGTGGACTTCTAGGACTTCTTTGGACGGAAAATCTTCTGTACAGCCGGCACAGATCTCTGGCAGTGGTGCAGGCGGTGGTCGAGGCACCCGCTAGCCAGAGTTCTGTAAGCTGGTTTCAAACACCTCGGCTCTGGCTTGCCTTGTGGACCCCAGTTGGTGGTCGAGTCCAGGCCTACCTTCTTTTCTACTAAATACTCCATTACAAAAGCCAAGTTGTTTCAGGATTATGGCAAGTTGTTTAAGGATTCCCATGTGTCGTCGCAACGACACGCTTGCCACCATCCGACAGGCACTAATGTCTCTCCCTGCACTCGGATCTTACCCAAAATGGACTGTGTGATGTTATGTCCCTGATGGAGAGAGAGATAGCGAGCTGTTGCAGCTGCAGCCAGGAGGATAGGCTTGTAGCTGCAGACAGCTGCCGGAGAGCGGTGCTGTTTGTCGGGTCCAGGGCCATGCCTTTTTTCCCAAACCTGGCGGATCTGTGGTCGGCGAGGAAGGTTCAGGTGCTTGAGGAGCGGCAGGTTTATGTGGTTACACCCTGGCACAGGGCTAGCGAGCTCTCACAAGCTGTACCCAGTAGTCTGATCCGGTGAAGCGGCCTAGTGGTGATTCGGCGGAAGGTAAACGGACACTGCCTTGCAGGGTGCGGCGTACGAACCGTGAGACAGGGGCGTCGTCATCAATGTTCCCACAGCAGTTGGCCAGTCTGGTCTTCATCTTGAACCTCGTCTTGACTTCGTCCGGTTCGTCATGAACTAGACCACTTGCTGATCTTCTTGGGAGTTCAAAGCCAGGCAAAGCGTTGGGTCAGGACGGGATATGCGTAGTATTGGTTTCATACACCTTGGCTGGACTTTGTAAGCGACAAGGCTCGCCAGGGCTAGAAAGAAAATGGTAGTTGCGATAGCAGGCACTGTGGTCACCGTATGAAAGAGAAGGGATGGTGTCGCCCGCAGAGTTCACCAACCATTCAGAGGTTAAATGTGGTTTTGGGTAGTCATTCTCACCATACACTACAAAAACAAAAACAAAATCACCCAACTCATCATGAGAAATCATTTAACAGTCAAGACCAACCGATTGAAACGTATTAACGTAGTTAACCAGTTTGGTTGTGGCATAGGAAATTGCAGATACCTAAAGCAATGAACCTACGCTGGTGTCACTGCCGCCACACTTTCAAGGCGTTTTGACGATGTACTTGGCTGCCGGTGCTCCAAAAGAGCACATGAAAAAACGCGCCTGAAACATCACCCGAGACGACCTGACCAGAGACACCAGAATCGTAGCATCGTCATCAGTCAAGAGGAAGCGTAATGTTCTAAAGACGGCTACGGTCAAAGCGTATTCACCAAAACTGAACAAACAAACCAACTCTTCATTGTGTCAGAGATCCCGAACATTGCAAATCGTAGGCCCGGCCTCGTTCCTGTTTCGGTTTCAAGGGCTCGGACGGACATGGAGCCGACTGTTCAGTGTTCGGTAGTCTCTGGATGCCACCCGCAGTTGTGCTCGGGGCCTCTCAAATGGTGCAAGAAGGCTTTTGACTGATATTTTAAGTCACGGCCCTCCGTGCCTCGAATTTCCATTGTGACCACAGCCAGCTCTTTGCGCCCTTATGCCCTCCAGCCGGGCCTTTAATCGTCGATTCCGGCGAGCCACCCGGACCCCTCTTCGGGCCTTGTCGAACACTTCCCTTGGTCGGCTGTGTCCCTTGCCAGCACAGGATCTTAGATACTTAGGCCCCTGATAAATACAGGAGCCCCGACCAGTGTAAGTTACTGGTCCTGGCTTTATAGCTGATTGGGAAGCGGCCCTTCAGGTCCATACCGATACAGAACCGACTGTGCGTTACTGATAGTGCCTGACCGACATGTAGGCCCATATCGATTCAGAATGCCCCTGATCGGTGCAAGGAGTCCTCTGGCTGTTATTTGAGGCCAGCAGTTTTACCCTGTAGACCAGGGCACCAGAGTAAGACTCCAACCAGCCCTTCGTGCCCCTAGACCCTCCAATCTAACCCTTGATCATTGGACTCGGTGGGCCCTCTGGGCTCTCCGGGCCTCCTCGAACACTACCTCTGACCAACTCGGGGCTCGTTGCCACACAGAGCCCCTGTTACCCTGTCCCCCTTGCCCCCCCCCCCCCCCCCTGGCCCACACAGGGCGCTGTGGGACGCTGACAGGCGCTGGGGCCCCCGACCAATGTAAATCGCTGGCTCCTGTTATCTCCTGTCTGGGAAATGTACCCCCAGGCCCATGCCGCCACGGAGCCGACTGTGCCTTATTCGGGGGTGTTTGACCAACATGGAAGCCCTTATCGATTTAGAAGGTCCCTGATCAGCGCGCAGGGCCCTCTGGCTGTCATTGGCGTGTCTGTCTCTGTGGGTCAGGAACCCTGAATGCGACCTCTGGACGGCTTTGCGGGCCCTTCATTGAAGGTTGCGATGAGCCTTTCAGCTTTGGTTTGTCACAAGCCTGCCGTTGCCGCCCAGGCATTTATGCAGCTCACAGGAAACAAGGTAAGAAGCGTGGATTGTTGACACACTTAAGCGCAGCAACTAGAAGTGTAATGCGTCGGCAATATGTCCGTGCACAGTTGGGAAATTTGTTTCTGTTTTAGCAAAATTTCCGCAGCAGCTTCAACTAGCTGTTCACTGTTTTTTTTCACATTGACCAGCGGAATCAAACCGTCGGTAGATGTCTTGGCAAACTGGATCCATTAGGTTATTGGCACATTGATTCGTTATAAAATATCACGTCAAAAAATGACCTGTATTTATCGGATTGGACTGAACTAAGAACGTTGTCGAAAAGCATTTTGAATAGCATCGTAGCGGATGACCTATGTGCTTAAGTGGATGAAGTAGGCTACATACCAAATTGACTTGCATTTTTGTTGTTTCAGCGGTTGTTTGAATATGGCAATCAGCGGGTGGGCAAAACGAATTATGGTCGTTAAGTTAAACTGTCCTGCGATTGATAGCTTAGTCGCATTACTACCTGTGGTACTGAATTCAACAGCAGTAACTCATCCAACGCGGGGTAACTGTCCCGCCCAACGCAAGGCCTTTCACCAGCTTAGCTACCCAATTTTTGACACATGCTGCTAATCAGCCACCTTCGAATGACTAGGATGAATTTTGTCTTTGTCTGCAACTTCCATTTTGAGTGACTTTTAAGCGATTAGGACACGATAGCTCTGGCTCTTAGAACAGATATTTCAATGTTACTGGATTGTAAATGGCGGCACAACGGAACAGCTTGCACAGTTCATAACCCATTTGACAAAGAATGCCTCGAAAGAGATACGTTACCTGGATGAAATGAACCACCACTAATTGTCCGGTACACTGCTGTTCGTTACCTGCGAATGTGGCTGACAAAAACTATCTCCGATTTGACAGGTCAGGTCAAATCATAGAACTGGTGCGTTCAATATTTGTGGATGATGATGCGCCCCTGATGTTTCTGAATGGGAGCCGTGGTTCCTTCTCATCCGTGTGAGAAGCTGCTGGAATGATTTGCTCATGTGACGCTGTAGCAACAACGACTCATTTCTTTGACAAATGCACATATTTGCGATCCTTTGCGGACCGCTGGAGCAGAGAATTTGCTTAAAGCAGGGCACCATTCCTCACGGGTAATCACCCGCGCGCCGTCGCGGACGAGCACAGGCCTATCTGTTTTTTTTTATTTATTGATCTGCAAGATGACACTGTCCTTGCACCCAGGTGACCAGAACCAAAGCGTGATTTGTCCCAACGTTTAGACCAAATGCTATTTGTGGCTCCGAACGTGACATGCGGGGTCCTGGCAACGCCATATCGAAGAAGCACAACGCTTCGGATAGGTAACCAAATCCATGGCGTAATGTGCCTCAAACGCGCACCTTCTGTTACTTGATGAGAAAACCAACAATACCACACCTCGTGACATTGGCTGGCTGTGCGGGGATTCCTAGTGAAGCTAAGCCAAAAACCTTCTTCATTTCCGCAGCGGGCTGCTGACACGTGTGGCTCAGGCACGCGACGGCTTCGCTTGGTAGACGGCAATAGTGACGTCACAAGTGCGTCGTCGTCGTGTTTAAACGGACGGTAAACAGCACGGGCTGGCTCAGTCCCCTCGTCCGCGCCGGCCGAGACTGCGCGATGCGCTCCGCCTCAGTGCTGGTGCTGGTGCTGGCGCTGGCCTGTGCCAGCAACGATCGCTGTCAGGATGTGACGAGCGAAATGTGTGCCGGGCAGCCCTACAAGCCGGGCCCGGATGCCCAACATTCTGAACCACACGACCGTGGATATGGCGGCGCTTGAGGCGCATCAGTTCGCGCCGCTGGTGAAGGTCCGTTGCAGCCCTAGCCTGACGTCGTTCGTCTGTCTGCTGTACTTCCCTCCGTGCACAGTGCTGGACGCTGCGACGCCGCCGTGTCGCGAGCTGTGCCAGGCAGCCAGGGACGACTGCGAGCCGCTGATTACCAAGTTTGGATTCCGTTGGCCGTTCTCCTGCGAGCAGTTCCCGGCGGCCGGTGAGCTGTGTGTCGGGGCGCCGGATAACGTCACGACGCCGCCGCCGCCATCGCCGTCAGCTGGGACCACCGCTCTCCCGCCGTCAGCAGGGACGTCCGCCGAGCCCGTGCGGCCGACGCCGGCGGCCTGCGGGACGGCGCCGCCGCTGACCGACCTGGCCACCGTCGACCACATGCTGACCCAGCTACTGCAGTACTCAGAGCGGCTGCAGAGGATGCAAGAGCAGAGCCTACAAATGGAGCAGCGGACACTCCGGCTGGAGCAGCGGAAGCTTCGGCTGGAGATTGAGCTGCTGCAGCGACAGCTGCGCTCCGGCTAGGTGCGGCGGCGCCGGCGACTGTGGACGGTACGGTGTTGCGTCATTTGTTTATTCGCTCATCTTTTTTATCGCCTGCAGAGCAACACTCCACTAACAGGCGAAATCGTTTAAATTAAGTGCAACAAATACACAGCGCACAACAGTATGAACAAAAAGGGATACCATTTCTCAAAGCCAAGTGAGGTTTCTACAGAGTTGAAACATACTGATCAAATGAACCCTTAACATGCCAGAACTGTCATGAAAGATATCCGAGCTGGTGGAGCTAGCTAAAAAAAGTGCTCCCAACACTAAGCAGCCTGCAAAACAGCCAGCCCTGTATCTTCTGCGCACGAGCGCGAGGTACAGCGAACGGAGTTTGGGTGCGGCAGAGTTCGGGTTAAAGGTCAGCCACATCTGACCCAACACTCTACCAGATGATCATAATCATTCTGCAGCAGTAGGCCGTCAGCCGAGACGTGGTTTTGCGGAAAATGTTTACATGATTGGCATACAAAAGGCACCCGGATTCAGTAACGCACGGAAGATCGTTAAACACTGAGAAAGAAGGGAGTCAAGAGTGACCCATCCGGGACGCCAGAGGTCACCAATTTTCAATCGGAAGTTTTCCGTTAATGATAACCCTGTGACGCCCGTCGGACAAATACGAGGCTACCCATTGTAGTGCAGATTCCCTCAAATAGTATGATTTTTTAGGCTGTGGATTAGGAGTTCACGGTTAACGCTGTGAAAGGCAGCCGAAAAGTCAGTGTAAATGGCGTCCGTCTGGTATCCGTCCGACATGGTCTCCCAAGCCGACTTAATGTAAACACATAAGGCCGTGCCGCACGAACGCCCAGGAATCAAGCCATGCCGATGACAGCACAACGCAGGCGAGACGTGGCGGGACAGCTCACCATACGCAAACTTTTTCAGCATCTTTCCGAGGAGAGGAAGCAGGAATGTATTTCTGTAATTAAATGGCTTCTTTTGACGCCTGTCTTGAAAATTGGTATGGTGTTGGCCTGCTTCCACCTCTCCGAGAAGACATCACACCTGACCGAAAGGTTGCAAATCTTGTTGAGCGGAGCGACCAACTCGTCCGCCCACTCGGTGATTATGCGGGGACTAATATCGTTAAGCCTTGTCGGGACCGACCATAGATATCGCGGATCGCAGGGCTGCCTCCCGAGACCCTCAGCTGGCTCAGTGACCCGACTGGGTAGCATGGTGCATCTGGAGGGTTTTGCCCACAAATATTAGCGAATTTCATATCAAGGGCGTCATTCAACGCGGCAGCGCGAGCCATGTTATCCGGCACGAGAGTCCGCTTAGCGTGATACCAGACTGGTGATGCATGCCTGCATGCATGGTGATGCGGTACTTCTCAATAACACATTTTAATAGCGACCAGTACCGCTTAGGGTTGGTTTTGAAGTCGTCGGTGGGCCTATGTAAATATTTGGAGTACGTATTTTTGGACACCGTTCTAAAATCACGTCTCCTGCCCACGAGCTCAGCTGTGGTCACCGTGCTGGGGTTTCTCCGCAGACGTCGGCAAACTGCTCCTTTTAGCTGGAGAGCAGCTCGCACCACACCGTCGAACCATAGGAGCAGTCGGCGCCGGAGGATCACCGTGAGGACGTGGTAGGCGATGGCCGACTCAAGTAGTGTGTAGAAGGTGTCCACTGTTTGGTCAGATCCGACGTCATCCGGAGGCCCCACGGGATCAGCGAGAGACTCTGGCGCAGACCGCCGAAGTTAGCACGTAATGTCGAATGCACTGCGCCGGTTGACCACAGGCCGGCTGCGCAGGGACATGCTGAGGGTGGCAATGATCTCCTTGCGGTCTGAGTTTAGAAGACCATCTTGCACATTGATCTGTGACAGTATGTGTTGGGACTAGAGATGCAACTGTCTCCAAAATATCAGCCCGCGGCCCAGCCCGTTCCGCCTGGCTAGTGATCCAACCCGCAAAAACCCTTCCATGCTGCAAAGCTGATCCGTTCTTAACCCACGAGTGCAAATTTATTGCAATGAACATTTTCTAATTTCACCTTGATTTTAGAACTATGCATTAAAGTGGGCATAAAAAAGCATGTATATGTCACCTAATTGTTCCCTAACACCCGTGATGTCGCTCAGGGGGCAGCAATAACATTATCTGCGAAAGGGATTTATAACGCACCAAAGCAGATCTTAAACGCTGTGATAGCGGTTTTCAACCACAAATGGAATGACGAGGGTGGAAATTAAATATGCCTTTCACCAAAGTGGCACAATGATGTCACCCTTCTAACTCATCTTAGAAAACCACGAGTCATTTCTTCTAAAACTGCATGTCTCAACTCATGGCTTTGCACTGACAGAGTAAAACATCCTGGATATTTCAAGTAATGGGAAGCATCAGTTCATTACAATGTGCAAAAGCTCAATCAGAATTCGACTGCGTTACAATTGCCATAAGGTCATATTTATCATTAAACAACCAGATTCAGCCTTCTTCATGTTGTTTGCTGCCCTTAAGTCAATAGATCATGTGACCACACCACGTAAAAACCACTTAGTAGCTTTGAAAAGATCCACATTTCTGTCTTATACCACTACCACGTTCTGTCCCACAGCCATTGTAACGCCGCTTGTGTAATAGGGTGTGAAAGTAGAGTGCAATAGCGTTTTGTTCACGAATATTTGACCCTCCTGTCACATCTTTGACATTTAGCAATGCCATCAAAAACCGTGATATACTTTTGCATGCTGCAGGAAATGTCTATGAAGACAAACCAAAAGTTTTAAAAACAATTTCCAAGAATTCGTTCTTTATTTCTCACGACTTGCAGACTGCAACTTGTGAGCTTTGTTGAATGCTTCATTGGCGTCACATATTGAGATAAATATATTTCACACAGGATTACATGTGGGTTCAAGTATTGGAAAATAAACAAATCAAAACAAAAGCTTTTGTGAAAAATACGTTGGAAAATAGCAACATCCGCTGTAAGGGAAAGCCGTGCTAAATCAGTGCCTCGGAGTCATAGTCACAATTGCATTTTCTTCATAGATACACAAACTCTATGCCGCTACTTTTTTAAGTTTTGGCAAGTGCTGCGCATTTGATGAGCCAGTAACTGCTGGCGGCATTGACAAGTGCGTGAAGCTGCAGTAATGCTATGCAGGTTTCCATCACATTATTCTAGCTGCTGAAATGTTTGATCTGCAAAAGCCAGCCTAGGCTGGCCCAAAACCTGGCCAAAATTTCGCGGATTCTTGGGCGCCAGGACTTGGCGGGTTGGCGGGCTGAAAAGTTGGGTCTCTAGTCGGAACAGTGCTAGATTCAGAAAGTTCTCTCCTCTAGCGGGTTGGCGGACCCCTTGTTTCAGACGCGGCAAGTCGCACATGTCGACGAATGCAGTGGCACGGTTCGACGCCCTCCGCAGATCAGGAGCGGCACCACCGGCTGCCTGTGTCCAATATATCTCAGGGAGGTTGAAAGATCTGACGTCAACAGCTCTGCAATTCAGCGATTGCTCTGCTCACAGGGCAGCAGCTATTCGGTCAGTTGCAGCGTCGTCGTCGGGAGGGCGGTAACACACGACCAGAGCCACCGATGCATCGTGCAGACGGATCAGCGGCGCCTCGATGTTGGCCGGGTCTGGCAGGCGCAGCGGCAGTAGTGCCGCGCGGACGGCGCAGGCCACGCCGCCACCTACAGACCCACGATCTCGGCGGAACCAGGGGCGTTGCTGGAATACGATATCGAGCTTGGAGTCTAACACGGCGCCGTTCAGCCAGGTTTCCGATATTGCTAGAATGCCAAAGCGTTCCACGGCCGGGGCGCAGGCCAGCTGCTTCTTTAAGCTGCGCACGTTTGCGTGGCATACGTTAAGTATTCCCGTGCTTGCAGCAGGTGGCGCCACCTGTGCCACCGCACCATCCGGATCCGGGTTCAGTTCGATGTCATCCGCCAGGCGTGACCCATCATCGGCGGTGGACGGTGCGGTGTTGCGTCATCGGCGATGGAAGGTGCGGTGTTGCGTCACCGGCGGTGGACAGTGCGGTGTTGCGTCATCGGCGATGGAAGGTGCGGTGTTGCGTCACCGGCGGTGGGCGGTGCGGTGTTGCGTCACAGGTGGTGGGCAGTGCGGCGTCAGGCCGTCGGCGGCGGGGAGTGACTGGAGCCCGGTGACGGCGCGGACAGGCAGACGTCGCCGCGGTTTGTCCCCGTGATGTCTGCTCGGGAGGGAGGAGGCGGGTGCACTTGGAGCCGCCGACGTAGGCACACAGTGTCGTCACGTGTAACCAGACCAGCTGGCAGCAGGGATGTTGCAGGCCGGCCAGGCACTCCTCCGTTTATTTGATCAGCCGCTTGCCAGTGGCAGACCTGAGCAGGCTATGGCTTAGTGAGACCGTGGTTCGCGGGAAACTCCTGTTATTTTTCGCGATTTTTGGATGCGGCGCTGCGTCGAACGTCCCTCCTTTCAGCTTTGATTCGGGATGCGACCTTGGCCCCTTGTCGGCAAATATCAAAAACAAATTAAATATGACATGGCACTTGATTTGTGCGCGTTGGCCTACGACATCTGCGGTTTTACGGAATACTTGCGACGTGGTATGAGCATCACGGGTGGTAGAACTGTTCGGATTATCTTCATCGCCTGGTATGTATGTGTACATACTAACACACCAAACGAAGACGACAAGCCGAGCGGTTATCCCATCCGTGACACGAGTTATGCGCTTGGGGAAACATGACGGAATGAATGGAAGAGCGAAGTTAGTTGTAACCAGATAGTACACACTTATTGTTGTCAGGGGGTTAGAGCTGCATCCCTTACTGTCAATAACCACGCAGCGTTATAGGTAGATGTCTCGTTATCGGTGAGGCCGGCAGCTGACCCGCACCCGGACAGCCGAGGCCCGCCGATGCCCGTGGAGTGGCCCGCCCTGCACCCCCACTCGACAGGGGTGCAGTTCACGAGCGACTTGTGCTTGACCCCGCTCCAGTGGAGTCGGCTTTGAGTCGCAGCGCGTGGAGCTGATTCCGATTCCTACTCCGAGCAGTGTAGCAAAGTTGTGAATATTCTCCGATTTTTAGTAGAAGAGATCAGCTTAGTTATGGAATCGATTCCGCGTTGAGAGAAGCTTCAGAGATCATCGGTTTTATAAGGTTTACGAAGATGGACGCATCAAGAATACCTTCGAAAGAAGTGCGCGAAACATCTAGTGTCTCAACGGCTGTGTTTACCCATTTGCCAGAACAATGATATCTGACGTTATTGACGCAACCGATGACAATGATTGAGCTCAAACCACAAAATCCCATCATACACAAGCTTGCTGGGGTCCGGAACCCAGCTGGCAACCATGTGATAGTGGTATATGATTTATGAGGGCTAAGAAGTCACATTCTTCAAATGCACTTGCGTTAGCCGCTGAGCGGCGCTCAGTCTGCAGACCAGTCTGCCGAGTCTGCCGTGCTTAAGCGACCCACGGCACCCCGTCGCGGTCATCGGGACATACGTCGCTCTCAGCTGCTGAGGCTGCACGGCGCCGCCTACCTTTCACACAGGAAGGGCGGGCACCGCGAGAAACCGAGCCCCGCACCTCGGATACAGCGGGGTCCGAAGGAGAGATGGGCGCACCACCCAGCATCGCCGTATCGGTACAGAGCCCAACTGGAGGCGACTCCGGCGACGATATCAGGGGCAGAACAGACAACTGCGCGGCAGGGACAGCGCGCCGGCCCGCAGCCGGGCTTTCCACGGCCGTCCGGTGGTATTCTGACCCTCTACACGGCTGTTAAAGCATCTGTGCCCCGGGCAGACCCCCTCCCCTCCCCTCTTGTGACAGCGTGGCACCGCATACCATCTACGAGTACCTGTCGCAACCAGGGGCGCAGCCAGACCTGGTTAGGGGAAGGCACATAGTTGGCAAAGGGCGCCTTATGTTGAAACCCCCCCCCCCCCTCCTAAACGATTTTTAAGATTTCCTTCATTTGTATTTTCCTTTTCCTTTTACCGGGGCGGAAACCGGTAGCTACCGAAAGATGTCATACTGTTTGTATTTTTATGTAAATAAAGCAAAGGAAGCGGGCATTAAATGACTGTATGGAGTAAAACCGCCGGTGCTTGCCATTTTACATTGGTAAAGTGAACTCTTTTTAAACCGATATACGTCAGATGTTTCGACAATTTTTTTCTGTGATTTACGGAGACATTGAAACATAAATCGTGCGGCGGAATGGGTTCAAGAATTTGTATTAACATGGCCAACCATGTTTGTCTGGAAATACACATCAACGTTTGGTCAGAATCGACCAGTGAGAAAGAAATGTAGCAAAGTTGTGAACATGCGCGCTCGAATGTCTTAAAAAGAACCGACCCCCGGCATTGTAGTGTCCAAGTCACGTGTTATCGGCCCGCGGCTTACGCTATAGTGTTGGTGTTAGCTATAAGATCACGAACCCTGTAGTGTTCGTATGGTATTCGAACGCTATAGTGTTCGTGGCGCATGTGAAAGAAGTACCTTTAAACACGTTAGAACATCGACTGTACGCAGTTTCAGATTGATGGTACGAGGAATTGGTTAGCGTCTCCAGCATCACGACCTGGCGCTGGAATCTGGCAGTGCTGGAAGAGTGCAAGAAGAGCCTTTATTTTTCGTGTTACTGTGACTGTTCATCTGTGTAGAGGACGTCCTGAAGAGGAAATACACACTTTTATCTAATCTTCGAACGAACAAATGGCTTTAAGAACATTTCGGAGGCATTATTTCACAAGGGCTGTTTTCACGCACGGCGCCCGTCGCTTGATGTCATCCTCAGGGGCCAATGCCGCTCGGTTTTGCGGAAACTGCACCCCAGCCGTCATTGTTCTCCTAAGATTGCGAGCACACAGGCCCAAAAGTGCTATATAATATGTTTCCAAGGAGACGATTTCGCGAAAACATGGAAAATCTCGGGCAAACATTGGTTGGTGTATTTCCTTTTTCACCCCATCTTTATTCAATCTGTAAAACACTTACAAACCCTTATTTTTCCGGACAAGAGCCCTGTGGGTAGAACACCAGAATGCACATTATCGCTCCCGGTTAGGGGCTGAAGGACCATACCATTTCAGCACGTGGCGTGTACCGGCTAACGGTTCGGCGTACGTGGGCCTAGGTCCCCTGGTCGATCCGAAGGCCCTTAGACATGTACATCATACATTGATCCGCCCCTTGACGAGGGAGGCGGCCCTCTGACTCTGGCCGACGGGCGCGAATCAACTCAAGAGCCCTCATTGACGCAGCAAGACCTGTTAGTGCCGCAGGTAGTCCAATAACTGGTATCACTTCAGTTTGGTTTAACCAGTCCTTGGGTTAAATGGGGTGGAGCCCCCTCCCTCTCCTCCTCCGGCGCCAGAGGCCCTGACTGGCGCAGGCCCCTTCCATTGTCTCGTTGATAACTATCATCAAAAATTATCATATCTCCTTACATTGTTAAATGTTCCGATCAAGGCCAGAGGCCCTCTGATATTCGCGGCCTTGTCCTCGTTTAGCATATTTCTCCCAAGACGATTTGGGATCCATTGCCGATACAGGACCCTCTATGGGGCACGGTGGTCTTACTGACACAGTGGCCCCTCATCGTTTCAGGGCCCCGACCAATACAAATCGCGGCTCCTGACGCTGTGCCTGCTTGGTAACTGGGCCACGGGGCTCATACCGGCGCTGTGCCTGCTTGGTAACTGGGTCCCGGGGCTCACACCCACTCGGAACCGATTGTTCGATGTTGGTGGTCTCTGGCCGAAATCAACATCCGTATTGTCCCGGGTGCACTCAATCAGTGCAAGAGGCCCTCTGAGTGCCATTGGATGTTACGGCCCTACGGGCTGGAATCCTTAATGTGACATACAGCCCGCCCTCGGGCTCTTCAGATCCTTCAGCCTTCCAATCGGGTCCTTGATCGTCGGTCCGAGGGGCCCCTCGGGTCCCTGTTTCTTCAAGCCGCATACTTCAAAAAAGCATCAGCTGACTGAGGCTGCGCAGGTGCTTGGATAGGAACACTTCTGAATCCAGGGGCTCCCAGGGACACTCAAAAGACTGCATTCTGGAATCATAAGGTTGAAGGTGAAATACCAGCCTGGAGCATCGTTTGACAGCCTGGCATCGACCAAGCGTGGAAGCGGCGAGGGACTGATATCCTTGCCGGCAATGTCGGGGCGCTTCACCTTATCGTGAGTTACATCTGTGTTCATGGTCTGAGTCAGGGAGGAGCAGAGAGGCAGTCTCCCTTGCCGACAGGCGGGTGGAGAACGGTATGTTTTTGTCCCCTCAAAATTTTGGTAACCTTCTTGTCCCTTTGCCTAAATTGAGGATCTAGTAGCTATGTATGTTCCCAAAAATTCAGATCAAGAAGGGTGCAATACTTCAGCTAGGGAGCACTTAGCATGGACAACAACCCTTTTTCTGGATCGAGAGGCCCGTTTTCTGGATCTTTTCTAGAACAAGATGCACATTTCATGCATCGGAGGGCCGCTGTTCCAGACCAGGATGACCTGTTTGGAATAATGAGCCCCTTGCTGGATTTGGAGGCCTCTTTGTAAATCGAAAAGATTCTGCTTTGAAGAGGCACCCTTTTCTATGCATCAGGAGAACATCCGCCAGAACAAGTCCTTGTTTTGACAAAGAGAGGCTCTGATCGGGATCAGGAAGGCGATGTGCAGGAAACTGGGAAATCGATATATATATATATATATATATAACATATGTATTGCATTATATATGTGTAATGTATGTATTAAATAAAATACAATGTAATAATGTATTATATTATATTACATATGTAATATATGAGTTATATATACATGATATAACATAATAGTATATTATATATTACATATATATATATATATATATATATATATATATATATATATGTATATATACACGTATATATGTATGTATACGTGGACGCCTGCAACGGCAAAATTAACATAGCTTCGGCACGGGTTAACGAGCGAGCCGCCATGCCTGGCATGCGTCATTGGCTTCGAACACCACGCCCAGCCATGCCGGGCGTAAGTGCCCTGTCACCGCCTGACCGAATCACTTCCAGCCTCACTTCCACGCTAAACCATTCAAAACGCAGGCTGCGACTTGTATTGACAAAAATCACTACGACATGGACGAACCACGTGGGATGTCACGCCCTCCCCCCTCGTTCCTTAATTATGAGAGTGAGCCCGAGACACGCTGCTCGGTCGGGAGGGTCGCACGGTCAGTGCCCCTCAACCTCTCTTCTCCAACTATGCGTTGGGAGGGAACAGGTGGCCGTGGCCGGCGCCCGCCAGATGGGGAAGGGTCAAGGGGCACGGGAGCGCCAGCCGTCCATGGCCCGGTAAGGATGGGGACAACAGCCTGTGGACTCATGTCACGTGTGCCGTTGCCGGCACCCAGTCGCCCGCGGGACCAGATGTCACCGCCACTCCTCCCCGACGCTCCTCACTCTCCAGCGCCTCCTCGGGACTCTGCCCTCTCCCAGCGCCTCCCCGGAAGTATCCACCTTGACTCCCCTTGAGACACTTTGGTGGACCATTTTCAAAGGTACGCGCATGAAAAATACAAACGACGAATATATGATTGCATGTTATAGTTAAGTATAACAAATTAGACGTAGCAATTAGGTACAACCAAGTTCATTCGATCGTCACACTGTACGTAGCCTAAATTAGGTGGTCGATGTTTTTGGCAGTAAAGAAATTGGAGTGGCAAAACACGAGCTGAAATGAAAGATATGCCACATACACTGATGGCAACCATCGCCTCCAAATGAGATAAAGGGTGACTGAGGGGTTGGTTTGTTTGTTCAGTTCTGGTAACGATGTTTTGATCGTAACCGCCTCCGGAACAGAAAGCTTCCTCTTGACTGATGGCGATGTTAAGATGCTAATGTTTCTGGTGAGGTCGTCTAGGGGATGTTCCAGCCGTATTCTTTTCCCCACCTGCTCTTTTGGAGCACCCGTCAGCCAAGTGCATCGTCAACCGCCTAGAAAGTGGGGCGGCAGTGACACCAGCGTAATCTGACTGCTTTAGGAGTCTGAAGTGTATTATGTCGCAATAAAACTGATAAACTACGTTGTTGCATTTCAAGGGGTTGGACTTGGCTGTGAGATTATTGCTCATGATGAGTTAGGTTACCATTCTGTTTTCGTAGTAAATGCCGAACGTTTTCCTGTTGTCCTGTCTGGCTGGCTTGACGTAATCATATATTATTTTATTCATGATGCACTTGCCTGCCTTATAACTACCAGGCATTTGATTACGATAGAACAGCATTATTTGACATAGTTGATGTTTGATGGCGTCGGTTCTTGTCTCATATCGTAATTTGATTTCAAATAGTTGATGTTTGATGGCGTCAGCTCTTGTCTCACATCGTGACATAAAGGTGACCTCATGACCGATGGCGCTGTTGAGGTGACCATTACTTACAAGGACGTTTTTGATGCGTTGCAGTTCACTGTGTAGTTGCGTCCAATTAGAGCAGAGTTTGAAGGCTCTTCGGAGGTAGGAGCGCATCACGCTGATCTTGTACCGGCCGGGGTACTCGCTTGTAGCACTGGGGCATCGTGCAACATCTGTTGACTTTTTGTGCCTTGTTGTCACGAATCGTTGCTGGTCAGCAATAATGTATATGTCTAAAAATGGAATGCGGTTAGTGACGCTTAGTTCGCAGGTGAATCGGAGAGCCAAAGCTCCATCGCATATTTGGGGTCGATCAGTGGGCCTTTATCACTGACGCCTACGAAAGTATCCTCGACATATCGTGCATGAGGTGCGGGATGGAAGGGTGTTTTTGAAGGGCTGTTTTCTACGTGACACGTGTGGGAGTGGAGTTGGGTGTTTCCAAGAGGTACGGGTGTCGATTTGCATTCTTTTGGGCGGCCGCTGCCCCCCCCCCCCCCTTAATGTTCATTCTGCCGCCCAACGGCGAGTTTGACCCGCCCCCATCCTTTTGCAGCCCAAGTTCACATAGGACATTACAAATAGACGCTCGAAATCATATAAGATTTAAAGAAGGTTTTTAATAATTGCTTCATAGGCAAAAGAACCAAAGCAAGTCAAAACTGCGGTATGAAGTCCAGTTTAGTGCACCTGGCTAAGTTAGCCACACTTTTAAAGCTCCGCGATCGTTTCGTGTGTACTTGGTTTTTCTTCTATTTTTTTTTCGTGTGCTGCTAAGATCGCAGCAAATTGCGTTGCTTTGCTACGACGTTTTATCGGAAAATGAAAGCAAAGCGTGATAAATTGTCAGCCTTCTACATTCGGGGAACCCTTAAAATGCTCATGAATGTTTGATGAGACCTCACGTGAAACTTCCCATGAATTTCGATTAAACAACTGCAAAAACATGACGATCGACACCAGCCCACTAAACCGATATCAGCAATCCTCCGACCATGACCAACAACGCAGGGCGTGTCAAACATGCATAGTGGGAGTGATACGCCTGCACCCCGCCTTGTGGCAATCAGCGGGATTTCCATGGCGGACCTGTTACTCGCGCAAATCAACTTACGCTCTTTGCTCCCGAAGTCTTACACGTCCAATTACGTCTGAACCCACATAACATCGACTCGACGTAGATTTCCGAAACCTGGCCTCAACGATCGGCGCGCCAAACAAGTTTACAATGATACCCAACGACAACATTTTTTCGCCGAAGCAGATTAAGCAGACGTATAAGACGCAATGTTTGGGGTACTCCAACTCTATAACGCCACGGAGGCCGCGTTCGATCTGCTGCCAGCACGTTTGTCAGCACCAATCACAGCCCAGTATTCCCCCTACGTCATGTCACGTGCCCATAAATTCACGTGTCTGTGACGTCACGCGCCGGCTGGCCATAGTGCCAGGTTGTTTTGTCAGCCCAGTACCATGGAGAGAAAATGCTACCGGATTTAAACAATCACTCTGACAAAGAAGCGGGAGTTTGATTTGGCAGCTCTTCAGTTGGCGGGTACGTTAGGTGCGGTGGGGACACTTCTCTACAATTTGGGGAAAGATGCGACGTAAGATAGATAAGTAGGGAATTTAAATGCCAGGGGTAGCCATGAAAAGGTGAGTGGCAGTGACTCGTGTGGTGTGTGGCTGCGTTCCCTAGTAAATTGATAGCGTTATAAGTGAACACTTAAAATAAGAGTGAAGACATTGAGATGAATTGGAACTTGGAAGAAGCACTCAACACCCGGATGGAATAGATGATTGTAATACCGGAACGGAAGCAACACTTCCAAACACCACTTTATATGTAACTGGTCGGCGGTAAGTCAGAGTTGGAGTGTGTTCTGATGTCAAAGGTAAAGGAAGAAGGGAAAGCGAAGTTTAAAAACTTTCCCGTCAGCCTACACATCGAGCGCTCCGTCAGCACGCATGACGTCACGCATTCCAGCTGACAATCATCCTGACGACAGATCGAACGCGGCCTGAAAGGAGGCTGGGTCTAACTCGGGAGGTATCTTTTTCAGTGGATTTGGCGCTAGTTTTTCCCACTTGGCCTCATCAATCCTATTTTGCGAAGCTCACTTCTATGGTAGTCTTAACGACAGTGACATGTGAAAGAATCGTCACCAGGTTATACTGCAGGGTCAGGTCTGGAAAATTTCTGAAGCGAAGACAGGGCCGGGATCCGCGATGTTCACTGGAAAGGGCCCATAATTCAATGAGTGGCTTTTGTGTCAGTCATGGGGTCGCAGTGTCTAACAAGGGTCCGGTATTGACAAGGAGCATAGAGTCGGCCTGGGACAGCGTCCGGGGACCCGCAGAGGAGCCGAAAGGTTTCTCGGGGCCGATGATGAAGTGCCCGATTGGAGGGCGCAAAAGCGGGGCCGAGTCATCAAATGTCGGCTAGCGGGTCTATTGCACCGGTTGGGATCACCCTGGGATAAGCGGGTCTCTATTTCGGTCATAGACCACAAACACCTAACAGTCGGCTCAGGGTCATTCTGAGCCCTGGGGGCTCATTTCCCAAGCACGGACAAGGGCGGAACACGCGGTTTGCTCGGTCGGTACCAATGAGTGCTTCTTTGTTGGTCTGAGGCCCACAGTGCTTAATAGAGTGTCCAATGCTTGCAAGGGGCCTCGAGTGGCCAAGGCAACATTTGTTGGACAGGGACAGGGACGGGACCCGGAAAGCCAGGGGCCTCTCGCGTTGGTCGAGGCCCTCTGACAATTAAAGTGGAGATGAGAGTCAACGATGTGAGCCCAGAACGCGATAACGGAAGGTGCCGGGGCCCTACCTTTGCCAGGCAGGGGCCCGGTACCAAACGGAGGGCTCTCCATCCCATTTCAGCCAGGGGCCCGTTAAGCCGAACTTTAGTCTGACAATTATTGGAACCTGCAACTTTAAGAGATTTTTTGCGTCAATGAGGGCCCCTGCGTCTATTTGTGAACAAGCGGCCGCGTCAGGGGGCCTCCGGCGTCAGGGAGGCGACTAAGGTATGGTGCATCCCTCTCAGGGTTTCCGTATCGGCTAGGGCATCCCGCCTCTGTGCCACCGGCATGACAGCCAGCGGGCACCCTACGCTGCAACCGAATAGCCCTGAAGCCCCTGACCGGAAAATATGATGTTCCCCTATTGATCTACACACTGGGTCCCTCGCCCGGAAAAGGAAATGGGTTTCCTTAATGCTCAACAGGCCGGATCACAACGTGGTCAAAAATTAAAAAGCCCAGCCCAAACGAGGAGGCCATCTTTGTTCAGGATTATGTCAAACAAAACGCATAAACAGTTTTGGACCTGCGTTCTCACATTCTCAGGAGCAGCACCAATAATCGTGGTTACAGTTTCCATGGGACTGAGTGGTGTCGGCCACCGTGGCTAACACCGGGTGGTGGGCACCTGACGCTGGAGAACATCTATCGTAAAATACGCCGCCAAAGGTCTTTTGCAAATAAATTCATACTGTTCAGATACTAGATTGCGGTGTAAATTTCACTTGAATAAGTTCAATATTATCTTCTGGTGAGATACACAGCGACAGTAACACGAAAATAGAGATTCTACCTCTACTTGCCTAGTTCTACTATCAATTCTTGCAGCGGTTCATTGCGCCATGAATTCTAATTCGTTACATTACAAGTCTAAAAATTGCACAGGTGAGACGGACTCCCGAACACCTTCCGAGCGTTCCAATTGAGTTATTTCAGAAAACGCTGTTGTTTTCATCCGCCCGGTGGCCATCACCTAAAGTTAGACGCAGTATCAGCGCTGGCAAATCCTAGGGAGACTGCAACACCGGGCGTCAGGGGTTGATTTAAGACTTGCGAGCGCGCATGGCCAAACCTGAGCTAGGTAATTCCTCCCCTACCTGTTTTTTTAAAAGAAATTGGAGTGTTCTGAGACCAAAACAGATTAATGCGAATGTAAATCTACGAACTTATTCGATCGAAGACCTACGTTTACAATATCCCCGTGCAACCCAGAAATATTCCGGCCCAGCCCCTGTGTGCTATCGGCTTAATAAGGGTTCACTGGAACCTTGTAAAATGAACAGCACCGGTGTGTTTCCTTCAGTTTATCGACTTCAAAATACATCAGCATCGTATCTATTGGTGACTCCCGGCGTTTAAGAAGGGCAGGGCTCACCTCGAAGTCGAGTGGACCATATCCGATGACTTCTTTTTCGGGTAGGAGTCTTACCCCAGGAGGAGGGCTTGGTCGGTCAATTACCAAGGCTCTGGCTGCGTCCCTGCGTAGGTACACACCCATTGGGCACCGAGTATGCGTACGTATCATCGCCACTGGCAAGCCAGCCAGCTCAAGTGGTAACGCTGTTACGATCAACCTGCATCATGCACGTCATTGGGATGACGGATGTTTAATTTTTCACACGCTCGAGGTAAAACAGGTAAAGGCTGCTTTCCCTTCAGATTCACAGCAACTTGGAGTAGTGCCTCCCAGATGCATAACTGGTTTGCATTTCGTGTTGATTGAAAAGAGCGGGAAAACGGGATTCTCAACAGGAGGGCATCTTCTTAAGCGTATTGCGGAAAGGTTGAAAACCATGTTTTTGACTTTTTGCGTGGAATGAGCATTGGCAGTATTTCACATGAATTCGTTAGCACTGGCATTCTGTAAGTTGGTCGGCGCATTTGCGAGAAACATTATTCGCATAGATAAGATAGTAATAATAGCCTTATTCCTCGGAAGAAAATCAGAGGAATGGAGACATAGGTGAGTTGATAATTCGGTAACATGCCTTTATCGAAACAATTATATTCACGTAAATGCATATGCTTTATCAATGAGATTTTGGTGTACCAAGAACCTGCTACCAATGGGCTATGATAGCCACGCACCATATATATATATATATATTATATATATATATATATATATATATATATATATATATATATATATATATATATATAAGCATATCTTACGGTTAAAGTCATATGACTCGCACAAATAATAGGTTTTTAACCGTGCCTTGCGCAGTCATTTCATGAATGTTACGACTATCGCTCTTCACAACGTTATGTTACGTCATGAGACGTCACGGACATGTGCAACGTAACCTGCAGCCCGGGCTGGACTGAGAGACTCACTAGGCGTGCGCGTGTGTTGGAGTCACACAAGTTTGCGTGATTATCCGGTACGGCGGTGATGGGTTATGACCGAACATATCATTCGCACTGTTATATCGATTTATAGGCGGAAGTTGCCAGATATCTGCCATAAACTCGCTGGCAGACCCATCTAGCGGACTGTTCGGAACACTACATTGCCTCCGGCCGTGAAGCGCGCCAACGGGCGGACCGCAGCTTGGGATCAAAGATGCGTTGAATGCTTGGCCATTCTAATCCAAGGTGGCTAAATGAATGCGCCATGCCAAAGGTTGGTGTCGATGTAAGGCAAGAATCAGTGCATCCAGCAGAGAATCTGAAAAGTAGCTCAGAACTTGATTTTATTTTAAAAGGAAAACAGGGGAACGCTGCCTATTTTTGAATGAACATGAAACCATCATGCGTTCTCTATCTCTCATGACTTTATAGTTTGCTTCAGACGTTCATCGTATTATATCACTGAGCAACAGAATCATTTTAAAAGTGTTGGGCCGTTTCGTTAATCAATTTTGTACAATTGCAAGACACGATCGATGGCACGCATGATGTACACCACGGCACGCTGAGCCTTGAGAGCACGCATCTGCAGGAATGGCGATCGCAAAATTTCCATGGTATGTGCCTGAATGACCTTGAGCTCTTGATTTTTCAGCATAATGAGGTTAGAGTACTTATGCTGACGGTAATCAATCTAAAACATACCACGATATAGGTTAGATACCTACCAGTCAAAGGCCAAAACAAAATCAAAATCAAAGTGAAAAATAAAAGATAACGTTATGGAGCAAACATTGGCTATGTTTTCAATAATTCATGCGCCAGGCTGTGTTCATGATCACGAGTCGTAATTCATAAAGGCAATAGTCATTATCAAGCTGTGCTCATCATTGCCTAGCTCATAGGTAACGCCTAAAACATCGGGCACTGAAAACAAATAGTCAATGCCTTAATAATGTCTTAGAAATAACCAACGCGTTGGCCATGTTAACGCAAATTTGTGATCCCATTTCGATCCGCAATGAGGTCACGGGTCCTCAATATTTTTATAAAGTCCAGAACAATTCAGACAAAATCTCAGAGTTTTGCCGTTCTAGAAAGACTCTGTGGAACTGTTATAAAATTGATAACGCCGGCGGAGTATTCCATTTATTCAATTCACACCCACTGTCGTCGAGATCTGACTTCAAAGATCTTGAAGATCTGACCTTTTGAGGAAGGCAGGGGTGGAAAAATGCCTCTGATTTCCTGGATATGGTCGGTGGCAAAAGCCAACACTTTTGCGAGCCCATTGGCGACAAAATAGCAAAAATGGAAATAAATTACAACAGACCAGACCATATTACAACAGACCATTCCAGCTAGACGAAACTCATCTTGGTGTGTGGTTTAGTATTGGTCTGTACTTGCTAAGGTTTGCAGCGCGAACATGTGTAGACCGCATGTCGAAGCATTGACGTTTTGTTGCATGAGCAATTTGGGCTACAAGATGCTGCCAAGCAAAGTAGCTTTGATCAGGATAGTTTTTAGCAGGTGACAGAGACACTTCAGACTATATTATACCAGTGCTGTCGTCATAGATCGGTGGCGACAGTGTTTTTCCATTGCCCCTGAAATCAGTGTTTTTCACATATTTTTCAGCCAAGGCTCACTTCACATCCCAAACACTATCAGATACCAAATAACTAGACTTATTACTAGTCGCAAGCATTGTGGCTGGCCACAGCATCTTGCGACGAACGTGATCAACTTGCTGCGCGGCGTTTTGAAGCATCGTGCCATTTGAGACAGATGAGCTCAAATGCGTGCCACGCGGTATTGAACCGGCTTTAGTGCAAGGCTTTGGGCTGCCGTTGGTTATGTTCATATCGCGAGAAACTGACTAATCTGAAAAACCTAGTCAATCATCAGTTTTGTAAGGCGCTGCTCGGCTGTTCTAAGGATCTACTATGGAGCGTGTCCCTGGTCAGAGCGTTGCAAAGCCTTGCCGATCTAGGAGGCTCATTTATAAACGCCCGACCCTTAGCTTCAGAGATCAACGGAGGATATTGGAGCGACAGATGCCAAAGATGCATCCGTGGCTTTCTGCTGCTAAGGAACACACCGGCTTTGAGGTAAGATGCCGCGCATCGCTGGTGCGTGCTCCTCACACTACCGCTCGCGCCTCAAATTCGGCATTCTGACCGGTGGACAGGCGTGAGACAAACGCGTTTAATTGACGTCGTATTGTATGTGGAGCTAAATGAAGGTGCTGGAGGCACTCATGAATGGCGTTTGCATCGGTTGATACCAATGCTGCATGGGTTTTGCGTTAATTAGTTTGGATTATGTAAGGAAGTGCGAGTTCCGCGCCGGTAACTATGCGAAGATCGCGGAGGTCACCAATGCTTCTAGATGATTGTGCCATACCGTCACAAAACCAAACGTGATATTGTTTCAGGCGCTGTATAAGCATGAAGCGTGTCGGTACATGTCAGGCTACAAAGATGCAGTTTTGCAAAATACGCGGGGGCGAGTCTGTCTCCCCATTGCTCTTGAAACAATTTTCCTCAGCTTTCACGCACTTTCTTTTCAGAGTTGGGAGCAGGGGTGAAGTCTCTCAAAATTAGTTTTAGGGGGTGGCTGAACGCTAAAATAATGATAAATGAAAAAAATAATAGATAAACATGATGAAAGAAAGGAAGCTACATTCTCGGCTAGAAGGCACAATCTCCCCCCCCCCAAAAAAAAAACTGAACGGAAACTGTGTGCCTCTAGGCTGGTTATGTTGAGTATGCTTTCATCTAATTATTTAATTATGTTAGCCTCAGCCATCGCTCAGTGTTTAATGGCCAGCAAATGATACTTAAGTGCAAACGAATCGCGAAACAAAAACGTTTGATGTTTATGCTGCATTGAATTTCATTTCTTTGTTTTTGTGGGTATCCCATTTAGAGTTATATTGCGATGGTTTCCGAAAAAATTTGGCTCCAGGCGACAGCTCCGGCGGTTGCGAATTTCGTCCGCGACAGAAAAGGCACTTTTTCACCGCTGGAGGAGGGTTCATTAAAAGCGAGTCTTTGCCACCCATGTGCCCCCTTACGCAGACTCTGACTGCGCCTCTGCCTTAACTCGCCCAAACTTTGTCACTTCTGAACTTTTCCTGTTTTAATTCTTATATTTGACCCTTATCCCTCAAATCTCTGACATTTGACTTTTATCCTTTTGACTGTTGGCACTCTTGACTCCTTGCATGTGCCATTCAGACCAAGAGTTATTGCCACTTGACCTTTTGTTCTTTGACATTTTGTCTTTTACTACTTGTCCTGAAACCATGATAAAGACATGACCAACATTTTAAAGGAATGTTCCACATAACAAGATGTTGAAGCAAGCAGCAGACATGGCGGGAAGGCCTAGTTGTATCTGTTTGTGAGCTCCTAAGGTTAAACAGCTTCTCTTAATAACAAATGTTAACTAATTAGCAAATATGCTCCGCATTACGTCATCGTTCGGTTACGTCACGGAATAGATTTGTGACATCTGGACTACCTAGCACCAGCCGGACAAAACATTTTATCTCGTGCTATGAACTGATTACCCAATTTTCCGTACTGTTACGATAAAGATGGGCAGGGTTGGCTATTGTGAGCCTGCATGCAAGACCAATGTTTGACAACAACAAATGATGATGAGTCATTGCTCTGGTAATCAGGCCGTCTTGTGCATTTTATTGTTGAAGTGTTAGTTGTTTTGAAAGAATTCCTGAACTCATTACCAAAAATGTGTTCATGTCTCTTTCTTTTCAAAGTTGACCATTCTTCGTCCATTCTTCTGTGTTTCTGCTAATGTCTTGCATCATCAGCACGACTAAACAGCAGCTAGGCCAAGGCCAAGGTCATGGTTGCTGCTCAACCACCAATCAGGTTTTTCTAGGTCGCATCTGGGTGAGCAACATTGAGCTTGTTGGTGACACATACTCCTCCCAGCTCAAGTTTATGCCAGCTTTTCATGAGCTGACATAATCCGGCTGTTATTAGATAACAGCCTGCCCCGACTCGAGCTGCCCCCCACAGGTTCTTGTCAGCCTTGCCCCACCCTGGCCTGCGCTGGGCTGGGCTGGGCTAGGCTGGTGCCGGGGCTTGGATATATATCATACCTTACTCAGAACCGGTCACATAGTCCGGATTTTGCAAGGAAAAGAGCGGAAAGAAAAAAAGAGAACCTACCTTGGCTACGCCACTTGGCTCAGGCTGACGTCAGTCGACCAAACGTTTCCCGAGTCCTGATTTTGTTTCGGGGTAATACCATTAAAGTGCACAAGTAAAGAGCGGGGTAATTATGCAAGCCGAGCATTTAATATTGCGAATGCTTCATTTCTTTCAAGCGCAACGTTCTTCTCATAGGAGTTTACGTGCAGTTTTCGGGATGAGACTGGCAGGCCTGGAAGACCGTGTCGACATCAGCAACACACCACACAACACCAAAAACTCGCCCATGGCGTAGTTAACTGATTCGAATCTTCGTGACGTCGCCAAGGTCTGAGAGAGTCGAGGCACTGTCAGAGTTGGCGTGATCAGCGTGCGTAGGATTCTCATCAGAAGAGAAGAGTTGAATGCCCACCATCAACCTCATTCCGACGTTCATGTCCACTGATTTGCCGGCCGAGATACGTGTGGGATATGCTCTCGTTAAAGTTCGCCTTTATGTGCTTAACTCCATGCGGTGCCTTCAATGCCAGCAATTTGACCACACCGAATTCCACTGTCGCAATAACCCAGCATGTGGTAAATGTGGGGTCATTTGAGCACACCAGCAAAGATTGCACCTCTGCTGTGCCCCAATGCGTCAACTGCGGCAAGGACCATGTCCCTCATGCGAAGTATAGCCTCACTTGCCCGGCCTAGGTGAAAGAAAAGGAGATTATAGCAATTAAAACCTCTAAAAACGTCTTTTTCTGTGAATCTTGTGAACTTAACAACGATGCCCATCTGAAAATTTTGCATCTGTCTAAAGTTAAAACTTCGCTGCCACAGATTAGCATGATCGAGCAAATGACAGCAGTTCAGTTCGTATGGCTTTTGAGGTCGTTGGCCTGTCGCTTGTTCGCTCGGTCTGAAACGCTCGACTCCCAGCCGGCATTCCAAGCTCCCCCCCCCCCCCGCCTCTCCCCCCCCCCTCCCCCCCCCCCCCCCACGATCGAGAAGTGGACGCCGCTCTGCCGGCCCTCTCGGCGCCGGCTGGATCGCCGGACAGGTAGCCGTTGGACGACGGTTCGGCGTGATCGGAGTCTCCCGCGCCCGTCGGCCGTCCTTTCGTCTGCGACTCTACCGGCCCCTTCACCACAGCGCCTTGCCACAGTTGTGAGCGTGCGGCGGAGACGCTGGAGCGTCAGGAAGCCGACAGGCGCGCCCGCGAGGCTAAGCGGGCGCGATGAGCTGAACACGGGCGGACTGAGGCAAGTAAACTGGCTGTCTGGGGTGGACCACGGACCTCGCTCCCAAAGGGAAAGACGTTCCACCGCCCAGACGATACGTAAAGCCCCTGGAGGCCCCCTATGGGTCATCCTCTGGTGCCAGCACCTAGCGTTCCTGCTTCGCCGGCGCCGTCAGCGTCTAGAGTAGGGCCCCCAGAAAAGCTGGCCTGCACTGGCCCATCTCGCCCTCAAATGACAGCAATGTGTTCGGCCAGAAATCGGCCGGCGTCGGTGGATTCGGACCAGGTGACAACGCGAGACCTGAGCGCCGTAGCTGGACCGTCTGGGTCTTCTGCGACCGGTGCAGTCGAGTTTTTTTAGATTTCCTCGGTTTTACACCGTGATCTCCCATCTCTCGTAAACACGCCTACCTGTAGACGTGGTTACAGCGGACCGGTGGACAGCTTAGACCGTCCTCACACTTAGGCTAACTGAGAAACATTTTTCAGTGGAACCGCGGGGGCATCCCGACAAGTTTCCATCACCTGCAAGTCTCCCTGAATGAACGATTTCCGGGGGTCGTCGTACGTCTCCAGCAGACGAGACGCACCTGAGAACCATGTCGCTCTTTCTGGCTACGTAGTGTGGCGGCGAGACATGCCAGCGATCCATCGCACAGTGACGTTCTCCTAGCTGTGCACCACAGTGGCGGCGAGACATGTGCAGTTGATCCCATCGCGCACGGTGACGTTCTCTAGCTGTGCACCACACTGTGGCGGCGAACCGTGCCAGCTGATCCCCATTGCGCCAGTGACGTTCTCCGTAGATGTGCACCATAGTGTGGCGGCGAGTCATACCAGTTGAGTCCCATCGCGCACAGTGACGTTCTCCTAGCTGTGCACCACAGTGTGGCGGCGAGTCATACCAGTTGATCCCATCGCGCACAGTAACGTTCTCCTAGCTGTGCACCATAGTGTGGCGGCGAGTCATACCAGTTGATCCCATCGCGCATGGTGACGTTCTCCTAGCTGCGCACCACAGTGTGCCTACTTACGAGCTAGCTTTAAACACTGAGTTACAAGCCGTCGCAGCCAGCCTTCTTAAACCATCATACGATAACCATCCGCTCAACTTACTTGCCTCCTGAGACCGCGTTGCCGTCCCTTTAGCTGACATGCCCGGTGGCTCAACTCACGCCGCATGTCATAATATTAGGTGACTTTAATGCTCACCGCTCATCGTGGGTGATCTGAGTGTGGCCTTGTTCGAGGTCATGATCAATGACACCGGTGACTCCCTCCCTCCGCCTGCCGGCCGTTCGCTGTTCGCGATCTCTGCTTCTTTTGAGCGCCGATTGCAGACTGGCAAGATGGACTATTCTGAGCAGCCTCCGCTGCTCGACATCCAAAACAATCGCCATCTTCTGCAGACGCCGCCGTCAGTGTCCGGCGATGAGTCTACGGTTCTACGGGCAGACGATTCCTCATGGATCCCCTGTCCATTTCTTGGGCATGCTCTTTGACAATCACCTAGCGTAAAGGCCACATTTAAACCTCCTACGTGACAAGGTTTAGAAGCGTTGAACATTCTAAAGTGCGCTTCTAGGGACTCATACGGGGCAGACAGGAGAACACTTTTACTTCTCTACCGTTCACTCATACGTTCTATATTTGATAACAGGTGTCCTATTTATAGCCGTGCACCTGATTCTTGCGAATGTTTATTGGACACAGAGCGTACGCCACCGAGGGTACACATTGGCGCGCGCCAGTCGCGCGGGCGCGGGCATGAAAGGTAAACCGGAACGCGGCGCGCGCATGAACCGCTGCACCTATGCGAGCAAGCATGCCGCCCAAGACGAGTGGAAAGGTCGCCAAGAAGGCCGGCAGGGCCTGATGGGCAACGCATTGCGCATTGTCACCGGTGCATTTAGACCATCGTCAATATCCAGTCTTACAGTGGAAGCGAATTAACCGCCGTTGTCACTCAGGAAAGAAATGCTGGGAATGCGGTATACTTCCCAGCTGGCACAGCTTTTAAACCATCCGACTCATCGAGCAGTTTTTTTCTGACGCATAGAACACGCGTATCGAAGCGGCCGAAGGCTCTGCAGTATACTTTTAAGCACGCAAAAGAAGGAACTGGTCAGAAACAGCCGCATTAACTTGAGTGATGCACTGAGGTCGCGTTACATTTCGGTGCCCCGTGGGAGCTGACTGCACCCAAAGTGGATGCCTCGCTGTCATGCACCAGTAAACAGTGCGAAATCCCAGCCGGCCTTAAGTGACGGGCCGTGGAGCGCGTCGTCTTCCACACAGACTTTCAAGCCACGTATGCAGACGGCTCGAAAACGGAGACCAGAGCAGGCTCCGGGTTTGTAAACGGTCAAGCCACCCGGACATTTTTGTTGTCAAAAACGCCTACGCGAAGACTTCCGAGCTCGTTGTCATAAATGGGGCCTGTTATTTCACCGAACCTGGAGAAGGTAATTTATAGGTGATCCTCTCTGATCTTTTGAGCAGCTTATTGGCTTCGAGAGGTTTTAACTCGACGTGCCCCATTATACAGGACATTTCGGTTCTCCGGACAGCGCTGGATCGTGCGGGTAAAACTGTCGTCCTATGTTGAATTCTCAGCCATGCGGGCATCTCAGGTAATGAGCTGACCGCGGCGGCGGCAAAACGAGCAGCGCATGCACCTTCCACCCGTACTTTGCCCCGGCCAGCACTTTTTACCCTGCTATCACGGCATTTATTAAAGGGGAATGGCAACGTCTATGGGACGTCACAGCAAACAGCAAGATGAAAGCCAACTAGCCACAGCTTGGGCTTTGGCCGTCGAGCTCACGCGATGCGAGACGAGAGAAAGTAGTCCTCTGCCGAATACGCATTGGTCACACGCACGCAACGCATGGCTATTTCTTGTGTTAAAGAACGGCTCACTGCCTTCGCTGAGATACACCACTTACAGTTCACCACATCATCTACATTATTTACTTATGTCCACCCTTTAGTGAAGAGCGGTTACGCCATTTCGCACGAGATGCTCCAGTTCTTAGATATTCAGATATGATTAGTGACGACTCTCTCGTTCCTGCCACGACTCAGCTGCTTCCATTTTTGACTTATTTGGGATTTCAGTCATTTGCACACCTAGGTGGTCACTTAACTGTTATGGGTGCAAAATAGTCTCAGTAGCCGGCACCCCCCAAAACCCCAATCAACAACAATGACAACATAAATCGAGCATCAGGAGACATGCCTGATCGTGGCGCCTTGTCTGCAATCTAGATGGTGAATAACCCGTGTGATGAGACGATCTCAGACGAGCATGAGGCGCGCGGGATCGTCAGTCAAGGGCTGAGAAGGGGGCGAGTCTATACCGCGCGCGGCAGCGGGTGCGGACTACCGCGATGGCCTCGACCAGCTTCTGTAGCTGAGAACAAATGCAACGGAAACAACAATTTCCCCAATGGCTGTCTTCTCCCGCCGTCACTTCGACATTAAGATCGTTTTCTTCCTCCGCGGTACCCACCTCCACTTTCGCATTGCTGAAAACAATACACCGGGGCTAACACAAGAACACCTCAGATATGAGACAGGAGCGCCAGGTTATGAGATGCCAACATGGCGTACATTCAAAATATAGCAAACACACAGAAATATTTTGCTCACAATATTTGCATTCGGATGTCTGAAATGTAAATATTAGACAAACCCAGCTTACATAACTATTCATGTTATCAAAAGCCCATTGAAGGTGCTAAGTATCAAATTTCACACATATACTACCAAAACAAGACAGCGCCCAGTACATCACTAAGAGCTTAACCATTTATTTAGCATGATATAGCTGGTGAATACTTATAACAAGCACAACACGTTAGTCTGAACACCATGCACACGTTGCTAAGTGAAGAAAAGGAAGAACCTATAGAGTTTGCTGCATAGGGATGAAAGACTTGTAGCACGTATTTAAAAACCACCACGCACAAACCTGCACAGCTGGCACTGGCATTGTCTGTGACCTTTTCCTTGGGCCCTGGGCTTGAGCTTGAGAATGCCCTGGCCGGAAAGTGTATCTCATATGTTCAACCCTTTGCTGCTGCCTCATTGATATTTTAGGTGTAAAATCTCTGTTGAAGATCGGCATCTTGAGCACGGAGTCTGAAATTATTTCCGTCAGAATTTTTATGTCAAATAATTTAACATCCTGAACATCCGTTACTTAAGCTTAAGAATGTGGAATGAAAAATTGGAAGTGTGCAAATCAAGAATCAATGCAAAACAAGAAGTAGTGGTGAAGGATTGCATGATTTCCATTTTCATGGATACATCATCAATCATGGAGTTTTGCGTCCTGGTTTCGATATAATCATCAAAATCAAAATGAGCCAAAAATAGTTACCATTATGCGGGTTTCAGAAGCTGCACTGTAGCATATCGCCGTCTAGGCTGCAGGAAATGCACCTAACACTGACCTTTCACTAAGCACGTGCAGTGTAGCAGCAACATTCCAAAAACAAGTTCAATACATGTACACCACAACTTTGAGTGCTCAGCCTGTCATACATCAAATTTCAACACATGTAATTTAACAGTACGTTCAGCGCACTGATAATGCGTCAACAGCAGGTGCAATGGACTCATCATGGACAGATATTCACAGCGCTGGCTGGACTGCATCATTCATATTGAAATCCCACATTTGGATAGACAAGTGGATATATCATACGGTCAAGGCGCACATTCAGAAAATAAT
>NW_023596136.1:46027836-46303535 GCF_011947565.3 Pollicipes pollicipes
CTCTAATTAAAATCGGAGAGGAGAACTATATCAGTCAAAAATATGACAACACATGGGACGAAACTAGTACATTCAGAAGATATCTAGAACATTCATAATAAAGGACATCAACGACGCATGAAACGGAAGCTATAACCGCAAAACATCATATAAAAATTTGCGTAAAGCCAGAAACAAACCGTTTCGTGCCCAACCTCCTAGACTACGAAATCAGCTTTTCTCGACGACGGTCACTTACCGACAGTTACACGCGGATAAGCCGCACATGTTACAGTCTTACTACAGGCAAGTGACGATTATACTGACGAATCATTCGATATGCATCAAAATATGATTGTTCACGTAGAAGCAGCCTATGAGGAACAGACTACTGACCAGATAGCTGCAATGTTACCGGACGGAGAAGACAGCAATCCTGTGCACTCACACGGCTACGCATTGCGATCGCAGATACCTGCGAGACAACATGAAGATGGTTTCTGGACCTGTCTAGCTGGTCGCAAACGAAGAGATATGAGCAGCCCGCCACCTAATGATCCTCCACGCGGGCAACAAGCCTCAAATTTATGGCGTTTAGTTGAAAAACGACCCTGACGCTGGTCATATGAGGACCAGTGCTCAGACAACCAATTTTTGGCCTGCAAAAACTGCAAAGCTCTGCACTCTTCGCGATATATCTGGTGGTGTCGTTTATCCTCATTTCCTAAGAAGGTTCTGGCTTTTACAAGATACCCTGGCAGTCGACGATCATCCTGGTGCCATGTACTATGTGTTATTCCTTACCTCTAACCTCTGGCGACCCCAGTAACTTCTTTCTACCCATGGGGGAGATGAACTCAAGCTACAGTTCGTGGGCAATCACTCTTTCCATAAATATGTCGTTGATTAAGATACCATCTTATCCAGTTGAGAGAGATACTTAAGTCCTAAAGGGCCTAGCGAACTACCTTAATCATCAATTAGTCGGTAAAGCCGGAGAACTAGTGGATCATGCGATAACACGCCTCACGAAGGCCACTCCAGGACTACATGATGAAACCATTTACTCCTATGACACTTTTCCTCAGCTTACACAGAAACCATATACTTGACGGCCAAGTCAGGGGCTCATCGGTGATATTGGTAACGGTCTGATCTGTCTGTTTGAAACAGCCACCGAGATAAACCATCTCCAAGCTCAAGTTTCCATTCTAGGGCAGGGGTACAATATTATATCTCACTATTTCAATGGAACACCTGCTGTTCTAAATTCGGCACATTTGACAGTTGAATCTAATTACATACAACTGAATAAAATAACTCATGCTTCACAGAAAGTCTAAAAAAACCCACAGCGATTCGCTCTTTCCCATGGACCAAGCATTATATGTTTTCACCACGGCCACATATATTGAGTATATTTCAGACTATATATTAGGATAGTTACAAGATATATGCAAACTTCATTACCGACTAAACAACCTGGACAATTGACTAGTTTTGTCGAAGGTCCGCAGTCTCCACATCAAATTGATAGCGGCAAAGAGTTTTCAAAGAAAGCTCTTTGCCGCTCAAAGAACATAGCACTTCCAATATTTCTTGCTTTACCATTTCAGAACGTCCGTTTCATTCGACCAAAAATGGTGCAGAAGGAGTCTGTCTTCAATGTACTTTTCTATATCCGGCTACTTCATGTGATCAGGTGTTCAACTTCTAAAAATTCTCTAAAGATCGAGTTCCGCATGGCGTGCGTAGGGTTTCGCTCGCATGCTCGGTAGACAAAGTATCCTTTCTTGTGTTGTCTGAAAATTGTTGTCGCTAGCAATACATTCCCTTTGAGAATATTGAAATCAATGTAATCAAAGCCACTAAGACGCATCAGGGAACAGAAATTGCCAAGCATCCCACAGCCATGGCCGCGCTGCTCCTGTCACTGGCATGACTTGTCGGTAATACTCAAAGCCCAAGACAGTTTGTTGTCAACGTGCCAACGCTTATTAAACTATTTTAGACACGGCCAAATGCCATTCCAGGACAAAAGCAATGCCAAGATAATGCCTCAAATTAGGAAAATATTGAACTCACGTTTGAATTGCTTCAGATAGGGTTTCATCACGGTACGTCACCGTGGCTAAAGGTGTCGCCAGGAATATCCAGATTAAAGGTTAAGGTTATTAAGCCAAAGGTTATGATAGAAGGAATGACCGTCATTCAGCTTTTCACCAAACGTGATATAACATCGAGGCAAGACGTCAACTGACGTACATTTAACGATGATTACCACTGCAATATGCTGTCATTCACGAAGCTCCACAGCCTGCAGCTCGGGCCATGGCGTCATCATCGGCGATGATGATTGTTGTGTGTGTGTGTGTGTGTGTGTGTGTGTGTGTGTTGTGTGGTGTGTGTGTGTGTGTGTGTGTGTGTTTGTTTGTGTGTGTGTGTGTGTGTGTGGTGTGTGTGTGTGTGTGTGTGTGGTGTGTGTGTGTGTGTGTGTTGTGTGTGTGTGTGTGTGTGTGTGGTGTGTGTGTGTGTGTTGTGTGTGTGTGTGTATGTGCGTGTGTGCGTGTGTGTGTATGTGTGTGTGTCATAGGGGCTGTACGACGCACTCTGATGGGCGCAAAATGACCCTAGAAGTCGACGCGCCCTAAAAAACCCAATCATCATCACGACACACTCTGTTACTGAGGCTATATGGCGTTACCTGCCTCCCGTCCTGGCAGGAAGGGCGGGTACCGCAGGAAATCGAAGTCCGTATCTCAGGTCCCCCAGGCGCGCAGCTTAACAAAATGTTCAACTGCCACGCGTGTACCATGGCCGATTTTCCCGCAAATACCAGTGGTTTTTTTCTGCTTCCGAGAAGAGCAAACGTTCACCAAGATTTAAACGATGAATTGGGAGTCCGGTGAAGCAAACTCACACATCTACTAAATGGCTTTCTATTTTTGACAGAATGAGGCTCATGGGCGGTTAACCCAATCAAAACTCGCCCATAATCAAAATTCCGATCTCGGCAGTCGCCGAACACCGATCGAACAGGACAAGTGAAGCTGCTCACGGAGGGAGGCGCTACACGCGGCTTGAGAGCCGCCCCAGCATCGTGTCATCCATCACTTTGCAGGACCTGTTCACAAGCCGGGTTGTCCATGGCGCCATCCAAGGGCAAAAATTCGTTACGTGTTGTTGCCCACACTAGCATGCTTTCAGCCAGATTTCGTGGAACAGTAAAAAAGACAATGCACGGTTGACTTCAAACTCTAATGTACTTCCCGAAATTATGCTATATTTTATCACCAAATATTGTGAAATCTTCAGCACTTAGACTTTTCGACGAAGGTGAAGTCATATCTTGGCTCCGTAGTTTTTCCGGGAAAGCTGCGAACTACTTGTGTCATCACCGTGAGGGTGGCATTACTCTCTCAACCACAACAGTTTGCCGCATTCCTTTAACTGCAGCTCTCTGAATGATCACAAGTACCATTATCAGATTTTCCGTAGGTGTGTAAACGGCGCCCATCTGTGTCTGACCCGACGAAACGTGAATTCGTTTCGGAAATCCCTCACATTGCCGTTCCCTTGATAAACGACAGTTTTTACCGGGATATGTGCATAAATATATACACACACACGCACACACACACATATACCAACACACAAACATACATGCATGTATATATATATATATATATATATATATATATATAAAACGTATGCATATAATCGGCGTCATTTTGAGATGGCTTACGCTTAAGAATGACATCTTACTCCAAGCAGTGACATAGGAGTCAACTTATATTAAGTTATCTAAGCCTCTGAGTGCTTCCAATGATTCATAAAGCCTTTGCGCCAATGTGAATTCATAACTTCAAAAGTTTTGGTCGGCAATTTCAGATGTCTCCATTCAGATAAATGTCTTCCTTTTACATTCTTACACATTGGGACGATAACATGGCAGACAAAATGGGGTTGGAAGATAATCGGATTTGTTCTTGGACAAGTCCATGGTTTAGGCGATTGACTGTTATCTGTTGTTCGAACATGCATGGGTATTTGGCCTCGTGCTCGCCATTTTTGAGTCATCCAAAACATGTCAACATGTTGATTTTGCCGCGCTCGGTCCAAAGACCCACGGGTGAAAATACAGAGGCAAACGTCACAGAAGTCACACTCCTGCCGTCCCCGCCCGTTAAGCCTCCTGGCACTCTACATAAGCAGAGCCGACAGAGCCGGAAACGCACTCAGTCCGTGGAGCAGGTCAGCATTGGGTGCGGCGGGATGATCGGAGAAGGCTACTGCCCAGTACGTGGGCTCAGGTGGCGGGCTGTCACACCAGAGAGCTGCGAGCGACAGTGTCCATGCCCGGCTGCGTTACGGGGGTCGAGGGGTGTGCGGCAACTGAGCTTCCCTCGTGTGTTGCTGGCGTTTCTCGCTGTTTATGTTGAAGAAGGACACAAGCGGCGCCGACTCGTCACTAGTTTAATCGCAGCCGAGGTGCGTTTTACGTGACACTGACAGACAGCCTGCCAGTTTGATGTAACTAAGTTCAGTCCGTTTGCTCACTTAACGCGGGCGCCCTGCGGCCTCTGGCTCGGTGGTCTGTTTACCTTCCGTTAAATGTCGTCTGTATCGCGGTGGTTCTTTATAACATGAACTGTGTCCTGCCTGAGTCGTGCCACGACTTACATGGTTCGTTTACATGTTATAGAGTAGGAGTTGTCCTCTGGGACGTATCACTGCACGTCTATGACATGCGGTTGTTACACTTAACTGCAATCTACAGCCCCGCCGATATGTTTGTCTCTGGCGTCGAAATGCTACCTGTTGCTCGTGTCACGCGGTTGGTCTGTGCGTGGCATGCTGCTATGATATTTTCCGAGGTGAGTTATTGTTCCAGTGTAGCTGGGGTCTACTGGAGTCTGCACATTACCGAGGTCTACTGGCCGTGTCATCATCGCTGCCTGTCGGTCTGTGATGCGCCGCTGGGACCTGGTGTCCATGGCCCACGTCGATGCCGCGCATGCGTGCTGCTGTATGTCATCTTCTGCTCAATACATGTCACTTAAGCCTGACGTTCCTGATACGAACTCCTATCAGATTGGTCACCGGTGCTGCCGCTGGCTGACTCCCCCTTGGCTTGACCCGGCCAGTCCCGATCGGTGCCTCTATGGCCGACCTCCACTGGCTTAGCCCCCGTCTTGCAGCCCCGCCGATCCACGCGGCCGGGCCCGAGCCGCCGGCATGGGAGCCGGGGCGAGCCGGAAGAGGCCACCGGCCTGGAGGCGACGCTCCATTCTGGCGCCGCCGCCACCGCCGCTGCCCAAGGACCCCCGCATGCCGCTCACCATCCGCCAGAAGTTCAACATTGTCAAGTCCTGGAAGGGCATCAGCCGCGCCATGGAGCCCACCGGCGTCTACATGTTCGTCAAGTACGTGACTGGGCGCAGTGGGTGCACTGACGCGACCCGCGATGAAGACTTAACTCCGCCGGGTGACCGTGAGTGAGTTGGTAAAGAGCTGGTGCAGCCGCGAATGCGCCCCCTTGCTTCATCAGCTTTGCAAAACTTCGCCGTTGCCATTAAGTCTATGGCGTAGTACGACAAGAATGAATCCGAGACTGCTCTTGCCCACGCAGCTCTTTGGAACGTCGTTGAACAACAGTGTAATCTTATGCATCGCAACAGTTCCTCGAATAATTTCCAGCCCTGTTACTAAGGCCGGCGTGCTTTTAACAAGACCCGCTTGTCAGCAAAAACGCAGTTGGATGAGTGCTCAACGACTTCCGATGCCCGCTTCCGAAACTGCTCCATTTGGTGGCACAAGTGAAGCTGCAGTAGGCCTGGCTAAAGCGGTCTTCTTTCGAGGTCTTTTAGATTACGTCCGATTCATTTTATAGCATGGCATTTCAGACCAGATTCTTGCATCATGGCTGGAGATTTGTCTGCACCAATGGAACAATTCAAGGCCTTGGAAGCTTTAAGAGTTAAGTTGTGGGATAACAACTTTGCACATGATGAATGACATCTTCGCCAGTGGGGGATCTTCTTTGTGTTTATTGGCTCAATTCAACAACCTGAATTTGAAACACAATTATCTGCTCATCAAGCTGAGGTTCAAGAATGTCGTCAAAAAGATGAGCGTGAAAGGGAGTGTTCCAAATTTGTATAGCGTTTTTAGCTCAATTAGTCATTTTGAAGACCATTCCATGCACTTCACAGCCCCGCCCTTTTTAAGACCTAACATTCTCTAGCTTTTGAGCTACACGCCCGTTAAGATGTGCAGACTATTTCGTGTAGACTATTTCAAGACCAGTTATGCATGCATGACGCCATGGCAACATCATTTAAATTATCTCACCCCATGGGCCAGACGACGTTCAAAGCCAGGAAGAATGTCATCATCCAGCCGTTCAGGTCTGGCGTCCGTGAGAGCAATTTTCAAACATGGTTGACGTCAGCTGGCTCTCAAACAAGGTTGAGAAAACTGTGGGAAATTAAACCACGAATCAGTTGTTGTGCTACATTATATTAGAAGCTGGGCGTCGTTTCTTCACTTGCTAGTTATCACGAAAACAAGACTTGCAATCAAATAATGTAAGAATAACGCCGTAGCCGAGTATGCGAATACAAGCAAACACCTTAGACTCACTGAGTAATATGCGAGAACACCATGAGAAGTGCCAAAAATGAGCACATAACGATATTTGGCGCAGCCAACACTTCCCACACCACCACTATAATCTCTTGGCGAGAAGTACCACAATAACTGTTAGGGTAGCAATTTCGCACGGCTAGTTTGGCAGCGCATCAACATCATAAAAAATGTTTCTGGTTAAAATCAAGCAGGCGCCATATTGAGAAGCATGTTTACCAACTAGATGAATTTGTCTGTTTAATGTAGTCTTCTCCACTCAAAAGTATGCCAAATGATGAAAATAAGCACGCTTCTTTATGTTTGCTTCCTGCTTTGCTTCAGACAGTTTGCTCTTCACGTGAAGAATATTTCCTTGGAAGGGAGATTTCCACATTTGTATGGGGTTTTGAACCGAAATAGCCATCTTGAAGGCCATTCGGTGCAGTTCGGAGGCCTACCCTTCTCAAGTCCTTAACCTCTCTGGTTTCTTAGCTACACGCGCGCGAAGATGTGCATATTTTTCGGGGAGACTACTTTAAGGTCACCCACGCATCCCTGCCGCCATAATAACGCCATTTAAATCCTGCCATTCCACGGGGTATGCACCGATCAATGCTAAAATATATATTTGTCAAGTCGTTCATGTCTGGCGTTCATGAACACCACCACCAGATGTACGAGCCGTCAACTGACTCTCAATTTATGTTGTGCTAGGTACGACGAAGCATTCAAACAGTGACGTACTGAGGAGCATGTTTACTAAACATACAGTTGTGTTGTCTAAAGCAGTCTGTTTCACTTAAAAATATATCAATAGTTCTCAGTGAGCTTTTTTCATCATATCGAATGCTCTCTTCAATATTTTCAGATGTGGGGCATTCCACTTAACTGGCCACAGGTACGCCAGAGGAGAACCTGTTGGCGATGCTGCTATTGACCGCTGGATGGAATGAAAGCTTAAAGGAGCGTTTGAAGCCAGACTTCCCCACACCAGAATTTTTAGCACTGACCTTTGCGATCCGTGGCTCTGCTGCATCACAAATCACTGCCCATCATCGATCCGAACCCATCGCCCGCACAAACCTCCACTTTTTCGTGGCCCCGGTCTTAGGAGCGATCTTCTCTTCCACACTCACGATAAGCAAATAGGATTTATTTAATAGGTCGGGCATGCCCTGGATTCCATGCCGGTGAATGCAAATAAACGACCGTTGTAGAAAATAGCAGACATGCTCAAGCCCACCTAATATAAATGCTGAGCGTACTTGACATGGCATATAACCATTTCCAGCAACAGGTCGGGCTGCTTTCGAAGTGTCTTCGCCCCGCTCGCCCGGGCAGGCTAAAAAACAACATCCGTCGGTTGCCCTTATTTTCAAAATGCAAACTTCATCCTCACCCTTCCATCCAACCATTGGTTTGATTAAATCATGTCACCGATAACTCGCGCAGAGGCAGGATGGCGCAGGCCGTGCGGGCTGTGCAGTCAGAGGCGCGGTACTAACGGACAATCACCGCATCGATCTCCCCGCGTCGGCCTTCTGCGCTCTTCTCAGGCGTATAGCGTTATCTGGACGGGATAGACCACGACATTTCCGTAAGACAACCAATGCAAACTAAGTTCCAAACATTGCATTCTGTTCCACCCTTGTATTTCTGTGGAGGAGTTCAATGAGTGAAGAGTTTGCCTTTGTTGTGGGCCTTGGGCGAAAATATGCAAATGCTAGTCTGAGCCAGAGTAACAATATCTTAGCTCCAAGTGTCGAGCGTTGGGAAAGGGTGTGGCTATAGCGGCAGCACACCCGGGTTCGTGCAGCTTTTACACCGGTCTGACTTACTCTGCCAAGTGCGCTAGGCTCAAGATGCGGTATTGGATCCCAGACCCGGCTCTCGCGACCGTCAGGGAGTATTTCAGTGATAGAGTAATGAGCGGAAAGGATTCACGGACTCTCAACGTACCGGCCTAAAGAACTGTCAGCGTCTCGAGCTGAATGTCAACAGTTGGTATCTTTGACCCTTTCCGAGAACTGAATGCGGCCGTTGATCCGCATCACTCAAATCCAGTCGCTTCTAACAATATCAAGACCACATATAGTGCCTGCTGCGCAGGAGCCTTCCATACTCTGCGCCTTGCCGCCAACAGGCGATTTTTGCGCATGCGCGAGAGCGCTTGTTGAAACAACAGCGGCATGTCGGGCTCCTACGCACGCTGTATAAGTCGGTAGTGCGACCTTTTGTGTGCGACTTTTGTGTAGATGCTAGTACGACTTTCCATTCTCCTGCTGCCCCCCCCCCCCCCCCCACACCCCCTCCCTCCCGTCTCCCGCAGACTGTTCGAGGACCACGCCGAGCTCATCAACTTCTTCGAGAAGTTTCGAGAGCTGCGTAATCGCGACGCGCAGGCCGAGAGCCTGGAGCTGGCCGAGCACGCCTCTATCGTCATGAACTCGCTGGACGAGGGCATCAAGGCGCTTGAGGACATGGACTACTTCTTCACGCTCCTGCATCAGATAGGCGGCGCTCACACTAAGGTGCCCGGCTTCAAGAAGGAGTTCTTCTGGGTGAGTGGCCACAGGCTCAGTGTTTTGTTTTTCTGTCATGGGCTTTTATGTTAGGTTTGCAGTGTTTATTTCAATGCGCCTGGAAAAGTATCCATTTCCGTGAAGGTATTGTGCGTGAAATTTATCAGCATGTTATGTATGTTCGGGAATTGTGTGCAAGGATACCTTGTAAGGAGGATCAACCCACTGTTGTAGGGGACATATTTCCCAAGTTGAGCGCATCAGGCTGTCGCAAAACTGGTAGTATACAATGACATTATTTGCCGTGTACAGTTCACCTGTCTTTGATTTCCAATATTTCCAATGTGTTTTCGTCGACAGCCTGCTTTTCCGCCCAACGGAACACCATGCTGTTGCAGACTTCAGTTTAACCATATTGTTCCAGAAAATCAAGAACCCGTTCTTAGAAGCAGTGAAGGTCACGCTTGGCGATGCCTATACGGACAATATGGACAACATCTATAAGCTGACCATCGATTTCGTGATCAGCACGGTCGTCGAGGGCTTTGATCGGGCGGAGAGGGCACAGCGCTCGACGTAGATGGCAGCGGCGGCTCTCGTGCTCATGGTGGCCTGCAATGTGGGCAGGCTCGCTAGGTCAAAGGCCGTGGACTCAAGGTCACAAGCGATTTGTGAGCCCGCGGACCTCGCTGACACCACCGACGACAGTAAACATCGTGTACAGCACCGCCGTTGTGATCGGAGACAGCAGTTGCCACGGAACAACATGCCCAAAATGTCGTGAGAACGTTGAAAATGTGTTCACAAGTGAACCTAGGCAGTGATCAGTGAAGTGCGCATGCATGTCAGTGGTGTGCGGTTGCCGCATGCGAGTCGCGTCGTCGGTCGGCATCGGGCTGAAGTGGCGTTTAATGTTCTGGCAGCACGCGGCCAGGCGCCAAAGTCAGCAGCGGTGCGTGTCAGTGAGAGGCACGCTGACATGACCGGTTTCCGTAGTCACCCGCAAAATTACAGTGGATAGGGGTGACTTAAGCTTTTTGAATGAGCTGTTCTGCCTTGTGAAAGGTTACTGCGCACGTAAAAACTGCTGTTAACATGCACAACAGGGTGTGTCATCGCGGGGGTGGATCTCTTGGAATCATCTGAGACAAAGTTTTTCCTTGGCACACGGATTAATGATAAACTTCCAGTTCTGTCGCATCGCACCAATGCTGATATTCGTGAGGCGATAGCAGCTTTTCTTTCATAGGCCAAGAAAACCGTTTTCGATACTAACGCCACCTATTTTAAGCACTGGGATCATCCTCCAACAACCCTTAAAGCAGCCACTTTCCACACTACGGTACTTGGTGGATTAAGTATGAAAGAGATATCATGAAGAGCACCAGCAAAACATTGCCAAACAGCTTTTAAGCTGACTTTTTAGTAAAGAACATTAGTTTTGGTGCAGCCCAAAGCTGTGCAGCCATGAGAATGCTCTGACAGACCGGGTCGGGTTCAAGTTTGTTATTGCTAACGCATCATTGTTATGTTGATTTGCAATTTACGCGCTTTTTGCGTGGAAGATGTGGGTTTATGCGTTTAGTTTTACTGGTACTGAAACATTCCTTTCGAACAATTACTAGCGTAAGCATGCCGACGGCTACACGGTCGCACAACATCTTGCGATAGGCCACCAGGCTCTACTGTCCCACCACCAACTACCAACTACGGGAAAGCATTGAGGTACATCAGGTGGCTGAGCGAGTCGAAGAGGAATCGCACGAATGCCATCTTCAAGACCGCGGCGGTAGAAATCAGGGTACTGTGGGCCAACGAAGTGATCCCTATTCATGATCTCAAATACGTGACAAAATTGATCGAGAGGGATTGATATCACCCCAACAGAGTTATCAGCAAGAAACCAAGGGAAGAGAGTGACACAGCAACGCCGCCGCGGCGAAATTCCAGCTTCTTTATGTCGCGAAATGCAAGTGCAAGCCTCAGTGCAGCTTTCCATACCCAGTTATCCGCACAGTGTATCAGGAGGGGGTTGCCATGAAGGACCAGTGCAAGCACCGAAAGCTCACCCTGGGGTCATTTGACCGGGATGCGATTGTGACTAGGGAGGCTCGCGTGGTGCGCAGGATGGCCAGACAACTCCAGGGGCGTCGTGGCTCGGATGCCAGTGAGGCGGTGTCTGCTGCTAAACCTGAGTCGCCTTCCCCGCCGACTGCTGGGCCTGCGCCGCCTGCTGAGCCAGCGCTGGCTGCTAGTGCTGACCCCGAGCCTGCTCCGGGACCAAGTGATCTCAGCGCTGGCGAGTCAGCCGAGAGCACGGATCCCTACCCGGTTCCGTACATGGTAGAAGGTGGCGACGGCGCCGACTGTTCGTTCCGGTTGAGACCACTGTCACTGTAGATTATAACGTCAACGATCTGACTAACCCCGCTTTAGCGGTTGACAGCTACGCTGGCTCGAACCGGGCCGCTGCTGCTATCATCAACGCCTTTCAGCAAGACAGCAGAGACGGACTGGCTACTTGAAATAAAACATCGTAGATCCCAGACATGTGCCTGGTTCCTAACATTGGTTCCAGGTTCCCAATGGTTCTTTCGACAAAATAAGATGTTGGATCCTGGTTCTCACTGGTTCTTTCCGCAAAACAAGACGCTAGATCCTGGTTCCCACTGGATCTTTTGACAAATAAAGATGCTGGATCTTGGTTCCCACTGGTTCTTTTGATAAAACAAGACCCTGAATCCTGGTTCCCACTGGATCTTTCGACAAAGTAAAACCCTGGATCTTGGTTCCCATTGGTTCTTTGGACAAAACAAGACCCTGGATCTTGGTTCTCACTAGTTCTTTCAACAAAACAAGACCCTGGATTCTGGTTCTCACTGGTTCTTTCGACAAACCAAAACCCTAGATCCTGGTCCCCAATGGATCTTTTGACAAAGCATTATGCTGCATCCTGGTTCCCATTGGTTCTTGCACAAAACAACACCCTGGATCTTGGTTCCCACAGTTTCTTTGACAACACAAGACCTGCATCTTGCTTTCCATCAGTTATTTTGTAACCACCGGCTTCATCTCCCAGTTTCCCTTGTTTTTCTGTCAATACCAGCTCCAGGTTCCCGTAAGATCTTTGGCAAGCAACAGAAATACCAACGCGCCATGAATAGTAAACACCACATCTCACAGTTCACGCTAGTATTTTACCAACACTAGACTCCTGAGGTCAGAATATGGAGTACTCTGACAGTCTTGGGACCTTGGAAAAATTGGCCTAAAAGGGTCATCCTACATAACCCAAATACTTCACTCTAAAAAAGCAGATCAGTACATCACAGACAGGTCAAAATAAACGGCGTATCCTGACCCTGTAATAACAATACAGCTCTTCCAGAAGCCTGAGCACAAGGCTCAGGCAGATATAGATTCATTGTGTGCATGATAAAGCAGTATCAAAGTGGGACTAACTTTGGTTTCAGGTGGGCTGGGAAAAATCGGCCTAAAAAGTTCATCCTGCATAACACAAATACTTTGCTCTGAAAAGGCAGATCAGTACATCGCGGACAAGTCAAAATGAACGGTACGTCCTGACTGTAACAACTCTCTGTAACAACTGTACAGCTCTTCCAGAAGCCTGAGCACAAGGCTCAGGCACATATAGATTCACTGTGTGCATGATAAAGCAATATCAATGTGGGACTAAGTTTGGTCTACAGGTGGGCTGGGCATTTATAAAAAAAATATTGCTGAGCTTCGATAGTAATCTGTGATATTGAGATGGTATTCTGGCATTATATTTACATACCTATATATATATATATATATATATATATATATATATATATATATATGGTTACTTTACGCAACCAAGCAACTTGCTTGCTTCTTAGCAATCCATGTTAAAAGTACCTGTGGCTGAGCCGGAGCTGACTCACATTCTTTAGCTCCTTTGCCTGCTAATGCTGGGCCCTGGTTCCAATAACTTTGACACAACCGCAGACCCTGGTAACATCAAACCGGTTCCTCGCTCTCGCGGGTTTTTCAGGAAGAACACTTACGACTCCTTTGTTTGCCAAATCTCAATACCATTAGTCCCATAAGTTCATCTGCCAGACACACTCCTGCAGAATATGGTGGTAGCTGGTAGATGGACAGAGGGAACATTCTAAGCTATTAACACAATGCATATATTCCGTTAAAATCGGACGCAATTTCATCTCACCTCCCCCATACCCCAGATTTCACACCTCACACCGATCGCACGCTGGCAGTGCGTCGCCGTTTCACATTGCCATGGAAACCACGCCAGCTGAGCTTTATCTTCTGAAAAACGCAGTCTTATCAGCTGATCAATATTTGTTCCATACCACGACTAGGTGGCTCTATATATATAAATATATAAATATATATATATATATATATATATATATATATATATATACATATATTGAATTTGTAGTGTTATTAACATTGAAGAACAGCGAATTTGTTTTAAGGTATGTGAGGAACAGCCTGAGCAGATAACCAGCAATGTTCATAGACTAAATCTTATTAATTTACATTAAGAACAGTATACATTGCTGGACCTGAAAAAGTGGGAAGTGTAGGCAGCAACCGCTGTAAAGAAATCCTGGTAAGATTCTGATTCTTGCCGGCTCCTGAACGTAATTTTAGAATGGATCTTGGTTCTTGCTGAAATTGAATCTCCATCTTAAGCCTGAGCTGGATCTTGGTTCTTGCTGGATCACTATGCATGTTCCAAGCTGGGTCTTGGTTCTTGCTGGATCCCTCAACATAATTCCAAGCTGGATCTTGGTTCTTGTTGGGTCCCCATGTCTGATCCAAGCTAGATATTGGTTCTTGCTGGATCTTTCGTCTTCATGTCAAGCTGGATTTTGGTTCTTGTTGGATCTTTTGGCTTATTGTCAACCTGGATCCTGGTTCTTGCTGGATCTTTCGAATTATTGTAAAGCTGGATCCTGGTTCTTGCTGGATTTTTCGACTTATTCTCAGACTGGTTCCTGGGTTCTTCCTGGTTCCGGAACCAGGAACCAGGAACCGGTTCCCGGGAAGAAATTTTTGGAACCAGGCACAAGTCTGGTAGATCTTAAGATCTGCCGCGCAAGAGATAGAGCGAGAAAGAAGACGGCCCGTTAAAATTTTAAAGCAATCCACGAGTCAGGTTTGACCATCCTCTACCCCGACAGACGCGAAGGCAGGAGCTACATGAGCGACGCGGAGCCAGACAAATGCCGTCGAAAAACACGTGGCTGTCATCGCTGAACCAGGGGGCCGATACGTGACTCATTTTACGTCCGAGTTCGGCCGCGCCCTGTGCTTGTTCAACGAGTTACACTCCGTGAGCCCGCAGTGCGGTGATCACATCAATGTGCTCGGCTGCGATGGCGCGGCCGTCAACACCGAAACGATAGACGACGCGTTCCGTCTGCTTGAGCTGGCCACCGAGTCACCCGCACACTGGTTTATCTGCCAGCTGAACGGCAACGAGCTGAGCCTCCTTCATCTGCTGCTGAGGCTGGACGGCACGACCACGGGACCGAAATTTTCTGGGCCCATCGGCAAGACCTGTGCCGGAGAGGTCTGGAAGAGGGGCGTTGTGGCATTCAAGCCTAGGTCGGGGCACGTACCAAACCTGCCGGTCGACCTGATTCAGCAGCTGAGCACCAACCATCAGCTGCTGTACCTTCTGGCCTCCGGCGTTCGAAACAGCTCTGTCCAAAACATGGCAGCCCGGTGGCGAATCGGACCATCGAACCATGCCACGTAAATATGAAAACACACTATCTTCGAATTTATAGCAATTAGTGTTTTAAGTTCATCAAGTATCAGTTGATATTTCATGTGCTCACTGTTGAGTATTTACTTAACATTATATCTTGTGCCGTAGTATGTCGCATCATTTGCTGGTTGGTTCATGCTCACTAGTATGTTTGTTGATATGTATTCCGTCCATTTAGTGACTTCGGATATCGGCGTAATTACATACACTAAAGAGGCACAGTAACTTTTGTATGATCTGATGCTCAGTTCCTAGCGAATTGTTCTAATATACTCGCTTTTGTTTTCAGATGGTTGACACTGGCCACTCATATCTCTACCAAGTTCATATCTCTACCAAGACCTCCAGCAGCCCTCTCAAGGACCTCGTCCAGTGAGCGGTCGACCACTATGTGTCGGTATGGTCCACCATCCGGCAAACAGCGGCTGCGACTCTGGCTTACGCAACTTGTTCCGGAGCATCGCGCTGTCCCGCGACCTGCCGCAGCACACATAAGCCACAGTGCAGCCAGTCTTGCAGCGTAAAAGGTGCTGGGTCCGTCCAGAACAGCTACTGCTGGACATGGCGTGGGACGAGAACCGCATGGTCCGTGAAGAGGCGGTTCCGATCGTCGCGCCGCACGTGAGTAGCAAACTGAGCGTTTCCTTTAGCCCAGGGTATTCACCATCTCAGCGGTAAACTTCGAGGCCGTGAGGTACACCGAACTGATTCCCCGGCACCGACCAGTCACACAGCCTCCACTGCGAAACCTCAGCGACTGCGGGCTGCGGAACAAAGTGCAAGCACCGCTGGCCATCTTGCCCTATCTGGTTCACACTAGGAGCGCGACGCAGCGTCGCACCGCCGAGGACGCCTACGGCTGGAGCTGGAGCTTTGGCAGTATGTGGAGCCCAGCTGCGAAGGTACTTCTTCTACCGTGCGATCTCTGTCAACACGCGTTTTGGGTTTCCAGTTTATGAGCAGTTGTTGTTTGGGCCAGTGCAACGAACACACAGGCTCGACAAGGAGCCAAGGTGCGTGAGATCACCCTACTGCCCCCCCCCCCCCCCCCCCCCCCCCCCACCTCTACGTCCGTCGTACAAGCTGCTGAACTTGCTGCATGTATTAAGTTGTATACCAAATAATATATTCTGAGTCACATGCTTTACATAGTTTTGTTTGCATCACGTGAGCTGTCTTAGCGAGGTGAAAGTCTAAAGCAATACTAACCAGCATACTCGCAAAATGAGTTCATACCCACCAGCATATGATGATCCCGCCAAATGACTGTCAATCGGGCAAGGTCTGATCCGCACATTAGACCTCAGACCGGAACATTCTTGTATGACGGCTTAAGGAGGGCTCGGTAGCATCGTTTCTATACCCAAAGGTATTTTGGGTTGCTTGCCACCCACGGATTGGTGTTACCTGCGGCGGCAGACGCCGCACAGTATAAGGTGACTGCAACGCCTGGCGTTGGTTTACGGAAATATTTCGATGGACTCGCGCCTCACGAATTTAAGTTTTTAGGGAGAACTTTTGCTATGCCGTGTACTTTTTGATTCCTGCGCCAAAGAATTTCTCTGTCTCACTTGGTTTTGTTACCGATGACACACCCTCATGCACAGTGCATATTTGGGTATACAAATCGTAAGCATCGCGGGATATCCAACTTTTTCTTACCCGGGGCTATCAGTAACGATTCACATTCTCTGTCTGTCTGTCTGTCTGTTTCTCTCTCTCTCTCTCTCTCTCTCTCTCTCTCTCTCTCTCTCTCTCTCTTCTCTCTCTCTCTCTCTCTCTCTCTCTCTCTCTCTCTCTCTCTCTCTCTCTCTCTCTCTCTCTCTCTCTCCCTCTCTCTCTCTCTCTCTCTTATATATATATATATATATATATATATATATATATATATATATATATATAATTAGGCACCGTCGCTAGCGTAATGATTCCCAACAGTGCTAGAGCTTGTAAAAAGGGGAGAGAGAGAGAGAGAGAGAGAGAGAGAGAGAGAGAGGAGAGAGGAGGAGAGAGAGAGAGAGAGATGAGAGAGAGAGAGAGAGAGAGAGAGAGAGAGAGAGAGAGCGAGAGAGAGAGAGAGAGAGAGAGAGAGAGAGAGAGAGAGAGAGAGAGAGAGGGGGGGGGAATGGAAAAGTGTGATAATATTGGCATCTGTGGGCAGGAAATTCTCTTTTATTCTGTTTATGGTAAATACTTGCTTACCGTAAATGTATTTGATAAGCATTTTCTACAATAGGTCTAGCTTCCTTATTATGGTTTTCCGTTCATCATTGAAACTAAAAATTAACTTGCCGATGTTTGGCGTCTGTTGGATGTCCTGTCATATCATACATTACATGTCACATATTGTTACATTTTGTGTGTCATTATATGGGTTACATGTCATATTTTTAAAGGCTCACGCATATAACACAAACACGACGGATATATGATCACGTGTTACAATTGGCTTTAACCGTATAGGCATAACTATTAGGTGCATACCTTATGACTGCACCTGGTTACGTAACCAAGCTGAGTTCGGGCGTTAAAATGTGCATGCTCTAAATAAGGTGGTGAACATCTTTTTTAAAGTACAAGGATCCGAGTAGCAAAACACGTGCTGAAAAGTAAGGCATGCCATCTACGCTGATGGTAACGACCGTTTCAAAACAAGGTGAAGCGTGTTTGAGGGCTTCGATTGCTCGATCGTTCCGGTGACGGTACTTTGATTGTGACCGCCTCCAGAAGATAAAGCTTGCTCTTGACTGGAAACGATGTTGTGATGCTAGTATTTCTGGAATGGTCGTGTCGGGTGATGTTCCGGCCACGTCCTTTTTTGTTTGCTCTTTTGGAGCGTATTCAACCAAGTACATTGTCAACCGCCTGGAAAGTGTGGCGGTAATGGTAGTGGCAATATCGGACATTTCATACTATCACAATCAAATGTCTGAAAGCTTTAAGGTAGACGAGCGTATTACAAAGATAATGATGTCTGACAGCGTCAAGCCAATCAATCAAGACAACAAGATCACTGCAACAGATTTCTGACTGCTGGCATGGTAGACTAGTGAAGACCCCGCTAGTGCCAGTCTTTCCCGTAAGTCGGAGAAATATCAACCTTGTCAGCCAACAGCTTCCAATTTCCAGTAACCTTCATTCTACGCTCACGCTACAACGCCCACGTCCATAACCAACAACAGTCTTCCTCGAGGCCAGAAGGCGTATGAACATGCATGGTCACCACCAGAGCGCGTTATGTACTGCTTACATGGGAAACGATTCATGGTCACAGGTGCTGGAAGAAATGTGATAGTTAACCAATGTGAAGTGAGTACGGCATCCTACGATGGTCGGCTAAGCCAATCGTAAAGTGACATTGCCTCGCGATCCCAGAATTATTTGATGCAATTGACGGCTGGTAAGACGCTGATGGCGATTTCTACAATAATGTATTGACTCGCGTTACGGAAGCCAGGCCTAGCTCAGCTTTCGACGGAACAGATAAATGCGGTGGGTTCTCAAGCCTGGACTTGAACAGAGGCGAGTCTAGTAGCTGTACATAATCCACCCGGCCCCACGGCTGATGCAGTCGCCGGCACCCGACTGAGAGTGAGTCGCTCGGCCAGCGGGTCGAGTGTTTGCCGCGGGCCGTTATATGTGGCGAGTGGAGTGCGGTCGTTATATGGTCATGAAAAAGATTGCTTGGAGGCGAGAAGTAGATGCTATATCGCAACGCGAGATCCTTTCAATGAAATTTTGAATAAATGTTTAAAATTGTCGTCGTTCTGGTTGGTCGAGGTTGACTTAAAAAACATCAATGCAGCACACAGGTGATCACACTATATTAAACAAAGTACATAGATGCAGTGGGGAAACAGGTTCATAATAGGTCACTGAATACGATAATTGTTTTATCACACTGAAACAAGGAATATATGTCTTATCGTAAGACATTTAGGTAAGTTCCTCGGACATGCACTGAACAATTTTATACAGTGTCCTAGAATTGCCGACTTTGGGTGTAAAGCAACACCCTATGAGGAAGAGGTCTTCACTCCTTTTCCCCATAATTTATGTGAATTTTTCACTCCTGTCTGACATTGTCTAATCGCGCATGCCAAATCCCTATTTCCCTTTCTGAGGTTTTCAGATGTCACCCAAAACCGAGCTCACTTGAAACCACCAAGCATGAACGAGGCTCCGCAGAACCTGGACACCTGTGGCTATGTCCTGCCTCACCTACATCTGAATCATGTCTATGTACGCACAGACCAAGGGCGCCAGGTACCTCCAAGCCCAAGAACCCCAGCAACCCCAGTCGCTTGCACGCATTAAGTTTGGTTTGTTTACAAAATGCATCACAATCTGCAGCTGTGCGCCAAATGCAAGGTTTTCACGCATCCCCTATTTTTTGTTTTTGTTTCACCACCACACCACGAAAGCAGAACGTGGTGCAAACACCAGCAAGGCGTGGTAGAGAATTTTACTCCACGTATTTCTTTTTTCCCGAGGAAACTTGACCACTAAATTGCATCACTCCCAACATGCATGAGTGAAAAGTTCAAGAAATGTCTTCTTATTTAAACTTACAAGATGAATATCACCATTTGAGCATCTACATTAATATATTTCAAGTCAAGTCAGCTGATAACAAAAGTGTGCGAGAAAAGTGCCAGTATTTATATGTATTTAGCTACTTTTGTTTTTCTTGGTATCATACCAGTGTGATACCACTTTATTCTTCCTTCCTTTTCGATTGTCTTTAGAGGTACCATCTGCCGCTTAAAATTTTGACAAATTTCTCTGCAAGGTGCCCCAACGGCAAACTTGTACGCATTTCATACATAAATTGGATTAATTCGCCAGCCGCCCAGACGTGTTTGATATGCACCCAAGCGTGAACAATTCACGGGGAATAAAGGAGACAATTTGAAGCACGGAACGTATTTTTACCGCCATTTTTGCCCTCTTAAACCTTCGGTTAACCGTTTTCTTGGTTCATGACGGTGCTCAAAAGTGATGAATCCAAGCCTTTCGAGTGTCTGACTCACCAGGCTACCTGGCAAGGCTATTAGGGCAAGGCAAGGCTGCCATATAGAGCCTTGGGACAAACCTGACGCAGCTATTGCAGAAGTGTTTGATGGCGAAATTCTGCTCTCTGGGGATGTTTATCATGCACACCTCTTACTTGTTTCGCATTTTAATCTCGAAGTTTGGTGGGCACGATTGAAATTTATATTTGGGGGTGAGTCGGACGTCTCTGTCTGCCAGCAGACCATGCAAAAGGTGCCCAATTTTTGTTTTGGGGGAGCAGGAAGAAGCCAGTAAGTCTACGGTGGACCAAATACTTGCTTACCTTACCTGATTTCAACACATGATTGGTAGCCAGAGTTAGCCACTTTATGTTTTAATGCATCGAGTTTTGCCATAAGACAAATTATGATACCACAACCGTATTTTGTTCCATATTCTTGGTTATTTGCCCCAGATTTCTTAAAGTGATCCTCATGGCTGCTTTAACCAAATGTTTTCTATAGTTGTCATGGTTTGCTGACCGTCAAATGACTCTACTGTATATATGCACTATATCTTTAACACAGGGACACTCTAAGCTGCATAGCAATTATAACATGAGTCAAATATTGATGTGTAACAAATAGGCAGACCACCCCATTTAAAATGTGAAGCCAACATCTCAAACTTTGTCATTAAATATGAGTAAACAAGCCCAAATGAATGCATCTGCTGCAGCTGAAAAAGCAAGCAGCAATACTGGCATGGTCATCTAAAATACATGTTATTTTTAGAGAAGACCGATTGTTTTGTGGAGCATACCCATTGTTGCCCTTGACATAGGTTAACCATGACAATCAAAATAGGTTGTTCAAAGTGATTTAAAGTGTTTTGATTAGTGTGTTGTCAACTTTGTCTGACGTCAACAAGCATTCACGAATGAGCTGAATAAAAATGCAATTTGAAACCAGCCAAAAACTAGCTTTGAATATCATGTTTTTATCACAAGTGCTGCTGTCAACAGATAGGTGAGTTGAGATGATGTTCATCATGTGGGCTACTCTAAGTTAGGTTAAGTTGGTCAAATGCATGGCAAGTGGCAATAGAAATTGTGCAAGAATCAGTAACTAACAACTGCTGCTGTGATACAAACAGGTTATACAGGATGAGATGATGTAAAGCCTCTTTAGGTTAGGCATAGGCTACTTTCACGGAAATAAGCATTGGTATTTTGTAAGAAACAGTGACAAAATGTTTGTTTTCCCTGACCCCATCTTAACAGAAGCCAGAAGTATGTCTATTGTGTTTGGCTTGATGATGGGCTGATGTGTAGGAGTCTAAGGTTTTTTGTTTGAGTGTTTTATGCTTGTCGCATTTTCTGTTGTCATTTTGTTATTAAATTCCTTTGCTTTGTTTTGTTTTAAAAGTGCTGTGGAAGGGAATTAAAAAGTGCAGCATCAAATTATTGATGTTAATAATTTTTTTATGCGCATGACGCCATCATGAAATTATTATATTTTAGCACGCACCCGGTTGGCCGGCTAGATACCCTTCGCTCAGGTTGGGGAGGTCAATTTGAACCCCCCCCGTGAGATCTCGGGAACTAAGAAAGCTAGATACACCAAATTTACAGGGTGTCTTGACCTATACGCCAACTCACTTAGGTTAGGGTTTCAGTTTCCTAGGTCATGACCTTCAGGTCGAATAAGGTCAAACAAGGTCAAACTCCAGGTTGGTCTCCAAAGCGCCCTCAGAACCTAGGCAACTGTCTAAGCAAAAGGTCACAAACCCATTTGAGGTCATTGACCTTGTTTGAACCTTTGAAGGTCATGGTGACCAAAATGATACAATACTGCATGCTCTGCGTTTTGTATCTGAATAAGCGACAAAGATTGCGCTAGGCAGTATGCTTCTAAAACAAACCGTTCGACCCGCGTCATCTGAGGTCAACAGCCTGTCCTGACCTCTAAGAAGTCAACTGAAGCTGTATAATGCGGTTCCTGCTGTCAATAGATTCGAAATGAACGCCAGAAACTATTCCATACAGCAAGCCCTAGAGTAATAAATCAGGCTGGTTTTGGCCTTGGTCTGAACATCATACCTGACCTTGGGTCAACTTAATCTGCCCATTCAATATTCGTGCTGCCTAAGAAACCATCTCAGAGATGTATGTCTTCCTCAAACACTCCGTTGTTGTATCAGAATAAACGATTCCCTAGAAATTGCCTTGGCTGAAACCATGGGGCGGACTGTGGCCTGTCATAGGTCAGCGAGCTTACAAGGTACATCTAAAATTTGCACGTCAAACGATCCGCTGTGCAATTTTCTACGGCTATGCAAAATTTGGCGCAATTACGCCGCGCCGTTCAGAAACCATTCGGGAAAAGCCCTCGGGGGGGGGGGGTAATTTGCACCCCCACCTGCCACCCGAGCGCGTGTTAATGTATTCTGTTTCACTTAAATAGCCTAAGATGTTAAAAAACGAAATAGGTTTGTCAGGCTCCTGATATTACGTGCATACCAACTTGAAATAAATGTCTTTGTTTGCTGAAGTATCAGTCCCGAGCTCATAAGCTTCATCCCTTTCGTGAATTGATTTTTTTCACTCCCGCACGTTTTTTTTTGCGATGGAACTTTTCACTCCCACCCTAGTTCAAAAGCGATTCTAGCTCCCTGATTTTATAACACATTCAGGTCGTTTTCTCTCCTTATGAAAATTTCTGGGCAAACGGTGCCTCCTGGATCATTTTTGTTTTGACGCAAGGGTAGTGGCAACAGAAGCAGCAGCACCAGCAGGGGTAGTGGCAACGGCAGCGGCAGTAGCAAGAGCAGCACGGGCTGTGGCAGTGGCAACAGCTGCAACAGGAGCAGCAACAGCGGCAACAGCACTAGCAGGAGCAGCAGCATCTGTAGGCAAGCTCGCCGGGTCCTTTCCAAAGACCAGTGGGACCCACAGAGGCAGGTCGCTCTCGTCTTGCTTCAGATAGGAGACCAGCAGGCTGAGGTCCAATGTCAGGTCCGGCGTAGAGGAGAGAGGCTGTACCTCCTTCAGGGAAGGGGTTTCCGAGACATCCATTAAGATGCTAGTGAGAGACTGGCAACCCCTCTCGTGGACTACTAGGACTTCTTTGGACGGAAAATCTTCTGTACAGCCGGCACAGATCTCTGGCAGTGGTGCAGGCGGTGGTCGAGGCACCGCTAGCAGAGTTCTGTAGGCTGGTTTCAAACACCTCGGCTCTGGCTTGCCTTGTGGACCCCAGTTGGTGGTCGAGTCCAGGCCTACCTTCTTTTCTACTAAATACTCCATTACAAAGCCAAGTTGTTTCAGGATTATGGCAAGTTGTTTAAGGATTCCCATGTGTCGTCGCAACGACACGCTTGCCACCATCCGACAGGCACTAATGTCTCTCCCTGCACTCGGATCTCACCCAAAATGGACTGTGTGATGTTTATGGTCCATGATGGAGAGAGAGATAGCGAGCTGTTGCAGCTGCAGCCAGGAGGATAGGCTTGTAGCTGCAGACAGCTGCCGGAGAGCGGTGCTGTTTGTCGGTCAGGCCATGCCTTTTTTCCCAAACCTGGCGGATCTGTGGTCGGCGAGGAAGGTTCGGGTGCTTGAGGAGCCGGCAGGTTTATGTGGGTTACACCCTGGCACAGGGCTAGCGAGCTCTCGCGAGCTGTACCCAGTAGTCTGATCCGGTGAAGCGGCCTAGTGGTGATCCGGCGGAAGGTAAACGGACACTGCCTTGCAGGGTGCGGCGTACGAACCGTGAGACCGGGGCGTCGTCATCAATGTTCCCACAGGAGTTGGCCAGTCTGGTCTTCATCTTGAACCTCGTCTTGACTTCGTCCGGTTCGTCATGAACTAGACCACTTGCTGATCTTCTTGGGAGTTCAAAGCCAGGCAAAGCGTTTGGGTCAGGACGGGATATGCGTAGTATTGGTTTCATACACCTTGGCTGGACTTTGTAAGCGACAAGGCTCGCCAGGGCTAGAAAGAAAATGGTAGTTGCGATAGCAGGCACTGTGGTCACCGTATGAAGGGGAAGGGATGGTGTCGCCCGCAGAGTTCACCAACCATTCAGAGTTAAATGTGGTTTTGGGTAGTCATTCTCACCATACACTACAAAAACAAAAACAAAATCACCCAGCTCATCATGAGAAATCATTTAACAGTCAAGGCCAACCGATTGAAACGTATTAACGTAGTTAACCAGTTTGGTTGTGGCATAGGAAATTGCAGATACCTAAACCAATGAACCTACGCTGGTGTCACTGCCGCCACACTTTCAAGGCGTTTGACGATGTACTTGGCTGCCGGTGCTTCAAAAGAGCACATGAAAAAACGCGCCTGAAACATCACCCGGGACGACCTGACCAGAGACACCAGTATCGTAGCATCGTCATCAGTCAAGAGGAAGCGTAATGTTCTAAAGACGGCCACGGTCAAAGCGTATTCACCAAAACTGAACAAACAAACCAACTCTTCATTGTGTCAGAGATCCCGAACATTGCAAATCGTAGGCCCGGCCTCGTTCCTGTTTGGGTTTCAAGGGCTCGGACGGACATGGAGCCGACTGTTCAGTGTTCGGTAGTCTCTGGATGCCACCCGCATTGTGCTTGGGGCCTCTCAAATGGTGCAAGAAGGCTTTTGACTGATATTTTAAGTCACGGCCCTCCGTGCCTCGAATTTCCATGTGACCACAGCCAGCTCTTTGCGCCCTTATGCCCTCCAACCGGGCCTTTAATCGTCGATTCCGGCGAGCCACCCGGACCCCTCTTCGGGCCTTGTCGAACACTTCCCTTGGTCGGCTGTGTCCCTTGCCAGCACAGGATCTTAGACACTTTAGGCCCCTGATAAATACAGGAGCCCCGACCAGTGTAAGTTACTGGTCCTGGCTTTATAGCTGATTGGGAAGCGGCCCTTCAGGTCCATACCGATACAGAACCGACTGTGCGTTACTGGTAGTGCCTGACCGACATGTAGGCCCATATCGATTCAGAATGCCCCTGATCGGTGCAAGGAGTCCTCTGGCTGTTATTTGAGGCCAGCAGCTTTACCCTGTAGACCAGGGCACCAGAGTAAGACTCCAACCAGCCCTTCGTGCCCCTAGACCCTCCAATCTAACCCTTGATCATTGGGCTCGGTGGGCCCTCTGGGCTCTCCGGGCCTCCTCGAACACTACCTCTGACCAACTCGGGGCTCGTTGCCACACAGAGCCCCTGTTACCCTGTCCCCCTTGTCCCCCCCCCCCCCCTGGCCCACACAGGGCGCTGTGGGACGCTGACAGGCGCTGGGGCCCCGACCAATGTAAATTGCTGGCTCCTGTTATCTCCTGTCTGGGAAATGTACCCCCAGGCCCATGCCGCCACGGAGCCGACTGTGCCTTATCCGGGGTGTTTGACCAACATGTAAGCCCTTATCGATTTAGAAGGTCCCTGATCAGCGCGCAGGGCCCTCTGGCTGTCATTGGCGTGTCTGTCTCTGCGGGTCAGGAACCCTGAATGCGACCTCCGGACGGCTTTGCGGGCCCTTAATTGAAGGTTGCGATGAGTCTTTCGGCTTTGGTTTTTCACAAGCCTGGCCGTTGCCGCCCAGGCATTTATGCAGCTCACAGGAAACAAGGTAAGAAGCGTGGATTGTTGGCACACTTAAGCGCAGCAGCTAGAAGTGTAATGCGTCGGCAATATGTCCGTGCACAGTTGGGAAATTTGTTTCTGTTTTAGCCAAATTTCCGCAGCAGCTTCAACTAGCTGTTCACTGTTTTTTTTCACCTTGACCAGCGGATCAAACCGTCGGTAGATGTCTTGACAAACTGGATCCATTAGGTTATTGGCACATTGATTCGTTATAAAATATCACGTCAAAAAATGACCTGTATTTATCGGATTGGACTGATTTAAGAACGTTGTCGAAAAGCATTTTGAATAGCATCGTAGTGGATGACCTATGTGCTTAAATGGATGAAGTAGGCTACATACCAAATTGACTTGCATTTTTGTTGTTTCAGCGATTGTTTGAATATGGCATCGGCGGGTGGGCAAAACGAATTATGGTTGTTAAGTTAAACTGTCCTGCGATTGATAGCTTAGTCGCATTGCTACCTGTGGTACTGAGTTCAACAGCAGTAACTCATTCAACGCGGGGCAACTGTCCCGCCCAACACAAGGCCTTTCACCAGCTTAGCTACCCAATTTTTGACACATGCTGCTAATCAGCCACCTTCGAATGACTAGGATGAATTTTGTCTTTGTCTGCAACTTCCCATTTTGAATGACCTTTAAGCGATTAGGACACGATAGCTGTGGCTCTTAGAACAGATATTTCAATGTTACTGGATTGTAAATGGCGGCACAACAGAACAGCTTGCATAGTTCATAACCCATTTTGACAAAGAATGCCTCGAAAGAGATACGTTACCTGGATGAAATGAACCACCACTAATTGTCCGGTACACTGCTGTCCGTTACTGCGAATGTGTGCTGACAAAAACTATCTCTGATTTGACAGGTCAGGTCAAATCATAGAACTGGTGCGTTCAATATTTGTCGATGATGATGCGCCCCTGATGTTTCTGAATGGGAGCCGTGGTTCCTTCTCATCTGTGTGAGAAGCTGCTGGAATGATTTGCTCATGTGACGCTGTAGCAACAACGACTCATTTCTTTGACAAATGCACATATTTGCGATCCTTTGCAGACCGCTGGAGCAGAGAATTTGCTTAAAGCAAGGCACCATTCCTCACGGGTAATCACCCGCGCGCCGTCGCGGACGAGCACAGACCTATCTGTTTTTTATTTATTGATCTGCAAAATGACACTGTCCTTGCACCCAGGTGACCAGAACCAAAGCGTGATTTGTCCCAACGTTTAGACCAAATGCTATTTGTGGCTCCGAACGTGACATGCGGGGTCCTGGCAACGCCATATCGAAGAAGCACAACGGTTCGGATAGGTAACCAAATCCATGGCGTAATGTGCCTCAAACGCGCCCCTTCTGTTACTTGATGGGAAAACCAACAGTACCACACCTCGTGACATTGGCTGGCTGTGCGGGGATTCCTAGTGAAGCTAAGACAAAAGCCTTCTTCATTTCCGCAGCGGGCTGCTGACACGTGTGGCTCAGGCACGCCACGGCTTCGCTTGGTAGACGGCAATAGTGACGTCACAAGTGCGTCGTCGTCGTGTTTAAACGGACGGTAAACAGCACGGGCTGGCTCAGTCCCTCGTCTGCGCCGGCCGAGACTGCGCGATGCGCTCCGCCTTAGTGCTGGTGCTGGTGCTGGTGCTGGCGCTGGCCTGTGCCAGCAACGATCGCTGTCAGGATGTGACGAACGAAATGTGTGCCGGGCAGCCCTACAGCCGGGCCCGGATGCCCAACATTCTGAACCACACGACCGTGGATATGGCGGCGCTTGAGGCGCATCAGTTCGCGCCGCTGGTGAAGGTCCGTTGCAGCCCTAGCCTGACGTCGTTCGTCTGTCTGCTGTACTTCCCTCCGTGCACAGTGCTGGACGCTGCGACGCCGCCGTGTCGCGAGCTGTGCCAGGCAGCCAGGGACGACTGCGAGCCGCTGATGACCAAGTTTGGATTCCGTTGGCCGTTCTCCTGCGAGCAGTTCCCGGCGGCCGGTGAGCTGTGTGTCGGGGCGCCGGATAACGTCACGACGCCGCCGCCGCCACCGCCGTCAGCTGGGACCACCGCTCTCCCGCCGTCAGCCAGGACCACCGCTGTCCCGCCGTCAGCAGGGACGTCCGCCGAGCCCGTGCGGCCGACGCCGGCGGCCTGCGGGACGGCGCCGCCGCTGACCGACCTGGCCACCGTCGACCACATGCTGACCCAGCTACTGCAGTACTCGGAGCGGCTGCAGAGGATGCAAGAGCAGAGCCTACAAATGGAGCAGCGGACACTCCGGCTGGAGCAGCGGAAGCTTCGGCTGGAGATTGAGCTGCTGCAGCGACAGCTGCGCTCCGGCTAGGTGCGGCGGCGCCGGCGACTGTGGACGGTACGGTGTTGCGTCATTTGTTTATTCGCTCATCTTTTTTATCGCCTGCAGAGCAGCACTCCACTAACAGGCGAAATCGTTTAAATTAAGTGCAATAAATACACAGCGCACAACAGTATGAACAAAAAGGGATACCATTTCTCAAAGCTAAGTGAGGTTTCTACAGAGTTGAAACATACTTGATCAAATGAACCCCTAACATGCCAAAACTGTCATGAAAGATATCCGAGCTGGTGGAGCTAGCTAAAAAAGTGCTCCCAACACTAAGCAGCGTGCAAAACAGACAGCCCTGTATCTTCTGCGCACGAGCGCGAGGCACAGCGAGCGGAGTTTGGGTGCGGCAGAGTTCGGGTTAAAGGTCAGCCACATCTGACCCAACACTCTACCAGATGATCATAATCATTCTGCAGCAGTAGGCCGTCAGCCGAGACGTGGTTTTGCGGAAAATGTTCACATGATTGGCATACAAAAGGCACCCGGATTCAGTAACGCACGGAAGATCGTTAAACACTGAGAAAGAAGGGAGTCAAGGGTGACCCATCCGGGACGCCAGAGGTCACCAATTTTCAATCGGAAGTTTTCCGTTAATGATAACCCTGTGACGCCCGTCGGACAAATACGAGGCTACCCATTGTAGTGCAGATTCCCTCAAATAGTATGATTTTTTAGGCCGTGGATTAGGAGTTCACGGTTAACGCTGTGAAAAGCAGCCGAAAAGTCAGCGTAAATGGCGTCCGTCTGGTATCCGTCCGACATGGTCTCCCAAGCCGACTTAATGTAAACACATAAGACCGCGCCGCACGAACGCCCAGGAATCAAGCCATGCCGATGACAGCACAACGCAGGCGAGACGTGGCAGGACAGCTCATCATACGCAAACCTTTTCAGCATCTTTCCGAGGAGAGGAAGCAGGAACGTACTTCTGTAATTAAATGGCTTCTTTTGACGCCTGTCTTGAAAATTGGTATGGTGTTGGCCTGCTTCCACCTCTCCGAGAAGACATCACACCTGACCGAAAGGTTGCAAATCTTGTTGAGCGGAGCGACCAACTCGTCCGCCCACTCGGTGATTATGCGGGGACTAATATCGTCAAGCCTTGTTGGGACCGACCATAGATATCGCGGATCGCAGGGCTGCCTCCCGAGACCCTCAGCTGGCTCAGTGACCCGACTGGGTAGCATGGTGCATCTGGAGGGTTTTGCCCACAAATATTAGCGAATTTCATATCAAGGGCGTCATTCAACGCGGCAGCGCGAGCCATGTTATCCGGCACGAGAGTCCGCTTAGCGTGATACCAGACTGGTGATGCATGCCTGCATGCATGGTGATGCAGTACTTCTCAATAACACATTTTAATAGCGACCAGTACCGCTTAGGGTTGGTTTTGAAGTCGTCGGTGGGCCTATGTAAATATTTGGAGTACGTATTTTTGGACACCGTTCTAAAATCACGTCTCCTGCCCACGAGCTCAGCTGCGGTCACCGTGCTGGGGTTTCTCCGCAGACATCGGCAAACTGCTCCTTTTAGCTGGAGAGCAGCTCGCACCACACCGTCGAACCATAGGAGCAGTCGGCGCCGGAGGATCACCGTGAGGACGTGGTAGGCGATGGCCGACTCAAGTAGTGTGTAGAAGGTGTCCACTGTTTGGTCAGACCCGACGTCATCCGGAGGCCCCACGGGATCAGCGAGAGACTCTGGCGCAGAGCGCCGAAGTTAGCACGTAAAGTCGAATGCACTGCGCCGGTTGACCACAGGCCAGCTGCGCAGGGACATGCTGAGGGTGGCAATGATCTCCTTGCGGTCTGAGTTTAGAAGACTATCTTGCACATTGATCTGTGACAGTATGTGTTGGGACTAGAGATGCAACTGTCTCCAAAATATCAGCCCGCGGCCCAGCCCGTTCCGCCTGGCTAGTGATCCAACCCGCAAAACCCTTCCATGCTGCAAAGCTGATCCGTTCTTAACCCACGAGTGCAAATTTATTGCAATGAACATTTTCTAATTTCACCTTGATTTTAGAACTATGCATTAAAGTGGGCATAAAATAGCATGTATATGTCACCTAATTGTTCCCTAACACCCGTGATGCTGCTCAGGGCGCAGCAATAACATTATCTGCGAAAGGGATTTATAACGCACCAAAGCAGATCTTAAACGCTGTGATAGCGGTTTTCAACCACAAATGGAATGACGAGCGTGGAAATTAAATATGCCTTTTACCAAAGGGGCACAATGATGTCACCCTTCTAACTCATCTTAGAAAACCACGAGTCATTTCTTCTAAAACCGCACGTCTCAACTCATGGCTTTGCACTGACAGAGTAAAACATCCTGGATTTTTCAAGTAATGGGAAGCATCAGTTCATTACAATGCGCAAAAGCTCAATCAGAATTCGACTGCGTTACAATTTCCATAAGGTCATATTTATCATTAAACAACCAGATTCAGCCTCCTTCATGTTGTTTGCTGCCCTTAAGTCAATAGATCATGTGACCACACCACGTAAAAACCACTTAGTAGCTTTGAAAAGATCCACATTTCTGTCTTACCACTACCACGTTCTGTCCCACAGCCCCTGTAACGCCGCTTGTGTAATAGGGTGTGAAAGTAGAGGGCAATAACGTTTTGTTCACGAATATTTGACCCTCCTGTCACATCTTTGACATTTAGCAATGCCATCAAAAACCGTGACATACTTTTGCATGCTGCAGAAAATGTCTATGAAGACAAACCAAAAGTTTTAAAAACAATTTCCAAGAATTCGTTCTTTATTTCTCACGACTTGCAGACTGCAACTTGTGAGCTTTGTTGAATGCTTCATTGGCGTCACATATTGAGATAAATATATTTCACACAGGATTACATGTGGGTTCAAGTATTGGAAAATAAACAAATCAAAACAAAAGCTTTTGTGAAAAATACGTTGGAAAATAGCAACATCCGCTGTAAGGGAAAGCCGTGCTAAGTCAGTGCTTCGGAGTCATGGTCACAAATTGCATTTTCTTCATAGATACACAAACTCTATGCCGCTACTTTTTTTAAGTTTTGGCAAGTGCTGCGCATTTGATGAGCCAGTAACTGCTGGCGGCATTGACAAGTGCGTGAAGCTGCAGTAATGCACTGCAGGTTTCCATCACATTATTCTAGCTGCTGGAATGTTTGATCTGCAAAAGCCAGCCTAGGCTGGCCCAAAACCTGGCCAAAAATTCGCGGATTCTTGGGCGCCAGGACTTGGCGGGTTGGCGGGCTGAAAAGTTGGGTCTCTAGTCGGAACAGTGCTAGATTCAGAAAGTTCTCTCCTCTAGCGGGTTGGCGGACCCCTTGTTTCAGACGCGGCAAGTCGCACATGTCGACGAATGCAGTGGCACGGTTCGACGCCCTCCGCAGATCAGGAGCGGCACCACCGGCTGCCTGTGTCCAATATATCTCAGGGAGGTTGAAAGATCTGACGTCAACAGCTCTGCAATTCAGCGATTGCTCTGCCCACAGGGCAGCAGCTATTCGGTCAGTTGAAGCGTCGCCGTCGGGAGGACGGTAACACACGACCAGAGCCACCGATGCATCGTGCAGACGGATCAGCAGCGCCTCGATGTTGGCCGGGTCTGGCAGGCGCAGCGGCAGCAGTGCCGCGCGAACGGCGCAGGCCACGCCGCCACCTACAGACCCACGATCTCGGCGGAACCAGGGGCGTTGCTGGAATACGATATCGAGCTTGGAGTCTAACACGGCGCCGTTCAGCCAGGTTTCCGATATTGCTAGAATGCCAAAGCGTTCCACGGCCGGGGCGCAGGCCAGCTGCTTCTTTAAGCTGCGCACGTTTGCGTGGCATACGTTAAGTATTCCCGTGCTTGCAGCAGGTGGCGCCACCTGTGCCACCGCACCATCCGGATCCGGGTTCAGTTCGATGTCATCCGCCAGGCGTGACCCATCATCGGCGGTGGACGGTGCGGTGTTGCGTCATCGGCGGTGGACGGTGCGGTGTTGCGTCATCGGCGATGGAAGGTGCGGTGTTGCGTCACCGGCGGTGGACAGTGCGGTGTTGCGTCATCGGCGATGGAAGGTGCGGTGTTGCTTCACCGGCGGCGGGCGGTGTGGTGTTGCGTCACAGGTGGTGGGCAGTGCGGCGTCAGACCGTCGGCGGTGGGGAGTGACTGGAGCCCAGTGGCGGCGCGGACAGGCAGACGTCGCCGCGGTTTGTCCCCGTGATGTCCGCTCGGGAGGGAGGAGGCGGGTGCACTTGGAGCCGCCGACGTAGGCACACAGTGTCGTCACGTGTAACCAGACCAGCGGCCAGCAGGGATGTTGCAGGCCGGCCAGGCACTCCTCCGTTTATTTGATCAGCCGCTTGCCAGTGGCAGACCTGAGCAGGCTATGGCTTAGTGAGACCGTGGTTCGCGGGAAACTCCTGTTGTTTTTCGCGATTTTTGGATGTGCGCTGCGTCGAATGTCCCTCCTTTCAGCTTTAATTCGGGATGCGACCTTGGCCCCTTGTCGGCAAATATCAAAAACAAATTAAAGATGACATGGCACTTGATTTGTGCGCGTTGGCCTACGACATCTGCGGTTTTACGGAATACTTGCGACGTGGTATGAGCATCACGGATGGAAGAACTGTTCGGATTATCGTCATCGCCTGGTGTGCATGTGTACATACTAACACACCAGACGAAGACGACAAGCCGAGCGGTTATCCCATTCGTGACACGAGTTATGCGCTCGGGGAAACATGACGGCATGAATGGAAGAGCGAAGTTAGTTGTAACCAGATAGTGCACACTTATTGTTGTCAGGGGGGTTAGGGCTGCATTCCTTACTGTCAATAACCATGCAGCGTTATAGGTAGATGTCTCGTTATCGGTGAAGCCGGCAGCTGACCCGCACCCGGACAGCCGAGGCCCGCCGGTGCCCGTGGAGTGGCCCGCCCTGCACCCCCACTCGACAGGGGTGCAGTTCACGAGCGACTTGTGCTTGACCCCGCTCCAGTGGAGTCGGCTTTGAGTCGCAGCGCGTGGAGCTGATTCCGATTCCTACTCCGAGCAGTGTAGCGAAGTTGTGAATATTCTCCGATTTTTAGTAGAAGAGATCAGCTTAGTTATGGAATCGATTCCGCGTTGAGAGAAGCTTCAGAGATCATCGGTTTTATAAGGTTTACGAAGATGGACGCATCAAGAATACCTTCGAAAGAAGTGCGCGAAACATCTAGTGTCTCAACGGCTGTGTTTACCCATTTGCCAGAACGATGATATCTGACGTTATTGACGCAACCGATGACAATGATTGAGCTCAAACCACAAAATCCCATCATACACAAGCTTGCTGGGGTCCGGAACCCAGCTAGCAACCATGTGATAGTGGTATATGATTTATGAGGGCTAAGAAGTCACATTCTTCAAATGCACTTGCGTCAGCCGCTGAGCGGCGCTCAGTCTGCAGACCAGTCTGCCGAGTCTGCCGTGCTTAAGCGACCCTCGGCACCCCGTCGCGGTCATCGGCACATACGTCGCTCTCAGCAGCTGAGGCTGCACGGCGCCGCCTACCTTTCACACAGGAAGGGCGGGCACCGCGAGAAACCGAGCCCCGCACCTCGGATACAGCGGGGTCCGAAGGAGAGACAGGCGCACCACCCAGCATCGCCGTATCGGTACAGAGCCCAACTGGAGGCGACCCCGGCGACGATATCAGGGGCATGACAGACAACTGCGCGGCAGGGACAGCGCGCCGGCCCGCAGCCGGGCTTTCCACGGCCGTCCGGTGGTATTCTGACCCTCTACACGGCTGTTAAAGCATCTGTGCCCCGGGCAGACCCCTCCCCTCTTGTGACAGCGTGGCACCGCATACTGTCTACGAGTAGCTGTCGCAACCAGGGGCGCAGCCAGACCTGGTTAGGGGGGAGGCACATAGTTGGCAAAGGGTGCCTTATGTTGAACACCCCCCCCCCCCTCCTAAACGATTTTTAAGATTTCCTTCATTTGTATTTTCCTTTTCCTTTTACCGGGGCGGAAACCGGTAGCTACCGAAAGATGTCATACTGTTTGTATTTTTATGTAAATAAAGCAAAGGAAGCGGATATTAAATGACTGTATGGAGTAAAGCCGCCGGTGCTTGCCATTTTACATTGGTAAAGTGAACTCTTTTTAAATCGATACACGTCAGATGTTTCGACAATTTTTTTCTGTGATTTACGGAGACATTGAAACATAAATCGTGCAGCGGAATGGGTTCAAGAATTTGTATTAACATGGCCAACCATGTTTGTCTGGAAATACACATCAACGTTTGGTCAGAATCGACCAGTGAGAAAGAAATGTAGCAAAGTTGTGAACATGCGCGCTCGAATGTCTTAAAAAGAACCGACCCCCGGCATTGTAGTGTCCAAGTCACGTGTTATCGGCCCGCGGCTTACGCTATAGTGTTGGTGTTAGCTATAAGGTCACGAACCCTGTAGTGTTCGTATGGTATTCGAACGCTATAGTGTTCGAGGCGCATGTGAAAGAAGTACCTTTAAACGCGTTAGAACATCGACTGTACGCAGTTTCAGATTGATGGTATGAGGAATTGGTTAGCGTCTCCAGCATCGCGACCTGGCGCTGGAATCTGGCAGTGCTGGAAGAGTGCAAGAAGAGCCTTTATTTTTCGTGTTGCTGTGACTGTTCATCTGTGTAGAGGACATCCTTACAAGCATGAAGAGGAAATACACGCTTTTATCTAATCTTGGAACGAACAAATGGCTTTAAGAACATTTTCGGAGGCATTATTTTACAAGGGCCGTTTTCACGCCCGGCGTCCCTCGCTTGATATTATCCTCAGGGGCCAATGCCGCTCGGTTTTGCGGAAACTGCACCCCAGCCGTCATTGTTCTCCTAAGATTGCGAGCACACAGGCCCAAAAAGTGCTATATAATATGTTTCCAAGGAGACGATTTTGCGAAAACATGGAAAATCTCGGGCGAACATTGGTTGGTGTATTTCCTTTTTTTCCTCATTTTTATTCGATCTGTAAAACACTTACAAACCCCTTATTTTTCCGGACAAGAGCCCTGTGGGTAGAACACCAGAATGCACATCATCGCTCCCGGTCAGGGGCTGAAGGACCATACCATTTCAGCACGTGGCGTGTGCCGGCTGACGGTTCGGCGTACGTGGGCTTAGGTCCCCTGGTCGATCCGAAGGCCCTTAGACATGTACATCAAACATTGATCCGCCCCTTGACGAGGGAGGCCTTCCGACTCTGCCGACGGGCACGAATCAGCTCAGGAACCCTCATTGATGCAGCAAGACGTCTTAATGCCGCAGGTGGTCCAATAACTGGTACCACTTCAGTTTGGTTTAACCAGTCCTTGGGTTAAGTGGGGTGGAGCCCCCTCCCTCTCCTCCTTCGGCGCCAGAGGCCCTGACTGGCGCAGGCCCCTTCCATTGTCTCGTTGATAACTATCATCAAAAATTATCATATCTCCTTACATTGTTAAATGTTCCGATCAAGGCCAGAGGCCCTCTGATATTCGCGGTCTTGTCCACGTTCAGCATGTTTCTCCCAAGACGATTTTGGATCCATTGCCGATACAGGGCCCTCTATGGGGCACGGTGGTCTTACTGACACAGTGGCCCCTCATCGTTTCAGGGCCCCGACCAATACAAATCGCGGCTCCTGACGCTGTGCCTGCTTGGTAACTGGGCCACGGGGCTCATACCGGCGCTGTGCCTGCTTGGTAACTGGGTCCCGGGGCTCACACCCACTCGGAACCGATTGTTCGATGTTGGTGGTCTCTGGCCGAAATCAACATCCGTATTGTCCCGGGTGCACTCGATCAGTGCAAGAGGCCCCCTGAGTGCCATTGGATGTTGCGGCCCTACGGGCTGGAATCCTTAATGTGACATACAGCCCGCCCTCGGGCTCTTCAGATCCTTCAGTCTTCCAGTCGGGTCCTTGATCGTCGGTCCGAGGAGCCCCTCGGGTTCCTGTTTCCTCAAGCCGTATACCTCAAAAAAGCATCAGCTGACTGAGGCTGCGCAGGTGCTTTGATAGGAACACTTCTGATTCCAGGGGCTCCCAGGGACACTCAAAAGGCTGCATTCTGGAATCATAAGGTTGAAGGTGAAATACCAACCTGGAGCATCGTTTGACAGCCTGGCATCGACCAAGCGTGGAAGCGGCGTGGGACTGATATCCTTGCCGGCAATGTCGGGGCGCTTCACCTTATCGTGAGTTACATCCGTGTTCACGGTCTGAGTCAGGGAGGGGCAGAGAGGCAGTCTCCCTTGCCGACAGGCGGGTGGAGAACGGTATGCTTTTTGTCCCCTCAAAATTTTGGTAACCGTCCTGTCCCTTTGCCTAAATTGAGGATCTAGTAGCTATGTATGCTCCCAAAAATTCAGATCAAGAAGGGTGCAATACTTCAGCTAGGGAGCACTTAGCATGGACAGCAGCCCTTTTTCTGGATCGAGAGGCCCGTTTTCTGGATCAAGAGCCGGCATTTATCGATTAGTTAGCCCATGCTACCATCAATAGTCCATATTATGTGTTAAGGACGTTCCCTCACAGGCTCGGAAGGCCCCGGTGTGAACTAGGAAGTCCCTGTCTGGGATAAGGAGGTACGCTCTATATATCAGGAGGTCCTTACTCTGGAACAGGACGCCCTTTTCTAGAATAAGATGCACATTTCATGCATCGGAGGGCCGCTCTTCCAGGCCAGGATGACCTGTTTGGAATAATGAGGCCCCTTGCTGGATTTGGAGGCCTCTTTGTAAATAGAAAAGATTCTGCTCTGAAGAAGCACCCTTTTCTATGCATCAGGAGAACATTCGCCAGAACAAGAGTCCTTGTTTTGACAAAGAGAGGCTCTGATCGGGATCAGGAAGGCGGTGTGCAGGAAACTGGGAAATCGATATATATATATATATATATACATTATATATATATTATATATATATATATATATATATATATATATATTATATATATATGTAACATGTGTATTGCATTATACATGTGTAATGCATGTATTAAATAAAGTACAATGTAATGATGTATTGTATTATATTGCATGTACATATATATATATATATATATATATATATATATATATATATATATATATATATATATACATATATATATATACATATATATATATATATATATATATATATATGTATATATGTATGTATACGTGGACGCCTGCAACGGCAAAATCAACATAGCTTCGGCACGGGTTAACGAGCGAGCCGCCGTGCCTAGCATGCGTCATTGGCTTCGAACACCACGCCCAGCCATGCCGGGCGTAAGTGCCCTGTCACCGCCTGACCGAATCACTTCCAGCCTCACTTCCACGCTAAACCATTCAAAACGCAGGCTGCCACTTGTATTGACAAAAATCACTACGACATGGACGAACCACGTGGGATGTCACGCCCTCCCCCCTCGTTCCTTAATTATGGGAGTGAGCCCGAGACACGCTGCTCGGCCGGGAGGGTCGCACGGTCAGTGCCCCTCAACCTCTCTTCTCCAACTATGCGTTGGGAGGGAACAGGTGGCCGTGGCCTGCGCCCGCCCGATGGGGAAGGGTCAAGGGGCACGGGAGCGCCAGCCGTCCATGGCCCGGTAAGGATGGGGACAACAGCCTGTGGACTCATGTCACGTGTGCCGTTGCCGGCACCCAGTCGTCCGCGGGACCAGATGTCGCCGCCACTCCTCCCCAACGCTCCTCACTCTCCAGCGTCTCCTCGGGACTCTGCTCTCTCCCAGCGCCTCCCCGGAAGTATCCACCTTGACTCCCCTTGAGACACTTTGGTGGAGCATTTTCAAAGGCACGCGCATGAAAAATACAAACGACGAATATATGATTGCATGTTATAGTTAAGTATAACAAATTAGACGTAGCAATTAGGTACAACCAAGTTCATTCGATCGTCACACTGTACGTAGCCTAAATTAGGTGGTCGATGTTTTTGGCAGTAAAGAAATTGGAGTGGCAAAACACGAGCTGAAATGAAAGATATGCCACATACACTGATGGCAACCATCGCCTCCAAATGAGATGAAGGGTGACTGAGGGGTTGGTTTGTTTGTTCAGTTCTGGTAACGATGTTTTGATCGTAAGCGCCTCCGGAACAGAAAGCTTCCTCTTGACTGATGGCGATGTTAAGATGCTAGTGTCTCTGGTGAGGTCGTCTAGGGGATGTTCCAGCCGTATTCTTTTCCCCACGTGCTCTTTTGGAGCACCGTCAGCCAAGTGGATCGTCAACCGCCTAGAAAGTGGGGCGGCAGTGACACCAGCGTAATTTGACTGCTTTAGGAGTCTGAAGTGTCTTATGTCGCAACAAAACTGATAAACTACGTTGTTGCATTTCAAGGGGTTGGACTTGGCTGTGAGATTATTGCTCATGATGAGTTAGGTTATCATTCTGTTTTCGTAGTAAATGCCGAACGTTTTCGTGTTGTCCTGTCTGGCTGGCTTGACGTAATCATATATTATTTTATTCATGATACACTTGCCTGCCTTATAACTACCAGGCATTTGATTACGATAGAACAGCATTATTTGACATAGTTGATGTTTGATGGCGTCGGTTCTTGTCTCATATCGTAATTTGATTTCAAATAGTTGATGTTTGATGGCGTCAGCTCTTGTCTCACATCGTGACATAAAGGTGACCTCATGACCGATGGCGCTGTTGAGGTGACCATCACTTACAAGGACGTTTTTGATGCGCTGCAGTTCACTGTGTAGTTGCGTCCAATTAGAGCAGAGTTTGAAGGCTCTTCGGAGGTAGGAGCGCACTACGCTGATCTTGCACCGGCCGGGGTACTCGCTTGTAGCACTGGGGCATCGTGCAACATCTGTTGACTTTTTGTGCCTTGTTGTCACGAATCGTTGCTGGTCAGCAATAATGTATATGTCTAAAAATGGAATGCGGTTAGTGACGCTTAGTTCGTAGGTGAATCGGAGAGCCAAAGCTCCATCGCATATTTGGGCTCGATCAGTGGGCCTTTATCACTGACGCCTACGAAAGTATCCTCGACATATCGTGCATGAGGTGCGGGATGGAAGGGTGTTTTTGAAGGACTGTTTTCTACGTGACACATGTGGGAGTTGGCAAAAAGTGTTTCCAAGAGGTACGGGTGTCGATTTGCATTCTTTTGGGCGGCCGCTGCCCCCCTCCCCCTTAATGTTCATTCTGCCGCCCAACGGCGAGTTTGACCCGCCCCCATCCTTTTGCAGCCCAAGTTCACATAGGACATTACAAATAGACGCTCGAAATCATATAAGATTTAAAGAAGGTTTTTAATAATTGCTTCATAGGCAAAAGAACCAAAGCAAATCAAAACTGCGGTATGAAGTCCAGTTTAGTGCACCTGGCTAAGTTAGCCACACTTTTAAAGCTCCGCGATCGTTTCGTGTGTACTTGGTTTTTCTTCTGTTTTTTTTCGTGTGCTGCTAAGACCGCAGCAAATTGCGTTGCTTTGCTACGACGTTTTACCGGAAAATGAAAGCAAAGCGTGATAAATTGTCAGCCTTCTACATTCGGGGAACCCTTAAAATGCTCATGAATGTTTGATGAGACCTCACGTGAAACTTCACATGAAATTCGATTAAACAACTGCAAAAACATGACGATCGACACCAGCCCACTAAACCGATATCAGCAATCCTCCGACCATGACCAACAACGCAGGGCGTGTCAAACATGCATAGTGGGAGTGATACGCCTGCACCCCGCCTTGTGGCAATCAGCGGGATTTCCATGGCGGACCTGTTACTCGCGCAAATCAACTTACGCTCTTTGCTCCCGAAGCCTTACACGTCCAATAACGTCTGAAGCCACATAACATCGACTCTACGTAGATTTCCGAAACCCGGTCTCAACGATCGGCGCCAAACAAGTTTATAATGATACCCAACGACAACATTTTTTCGCCGAAGCAGATTAAGCGGACGTATTAGACGCAATGTTTGGGTACTCCAACTCTATAACGCCACGGAGGCCGCGTTCGATCTGCTGCCAGCACGTTTGTCAGCACCAATCACAGCCCAGTATTCCCCCTACGTCATGTCACGTGCCCATAAATTCACGTGGTCTGTGACGTCACGCGCCGGCTGGCCATAGTGCCAGGTTGTTTTGTCAGCCCAGTACCATGGAGAGAAAATGCTACCGGATTTAAACAATCACTCTGACAAAGAAGCGGGAGTTTGATTTGGCAGCTCTTCAGTTGGCGGGTACGTTAGGTGCGGTGGGGACACTTCTCTACAATTTGGAGAAAGATGCGACGTAAGATAGATGAGTAGGGAATTTAAATGCCAGGAGTAGCCATGAAAAGGTGAGTGGCAGTGACTCGTGTGGTGTGTGGCTGCGTTCCCTAGTAAATTGATAGCGTTATAAGTGAACACTTAAAATAAGAGTGAGGACATTGAGATGAATTGGAACTTGGAAGAAGCACTCAACACCCGGATGGAATAGATGATTGTAATACCGGAACGGAAGCAACACTTCCAAGCACCACTTTATATGTAACTGGTCGGCGGTAAGTCAGAGTTGGAGTGTGTTCTGAAGTCAAAGGTAAAGGAAGAAGGGAAAGCGAAGTTTAAAAACCTTCCCGTCAGCCTACACATCGAGCGCTCCGTCAGCACGCATGACGTCACGCATTCCAGCTGACAATCATCCTGACGACAGATCGAACGCGGCCTGAAAGGAGGCTGGGTCTAACTCGGGAGGTATCTTTTTCAGTGGATTTGGCGCTAGTTTTTCCCACTTGGCCTCATCAATCCTATTTTGCGAAGCTCACTTCTATGGTAGAGTCTTAACGACAGTTACATGTGAAATAATCGTAACCAGATTATACTGCAGGGTCAGGTCTGGAAAATTTCTGAAGCGAAGACAGGGCCGAGATCCGCAATGTTCACTGGAAGGGGCCCATAATTCAATGAGTGGCTTTTGTGTCAGTCATGGGGTCGCAGTGTCTAACAAGGGTCCGGTATTGACAAGGAGCTTAGAGTCGGCCTGGGACAGCGTTCGGGGACCCGCAGAGGAGCCGAAAGGTTTCTCGGGACCGATGATGAAGTGCCCGATTGGAGGGCGCAAAAGCGGGGACGAGCCATCAAATGTCGGCTAGAGGGTCTATTGCGCCGGTTGGGATCACCCTGGGATAAGCGGGTCTCTATTTCGGTCATAGACCACAAACACCTAACAGTCGGCTCAGGGTCATTCTGAGCCCTGGGGGCTCATTTCCCAAGCACGGACAAGGTCGGAACACGCGGTTTGCTCGGTCGGTACCAATGAATGCTTCTTTGTTGGTCTGAGGCCCACAGTGCTTAATAGAGTGCCCAATGCTTCCAAGGGGCCTCGAGTGGCCAGGACAGCATTTGTTGGACAGGGACAGGGACGGGACCCCGAAAGCCAGGGGCCTCTCGCGTTGGTCGAGGCCCTCTGACAATCAAAGTGGAGATGAAAGTCAACGATGTGAGCCCGAAACGCGATAACGGAAGGTGCCGGGGCCCTGCCTTTGCCAGGCAGGGGCTCTGTACCAAACGGAGGGCTCTCCATCCCATTTCAGCCAGGGGCCCGTTAAGCCGAACTATAGTCTGACAATTATTGGAACCTGCAACTTAAAGAGATTTTTTGCATCAATGAGGGCCCCTGCGTCTATTTGTGAACAAACAGCCGGGGCGCAGGGCCTCCGGCGTCAGGGAGGCGACTAAGGTATGATGCATCCCTCTCAGGGTTTCTGTATCGGCTAGGGCATCCCGCCTCTGTGCCACCGGCATGACAGCCAGCGGGCACCCTACGCTGCAACCGAATAGCCCTGAAGCCCCTGACCGGAAAATATGATGTTCCCCTATTGATCTACACACTGGGTCCACTGCCCATTGGAAATGGGCAATGGAAATGGGCCATTGGAAATGGGTTTCCTTAATGCTCAACTGGCCGGATCACAACGTGGTCAAAAATTAAAAAGCCCAGCCCAAACGAGGAGTCCGTCTTTGTTCAGGATTATGTCAAACAAAACGCATAAAACAGTTTTGGACCTGCGTTCTCGCATTCTCAGGAGCAGCACCAATAATCGTGGTTACAGTTTCCATAGGACTGAGTGGTGTCGGCCACCGTGGCTGACACCGGGTGGTGGGCGCCTGACGCTGGAGAACGTCCATCGTAAACTAATGTCACCAAAGCTCTTTTGAAATAAATTCATACCGTTCATATACTAGATTGCGGTGTATATTCCACTTCAATAATTTCACTATTATCTTCTGGTGAGATATACAGCGACAGTAACACGAAAATAGAGATTCTACCTTTACTTGCCTAGTTCTACTATCAACTCTTGCAGCGGTTCATTGCTCCATGAATGCTAATTCGTTTACATTATAAATCTAAAAATTGCACAGGTGAGACGGACTCCCGAAACTTCTTCCGAGCGTTCCAATTGAGTTATTTCAGAAACGCTGTTGTTTTCATCCGCCCGTTGGCCATCGCCCAAAGTTAAACGCAGTATCAACGCCGCAAATCCTAGGGAGACTGCAGCGCCGGGCGTCAGGGGTTGATTTAAGGTTTGCGAGCGCGCATGGCCGAACCTGAGCTAGGTAATTCCTCACCTACTTGTTTTTTTAAAGAAATTTGAGCACTTTGAGACCAAAACAGGTTAATGTGAATGCAAACCTACGACCTTATTCGATCAAAGACCTACGTTTACATTATCCCCGTGCAACCCAGAAATATTCCGGCCCATCCCCTGTGTGCTATCGGCTTAATAAGGGTTCACTGGAACATTGCAAAATGAACAGCACCGGTGCGTTTCCTTCAGTTTATCGACTTCAAAATACAAACAGCATCGTATCTATTGGCGACTCCCGGCGTTTAAGAAGGACAGGGCTCACCTCGAAGTCGGGTGGACCATATCCGATGACTTTTTTCGGGTAGGAGTCTTACCCCAGGAGGAGGGCTTGGTCGGTCAATTACCAAGACTCTGGCTGCGTCCCTGCGTAGGTACGCCCATTGGGCACCGAGTATGCGTACGTATCATCGCCACTGGCAATCCAGCCAGCTCAACCGGCAACGCTGTTCCGATCAACCTGCATTACGCACGTCATTGGGATGACGGATGTTTAATTTTTCATACCCTCGAGGTAAAACAGGTAAAGGGTGCTTTCCTTTCAGAGTCACAGCAACTTGGAGTAGTGCCTCCCAGATGCATAACTGGTTTGCATTTCGTGTTGATTGAAAAGAGCGGGAAAACGGGATTCTCAACAGGAGGGCATCTTCTTAAGCGTATTGCGGAAAGGTTGAAAACCATGTTTTTGACTTTTGCGTGGAATGAGCATTGACGGTATTTCACATGAATTCGTTAGCACTGGCATTCTGTAAGTTGGTCGGCGCATTTGCGAGAAACATTGTTCGCATAGATAAGATAGTAATAATAGCCTTATTCCTCGGAAGAAAATCAGGGGAATGGAGACATAGATGAGTTGATAATTCGGCAACATGCCTTTATCGAAACAATTATATTCACGTAAATGCATATGTTTAATCAATGAGATTTTGTTGTGCCAAGAACCTGCTACCAATGGGTTATGATAGCCACGCACGTTGTGGACACTGGATGCTGTATTTTTGCGACCGAATAAATAAATAAAATACTAAACCACACAATTGTCAATTATACACGAATGCAATTTTTCAGTATGCAGGAGATAGCTGCAACTGTATCCCATCAGCTTCACAAACCAGGTGCCGTTATGAGAAGCAGATGCAATGTGTGAGGCGTCCATGCATGATTGCTGTGGCTACGCCTATCAGCTTTAAACAAGATATGTATGCAGAGTATAAAGGTATTTAACGCATATGCATATATATATATATATATATATATACATAACTAATAACCGGAACATTGGGAACGAGATTCGAGAAGTTTCCGGCCATGTCCCCTTATAACGACATCCGTGAATCTGCTCCTCCGATTATCTTCAGAAATCGACACCCATGGCAAGGAGATTCTATGGCCACTCCATTCTTTTGTCGGAAGAGTAAGCAGACAATGAAGAAGAGACGGCCCTAATAAGACAAATAGAGCAAGTGCAGACAAAGTTAACAGCACTTGCAAAGAAGATGATTTGCTGCGTTCATACACCAATAATATATACATACGTATATATATATATATATATATATATATATATGTGTGTATATATATATATATATATATATATATATATATATATAAGCATATCTTACGGTTAAAGTCATATAAATCGCACAAATAATAGGTTTTTAACCGTTCCTTACGCAGTCATTTCATGAATGTTACGACTATCGCTCTTCACAACGTTATGTTACGTCATGAGACGTCACGGACATGTGCAACGTAACCTGCAGCCCGGGCTGGACTGAGAGACTCACTAAGCGTGCGCGTGTGTTGGAGTCACACATGTTTGCGTGATTATCCGGTACGGCGGTGATGGGTTATGACCGAACACATCATTCGCACTGTTATATCGATTTATGGGCGGAAGTTGCCAGATATCTGCCATAAACTCGCTGGCAGACCCATCTAGCGGACTGTTCGGAACACTACATTGCCTCCGGCCGTGAAGCGCGCCAACGGGCGGACCGCAGCTCGGGATCAAAGATGCGTTGAATGCTTGGCCTTCCTAATCCAAGGTGGCTAAATGAATGCGCCATGCCAAAGGTTGGTGTCGATGTAAGGCAAGAATCAGTGCATCCAGCAGAGAATCTGAAAAGTAGCTCAGAACTTGATTTTATTTTAAAAGGAAAGCAGGGGAACGCTGCCTATTTTTGAATGAACATGAAACTATCATGCGTTCTCTATCTCTCATGACTTTATAGTTTGCTTCAGACGTTCATCGTATTATATCACTGAGCAACAGAATCATTTTAAAAGTGTTGGGCAGTTTCGTTAATCAATTTTGTACAATTGCCAGACACGATCGATGGCACGCATGATGTACACCACGGCACGCTGAGCCTTGAGAGCACGCATCTGCAGGAATGGCGATCGCAAAATTTCCATGGTATGTGCCCGAATGACCTTGAGCTCTTGCTTTTTCAGCATAATAAGGTTAGAGTACTTATGCTGACGGTAATCAATCTAAAACATACCACGATATAGGTTAGATACCTACCAGTCAAAGGCCAAAACAAAATCAAAAATCAAAGTCAAAAATAAAAGATAACGTTATGGAGCAAACATTGGCTATGTTTTCAATAATTCATGCGCCAGGCTGTTTTCATGATCACGAGTCGTAATTCATAAAGGCAATAGTCATTATCAAGCTGTGCTCATCAAGCCTAGCTCATAGGTAACGCCTAAAACATCGGGCACTGAAAACAAATAGTCAATGCCTTAATAATGTCTTAAAAATAACCAACGCCTTGGCCATGTTAACGCAAATTTGTGATCCCATTTCGATCCGCAATGAGGTCACGGGTCCTCAATATTTTTATAAAGTCCAGAACAATTCAGACAAAATCTCAGAGTTTTGCCGTTCTAGAAAGACTCTGTGGAACTGTTATAAAATTGATAACGCCGGCGGAGTATTCCATTTATTCAATTCACACCCACTGTCGTCGAGATCTGACTTCAAAGATCTTGAAGATCTAACCTTTTGAGGAAGGCAGGGGTGGAAAAACGCTTCTGATTTCCTGGGTACGGTCGGTGGCAAAAGCCAACACTTTTGCGAGCCCTTTGGCGACAAAATAGCAAAAATGGAAACAAATTACAATAGACCAGACCGTATTACAACAGACCATTCCAGCTAGACGAAACTCATCTTGGTGTGTGGTTTAGTATTGGTCTGTACTCGCTAAGGTTTGCAGCGCGAACATGTGTAGACCGGATGGCGAAGCATTGACGTTTTGTTGCATGAGCAATTTGGGCTACAAGATAGTAGCAAAGCCAAGCCAAGTAGCTTTGATCGGGATAGTTTTAGCAGGTGACAGAGACACTTCAGACTATATTATACCAGTGCTGTCGTCATAGATCAGTGGTGACAGTGTTTTTTCATTGCTCCTCAAATCAGTGTTTTTCACATATTTTTCAGCCAAGGCTCACTTCACATCCCAAACACTATCAGATACCAAATAACTAGACTTATTACTAGTCGCAAGCATTGTGGCTGGCCACAGCATCTTGCGACGAACGTGATCAACTTGCTGCGCGGCGTTTTGAAGCATCGTGCCATTTGAGACAGATGAGCTCAAATGCGTGCCACGCGGTATTGAACCGGCTTTAGTGCAAGGCTTTGGGCTGCCGTTGGTTATGTTCATATCGCGAGAAACTGACTACTGAGAAACTGAAAAACCCAGTCAATCATCAGTTTTGTAAGGCGCTGCGCGGCTGTTCTAAGGATCTACTATGGAGCGTGTCCCTGGTCACAGCGTTGCAAAGCCTTGCCGATCTAGGAGGCTTATTTATAAACGCCCGGCCCTTAGCTTCAGAGATCAACGGAGGATATTGGAGCGACAGATGCCAAAGATGCATTCGTGGCTTTTGCTGCTAATAAACACATCGGCTTTGAGGTAAGATGCCGCGCATCGCTGGTGCGTGCTCCTCACACTACCGCTCGCGCCTCAAATTCGGCATTCTGACCGGTGGACAGGCGTGAGACAAACGCGTTTATTTGGCGTCGTATTGTATGTGGAGCTAAATGAAGGTGCTGGAGGCGCTCATGAATGGCGTTTGCATCGGTTGATACCAATGCTGCATGGGTTTTGCGTTAATTAGTTTGGATTATGTAAGGAAGTGCGAGTTCCGCGCCGGTAACTATGCGAAGATCGCGGAGGTCACCAATGCTTCTAGATGATTGTGCCATACCGTCACAAAACCAAACGTGATATTGTTTCAGGCGCTGTATAAGCATGAAGCGTGTCGGTACATGTCAGGCCACAAAGATGCAGTTTTGCAAAATACGCGGGGGCGAGTCTGTCTCCCCATTGCTCTTGAAACAATTTTCCTCAGCTTTCACGCACTTCTTTTTCAGAGTTGGGAGCAGGGGTGAAGTCTCTCAAAATTAGTTTTAGGGGTTGGCTGAACGCTAAAAATAATTATAAATGAAAAAAATAATAGATAGACATGATGAAAGATAGGAAGCTACATTCTCGGCTAGAAGGCACAATCTCCCCCCCCCCAAAAAAAAACTGAACGGAAGCTGTGTGCCTCTAGGCTGGTTATGTTGAGTATGCTTTTATCTAACTATTTAATTATGTTAGTCTCAGCCATCGCTCAGTGTTTAATGGCCAGCAAATGATACTTAAGTGCAAACGGATCGCGAAACAAAAATGTTTGATGTTTATGCTGCTTTGAATTTCCTATGTCTTTGTTTTTGTGGGTATCCCATTTAGAGTTATATTGCGATGGTTTCCGAAAAAAATTTGGCTCCAGGCGACAGCTCCGGCGGTTGCAAATTTCGTCCGCGACAGAAAAGGCACTTTTTCGCCGCTGGAGGAGGGTTCATTAACAGCGAGCCTTTGCCACCCATGTGCCCCTTACGCAGACTCTGACTGCGCCTCTGCCTTAACCCGCCCAAACTTTGTCACTTCTGAATTTTTCCTGTTTTAATTCTTATATTTGACCCTTATCCCTCAAATCTCTGACATTTGACTTTTATCCTTTTGACTGTTGGCACTCTTGACCCCTTGCATGTGCCACTCAGACCAAGAGTTATTGCCACTTGACCTTTTGTTCTTTGACATTTTGTCTTTTACTTCTTGTCCTGAAACCATGATATAGACATGACCAATATTCTAAAGGAATGCTCCACATAACAAGACGTTGAAGCGAGCAGCAGACATGGCGGGAGGGCCTAGCTGCATCTGTTTGTTAGCTCCTAAGGTTGAACAGCTTCTCTTAATAGCAAATGTTAACTAATTAGCAAATATGCTCCGCATTACGTCATCGTTTGGTTACGTCACGGAATAGATTTGTGACGTCTGGACTACCTAGCGCCAGCCGGCAACCAAAAACCTAAGGAATATCTTGGAATGCGCAATAACTGCGAGAAACTGTCCCCATGGCCGCTGCGGTGGCGAGCGAGCAGGTGGCGCATATAGCGATTTCTGTGGGTTTGAGTGTTTTGGCTCAAAACATGAGCAATGGCTTATGTAGACTGTTTGGCATACACTGCGTGGTAATTGCCAGGCTGTGTGAAAGATTAGTAACAGCAAATTACGATAGGTTATCGAAACCAACATAGTGTCGTGGGTTTTATGCCGAAGCTTGCCAAGGGCTGTTGTGGATGCAAACCTTCCGACCTGTCATTGCGTGCAGTGTTGGGGTCCTACTGTTTATTTCCTGCGATGTGCACTGTATTTTTTTCTTTACGTATGGTAAGGAAAATTCGGTGGCATCAAAAAAACTAACAAAATATTTTATCTCGTGCCATGAATTGATTACCCAATTTTCCTAGCCGTTACGGTAAAGATGGGAAGGGTTGGCTACTGTGAGCCTGCATGTAAGACCAATGCTTGACAACAAAATTGTGATGAGTCATTGCTCTGGTAATCAGGCTGTCTTGTGCATTTTATTGTTGAAGTGTTAGTTGTTTTGAACGAGTTCCTGAACTCATTAACAAAAATGTGTTCATGTCTCTTTCCTTTCAAAGTTCACCATTCTCCGTCATTCTTCTGTGCTCTGCTAATGTCTTGCATCATCAGCACGACTAAACAGCAGCTAGGCCAAGGCCAAGGTCATGGTTGCTGCTCACCCACCAATCAGGTTTCTCTAGGTCGCATCTGGGTGAGCAACATTGAGCTTGTTGGTGACACATGCTCCTCCCAGCTCATGTTTATGTCAGCTTTTCATGAGCTGACATAATCCGGCTGTTATTAGATAACAGCCTGCCCCGACTCGAGCTGCCCCCCACAGGTTCTTGTCAGCCTTGTCCCACCCTGACCTGCGCTGGGCTGGGCTGGGCTGGGCTGGGCTGGTGCCGGGGCTTGGATATATATCATACTTTACTCAGACCGGTCACATAGTCCGGATTTTGCAAGGAAAAGAGCGGAAGAAAAAAAGAGAACCTACCTTGGCTACGCCACTGGCTCAGGCTGACGTCAGTCGACCAAACGTTTCCCGAGTCCTGATTTTGTTTCGGGGTAATACCATTAAAGTGCACAGTAAAGAGCGGGGTAATTATGCAAGCCGAGCATTAATATTGCGAATGCTTCATTTCTCTCAAGCCAACGTTCTTCTCATAGGAGTTTACGTGCAGTTTTCGGGATGAGACTGGCAGGCCTGGAAAGACCGTGTCGACATCAGCAACACCACACAACACCAAAAATTCGCCCATGGGCGTAGTTAACTGATTCGATCTTCGTGACGTCGCCAAGTCTGAGAGAGTCGAGGCACTGTCAGAGTTGGCGTGATCAGCGCGCGTAGGATTCTCATCAGAAGAGAAGAGTTGATGCCCACCATCAACCTCATTCCGACGTTCATGTCCACTGATTTGCCGGCCGAGATACGTGTGGGATATGCTCTCGTTAAAGTTCGCCTTTATGTGCTTAACTCCATGCGGTGCCTTCAATGCCAGCAATTTGGCCACACCGAATTCCACTGTCGCAATAACCCAGCATGTGGTAAATGTGGGTCATTTGAGCACACCAGCAAAGATTGCACCTCTGCTGTGCCCCAATGCGTCAACTGCGGCAAGGACCATATCCCTCATGCGAAGTATAGCCACACTTGCCCGGCCTAGGTGAAAGGAAAGGAGATTATAGCAATTAAAACCTCTAAAAACGTCTTTTTCTGTGAATCTTGTGAACTTAACAACGATGCCCATCTGAAAATTTTGCATCTGTCTAAAGTTAAAACTTCGCTGCCACAGATTAGCATGATCGAGCAAATGACGGCAGTTCAGTTCGTATGGCTTTTGAGGTCGTTTGGCCTGTCCTTGTTCGCTCGGTCTGAACGCTCGACTCCCAACCGGCATTCCAAGCTCCCCCCCCCCCCCCCCGCCTCCCCCCCCCCCACCGATCGAGAAGTCGGTGGACGCCGCTCTGCCGGCCCTCTCGGCGCCGGCTGGATCGCCGACAGGTAGCCGTTGGACGACGGTTCGGCGTGATCGGAATCCTCCCGCGCCGTCGGCCGTCCTTTCGTCTGCGACTCTACCGGCCCCTTCACCACAGCGCCCCTTGCCAGTACTTGTGAGCGTGCGGCAGAGACGCTGGAGCGTCAGGAAGCTGACAGGCGCGCCCGCGAGGCTAAGCGGGCGCGATGAGCTGAACACGGGCGGACTGAGGCAAGTAACTGGCTGTCTGGGGTGGACCACGGACTCGCTCCCAAAGGGAAAGACGTTCCACCGCCCAGACGACACGTAAAGCCCCTGGAGGCCCCCTATGGGTCATCCTCTGGTGCCGCCACCTAGCGCTCCTGCTTCGCCGGCGCCGTCAGCGTCTAGAGTACGGCCCCCAGAAAAGCATGGCCTGCGCTGGCCCATCTCGCCCTCAAATGACAGCCCATGTGTTCGGCCAGAAATCGGCCGGCGTCGGTGGATTCGGACCCAGGTGACAACGCGAGGACCCTGAGCGCCGTAGCTGGACCGTCTGGGTCTTCTGCGACCGGTGCAGTCGAGTTTTTTTTTAGATTCCTCTGTTTTACACCGTGATCTCCCATCTCTCGTAAACACGCCTACCTGTAGACGTGGTTACAGCGGACCGGTGGACAGCTTAGAACCGTCCTCACACTTAGGCTAACTGAGAAACATTTTTCAGTGGAACCGCGGAGGCATCCCGACAAGTTTCCATCACCTGCAAGTCTCCCTGAATGAACGATTTCCGGGGGTCGTACGTCTCCAGCAGACGAGACGCACCTGAGAACCATGTCGCTCTTTCTGGCTACGTAGTGTGGCGGCGAGACATGCCAGGCGATCCAATCAAGCACGGTGACGTTCTGCTAGCTGTGCACCACAGTGTGACGGCGAGACATGCTAGCTGATCCCATCGCGCACAGTGACGTTCTCCTAGCTGTGCACCATAGTGTGGCGGCTAGTCATACCAGTTGATCCCATCGCGCACAGTGACGTTCTCCTAGCTGTGCACCACAGTGTGACGGCGAGTCACGTCAGCTGATCCCATCGCGCACAGTGACGTTCTCCTAGATGTGCACCAGTGTGGCGGCGAGACGTGCCAGTTGATCTCATCGCGCACAGTGACGTTCTCCTAGCTGTGCACCACAGTGTGGCGGCGAGTCATACCAGTTGATCCCATCGCGCACAGTGACGTTCTCCTAGCTGTGCACCACAGTGTGGCGGCGAGTCATACCAGCTGATCCCATCGCGCACAGTGACGTTCTCCTAGCCGTGCACCACAGTGTGGCGGCGAGACGTGCCAGTTGATCCCATCGCGCACAGTGACGTTCTCCTAGCTGTGCACCATAGTGTGGCGGCGAGTCATACCAGCTGATCCCATCGCGCACAGTGACGTTCTCCTAGCCGTGCACCACAGTGTGGCGGCGAGTCATACCAGTTGATCCCATCGCGCACAGTGACGTTCTCCTAGCTGTGCACCACAGTGTGGCGGCGAGTCATACCAGTTGATCCCATCGCGCACAGCAACGTTCTCCTAGCTGTGCACCATAGTGTGGCGGCGAGTCATACCAGTTGATCCCATCGCGCACGGTGACGTTCTCCTAGCTGCGCACCACAGTGTGCCTACTTACGAGCTAGCTTTAAACACTGAGTTACAAGCCGTCGCAGCCAGCCTTCTTAAACCGTCATACGATAACCATCCGCTCAACTTACTTGCCTCCTGAGACCGCGTTGCCGTCCCTTTAGCTGACATGCCCGGTGGCTCAACTCACGCCGCATGTCATAATATTAGGTGACTTTAATGCTCACCGCTCATCGTGGGTGATCTGAGTGTGGCCTTGTTCGAGGTCATGATCAATGACACCGGTGACTCCCTCCCTCCGCCTGCCGGCCGTTCGCTGTTCGCGATCTCTGCTTCTTTTGAGCGCCGATTGCAGACTGGCAAGATGGACTATTCTGAGCAGCCTCCGCTGCTCGACATCCAAAACAATCGCCATCTTCTGCAGACGCCGCCGTCAGTGTCCGGCGATGAGTCTACGGTTCTACGGGCAGACGATTCCTCATGGATCCCCTGTCCGTTTCTTGGGCATGCTCTTTGACAATCACCTAGCGTAAAGGCCACATTTAAACCTCCTACGGGACAAGGTTTAGAAGCGTTGAACATTCTAAAGTGCGCTTCTAGGGACTCATACGGGGCAGACAGGAGAACACTTTTACTTCTCTACCGTTCACTCATACGTTCTATATTTGATAACAGGTGTCCTATTTATAGCCGTGCACCTGATTCTTGCGAATGTTTATTGGACACAGAGCGTACGCCACCGAGGGTACACATTGGCGCGCGCCAGTCGCGCGGGCGCGGGCATGAAAGGTAAACCGGAACGCGGCGCGCGCATGAACCGCTGCACCTATGCGAGCAAGCATGCCGCCCAAGACGAGTGGAAAGGTCGCCAAGAAGGCCGGCAGGGCCTGATGGGCAACGCATTGCGCATTGTCACCGGTGCATTTAGACCATCGTCAATATCCAGTCTTACAGTGGAAGCGAATTAACCGCCGTTGTCACTCAGGAAAGAAATGCTGGGAATGCGGTATACTTCCCAGCTGGCACAGCTTTTAAACCATCCGACTCATCGAGCAGTTTTTTTCTGACGCATAGAACACGCGTATCGAAGCGGCCGAAGGCTCTGCAGTATACTTTTAAGCACGCAAAAGAAGGAACTGGTCAGAAACAGCCGCATTAACTTGAGTGATGCACTGAGGTCGCGTTACATTTCGGTGCCCCGTGGGAGCTGACTGCACCCAAAGTGGATGCCTCGCTGTCATGCACCAGTAAACAGTGCGAAATCCCAGCCGGCCTTAAGTGACGGGCCGTGGAGCGCGTCGTCTTCCACACAGACTTTCAAGCCACGTATGCAGACGGCTCGAAAACGGAGACCAGAGCAGGCTCCGGGTTTGTAAACGGTCAAGCCACCCGGACATTTTTGTTGTCAAAAACGCCTACGCGAAGACTTCCGAGCTCGTTGTCATAAATGGGGCCTGTTATTTCACCGAACCTGGAGAAGGTAATTTATAGGTGATCCTCTCTGATCTTTTGAGCAGCTTATTGGCTTCGAGAGGTTTTAACTCGACGTGCCCCATTATACAGGACATTTCGGTTCTCCGGACAGCGCTGGATCGTGCGGGTAAAACTGTCGTCCTATGTTGAATTCTCAGCCATGCGGGCATCTCAGGTAATGAGCTGACCGCGGCGGCGGCAAAACGAGCAGCGCATGCACCTTCCACCCGTACTTTGCCCCGGCCAGCCAGCAACTTTTTACCCTGCTATCACGGCATTTATTAAAGGGGAATGGCAACGTCTATGGGACGTCACAGCAAACAGCAAGATGAAAGCCAACTAGCCACAGCTTGGGCTTTGGCCGTCGAGCTCACGCGATGCGAGACGAGAGAAAGTAGTCCTCTGCCGAATACGCATTGGTCACACGCACGCAACGCATGGCTATTTCTGTGTTAAAGAACGGCTCACTGCCTTCGCTGAGATACACCACTTACAGTTCACCACATCATCTACATTATTTACTTATGTCCACCCTTTAGTGAAGAGCGGTTACGCCATTTCGCACGAGATGCTCCAGTTCTTAGATATTCAGATATGATTAGTGACGACTCTCTCGTTCCTGCCACGACTCAGCTGCTTCCATTTTTGACTTATTTGGGATTTCAGTCATTTGCACACCTAGGTGGTCACTTAACTGTTATGGGTGCAAAATAGTCTCAGTAGCCGGCACCCCCCAAAACCCCAATCAACAACAATGACAACATAAATCGAGCATCAGGAGACATGCCTGATCGTGGCGCCTTGTCTGCAATCTAGATGGTGAATAACCCGTGTGATGAGACGATCTCAGACGAGCATGAGGCGCGCGGGATCGTCAGTCAAGGGCTGAGAAGGGGGCGAGTCTATACCGCGCGCGGCAGCGGGTGCGGACTACCGCGATGGCCTCGACCAGCTTCTGTAGCTGAGAACAAATGCAACGGAAACAACAATTTCCCCAATGGCTGTCTTCTCCCGCCGTCACTTCGACATTAAGATCGTTTTCTTCCTCCGCGGTACCCACCTCCACTTTCGCATTGCTGAAAACAATACACCGGGGCTAACACAAGAACACCTCAGATATGAGACAGGAGCGCCAGGTTATGAGATGCCAACATGGCGTACATTCAAAATATAGCAAACACACAGAAATATTTTGCTCACAATATTTGCATTCGGATGTCTGAAATGTAAATATTAGACAAACCCAGCTTACATAACTATTCATGTTATCAAAAGCCCATTGAAGGTGCTAAGTATCAAATTTCACACATATACTACACCAAAAACAAGACAGCGCCCAGTGCATCACTAAGAGCTTAACCATTTATTTAGCATGATATAGCTGGTGAATACTTATAACAAGCACAACACGTTAGTCTGAACACCATGCACACGTTGCTAAGTGAAGAAAAGGAAGAACCTATAGAGTTTGCTGCATAGGGATGAAAGACTTGTAGCACGTATTTAAAAACCACCACGCACAAACCTGCACAGCTGGCACTGGCATTGTCTGTGACCTTTTCCTTGGGCCCTGGGCTTGAGCTTGAGAATGCCCTGGCCGGAAAGTGTATCTCATATGTTCAACCCTTTGCTGCTGCCTCATTGATATTTTAGGTGTAAAATCTCTGTTGAAGATCGGCATCTTGAGCACGGAGTCTGAAATTATTTCCGTCAGAATTTTTATGTCAAAATAATTTAACATCCTGAACATCCGTTACTTAAGCTTAAGAATGTGGAATGAAAAATTGGAAGTGTGCAAATCAAGAATCAATGCAAAACAAGAAGTAGTGGTGAAGGATTGCATGATTTCCATTTTCATGGATACATCATCAATCATGGAGTTTTGCGTCCTGGTTTCGATATAATCATCAAAATCAAAATGAGCCAAAAATAGTTACCATTATGCGGGTTTCAGAAGCTGCACTGTAGCATATCGCCGTCTAGGCTGCAGGAAATGCACCTAACACTGACCTTTCACTAAGCACGTGCAGTGTAGCAGCAACATTCCAAAAACAAGTTCAATACATGTACACCACAACTTTGAGTGCTCAGCCTGTCATACATCAAATTTCAACACATGTAATTTAACAGTACGTTCAGCGCACTGATAATGCGTCAACAGCAGGTGCAATGGACTCATCATGGACAGATATTCACAGCGCTGGCTGGACTGCATCATTCATATTGAAATCCCACATTTGGATAGACAAGTGGATATATCATACGGTCAAGGCGCACATTCAGAAAATAATTTGGAGAGGCAGAAGGCTGAGCAGGGAGAAATGGCCAAATCTGCTCCAAAATATACCAAAAGCCAGCTGAAAAGATCAAAATACGATAACTCAGATTTAATGCAAGCGTTAGTTTGTTTTGCTGTTGCCCACTAATACCGGCAGACAGCCTCGGTATGACATGTATTGGTCATAATTTGTTTGTAATTTGTTAAGTTGCAACAGTGTTATAAGTCAGGTCGAATGTGGAATCCAGACAGGAAGATGACGGGACGTCTGAACTAGGCCCAGGCCAAAAACGATCGATCGGCCGCGCCTGGCATCTACATCTACATATTTGAGTGCTGAACATAATGCGCTGGGACGCTGTACGCAGGCCAGTCCAATCTGCGTATAAATTTCAATAGTTTTGATTTGAAAAACGTGTCGAGAGTATTTACGTCTGACATGGCTCAGGCAATACTTATATTCCTCAAAACTTCGGTTCTACACGAAGAAATCTGTGGCGACCGGTGGCACCTGGTGGCATTTCTTAGGCATGGCAGGGAGGAGCTTACGCGAACACAGCCATATGATTCCATCTGACCCGGTCACCCCCGTAAACGTCGCACTTGCGGTACGCGCCCCACACCTGTGTAAATTCGCCAGAACGGTTCAGCAAATCCCACAGCAGCGCAGCAATTCCGGATTCTTTACCTTCGTGGACGAAACACGCATTCAGCAGCAAAATATGACCACAGGCAAATCACCTTCAGGAGTTTGGACCATCTGTGCCGTATCATTGCTGACACGGATGCATAAGCGACCATGCTGTTCTTGACCACGGGCAGAAAACAGCCTGTAATATGACGGCGATCGTACAACGTTTCTTTGGCGTCATGCAAACCTATGTGACCTCGAAATACTCTTCCACGATTACTGTCGCATATCTCTGCGGCCTTCAAGCCCAGGCTTCAGAGGGGTTTAGGTCTTAAAAGGGCATGGCAGTGAGCTGCATTGAATGATCTTTATAACGGCTCTGTCAGTTTAAAACTCCATACACATCGGAACACTCTCTTTAATGGGCTTCGCTTTTGTTTATCCTATTCGTTGCACATTCCATATGTGCAAAATTAGGCCCCTATCTAATTAGATTTGGCATAGAAAATATCAGTAAGAGTTTTTCACTTGATTGCGAAGGACAATGATGCTCTCACACTTGGCCACAGCACACCCGTTCTAATCGGCATACGAGTACCTATTTGGTGCTGTAAGTGGAAGTATCTGCTCACACGTTTTGCAACCGGAATTCAGATTGGCGTTAATGGTGCGCATCTTTAAAATACAATGCCCTCATACGGTCCACGACCTGACCATCTTAGCGCAAAACCCAAAATAAGAACCGATACGCTCCCTAGGGGTGAATGAGCGGACCTCGCAAGAAAGCCTTAAATTTAATTCGGTGTCCCACAAATAGTGGTGCCAATGGCGGAAAAGAATCCGTACATGCCAGGCACAGTGCTATGATATGCTATAGTCTCATCCTCGTTATCCTATGTCATGCTATGTCATGCTAGTGTCATCCAATTGTTCCTTGTCCATTAGTCCTGCGACGTGTCAGACCAGCGGTCTCGAAAGATCGGTGAAATGTTTACGCAGAACTTGGGTCTCGCGTGCCGAAACTTGATGTGCTGACAATTGCATCATTAAAACCTTTTAAGTAGACTTGCACGTTGACGCTGGTGACAGCACAATACTCGACCAAGTGCACGGACAGGGAAAGATATCAGGAAAGGTACTCAGAAACGTAGGAAATATATCGGTTACTGACTAGACAGACTTCCTTGAAGTGAAATATGTAGCAATCGAAATAAGGAACACATATTGGCCAGAACTGCGATGGACGTAGCGAACGAGTGATGTGTGTAAATGTTATGAATGTGGCGAACGAACGTAATGCAGATACACAACCACACAAACACGATGGATTGCATCAGTACGCTTGCACCATGCGCACAATCGTTTTTACTGTGGTTTTTGCCATATCCGTCGGTAAATAAAAAACATGCGTTCTTAAACTTGTTTCTCTCTACGCTCAGGTTTCGGAAAATCCAGGCCGACGCTCGCTGTCCGCGACCGACGGCTAAACAGACCGACCCACCAATGGGCATCTCTATATGGACGGTGGGACGGAAGCTCGTTGTTAGGTCATACGACGCTGAAAGGCCGGGAGTTTTATTCCGACAGCGTGTGCGGTTGGAGTGTTCACGCGAAGACCTCTGAGCGCCAGGGCGGTGGACAGAGCCACGCACTGGCATGAATAACCCCACACATGGTGCGCTCGCGGCCTGCCGTGTCGGGGTTAAAGGTCTGCTCTGAATGGAGTCCGCGCGATGCGCTCTGAGACAAAGGTTCATTTCCGGTGCACGGAGAGCACTTCTGCGTTGCTAAGTGTAAGCACGCGTACGCGCAGCGGACGGCGCACTTCGCCGCATCGTCGGGCTCCACGTGCGCTGAATGAGGCGCGCACTCGCTGAAATGACCCGCCTGGCCACGCCCTCCCCTCCCTCCGTCCGCCCCCGCGGGTTGGAGCGACCTTCAGGCACACCCGGCGCGGCCGGGCCGCAGCTGAATGAATGGCAGCCGACGCGGCATGGGGGCGTGAAGAGCTGCATTGTGAAGTCCGGCCGAGGTGGACGAGTGCCGTAGCCGGCTTGGCAGAGCCGAGGAGTGGCCTGCAGCCTGTGGTAGACTGTGCTTCTGACTCCAAACAGGTGTCATTACCAGGCATGGAGCCTCTGTAGGAGGTATTCGGGGAGGGGGCGGGGGGCGAAGGCCGTAGTTTGAAGTGGTGAGCACTCGCATTTGTCTTGCCCCTCCAAAGTTCTTAGCGTTGGAATCAGCATGGCATTGGCTTAACTCTGGAGGGTCCATGCACCCCTCAAGGAGACACGAAGTTTCACCGATGGTCCTAACGTTTTCAATGCCACGCAACACAAAGACCCTATAGAGTTGAAACGACATGAATTCGCAGAACACGATGGCATTACACTTCTAGCTAGGCACTACACTAAAAAAAAATCACTCACGCCAAAATATATCTTAGAAATATCTAACGAACTACCTGTTCAAAAGCAGGTCTGTCTGTCTGTTCTGTTCTGCGCGACGCCCTCAACGTGCCGAAATACGGGTCGCTGAAAGGCTAAATTTGGACACTACGCGCGGGCGCACTCGGCGGTTTCACACGGGTAGGCAGCGAGCCGCTGTGGTCCGAGGTTCCGGCATGGCACGTGGCGGAAAGATCGTTTTCGGTCCATTGGTTTTGCACGGGCGGCTCGAAAATGTGGCCGACAACAGAATCGACGAGCAGCCGTTCGAAATCGAGGCTACAGCTCAGCAGCCAAGGGTCGGGGCGACAAGGAACTGACACGCTTCGGTAGATAATTGAACAGGAAATCGCGTGGCGCCAAATGTGCAGAAGCATGTGTCAAATCCCGCGTGCTCAAGCGCAGCCGATATGAATTTGCCTGTTTTTTCATTTTTTTCACGCTTTGCACCATAGCTTGGCAGTCAAAGCATGTAGAGGCGCGAATCCAACTTCAAGTCGTTGGCTGACGTACCGTCGTCAATTCATGTGTCCGACGCGAGTTTGTGCGGCATAAGATTACGCCGATAACCGTCTGGCAATCCGGAAATGCCGGTGTCGAAGAGCAGGTCCGAATATAGCATTACATTCATTTAATGAGTTTAGCATTATTGTGTACGAAAATTTTAGTTTAGTTTTACCTATCATAATTTTGATAAATTATTTAAGTAAATATTCATATTGCTGCCGAAGCTGTAGCCAGGATCGCGGCGAAATTTTCACCATTGGACACACTCACTGTCTGTATGTACTGCCCATTTATTTGAAATTGTTGGCACCGCCACGTCCATACATCAACTTTGTCTAAAGGGTTACAATTCCACGCCGCTGCCAAAACGCCACCAGTTGATGGCCCAGCCGCTGCCAGCCAGTATTATAAAGCGAGTATCCCACCTTTTGCGCTTTTCGCATATAGTTAGATTACGCGGGTCTGATTTGATGGGCATTGCCAGTTTTCTCGTAATTTTTTTTCCTCAAAAGCACAGACATTGTATTTGAGGTGCCCGCTTCGACGGGGGACATCTTATCGGACGCCCCAATCGCCACTTAAAGCAATGAGTTCTGTTAGCCTGGCTTTTCCAGCGTGTGTTATATGAAATCCGGTGTATACCAATTTGCCAATATCCCTGTGCAATGAATGCTAGGAGAGTTTGAGACCCTCTATTTTGGGACATAGACACAAAAATATGAAGCTATCATCACGCGAATTCCACGAAACGTCGCACTGTGATTTTCATGTTTTCCTCTGCGGACCTCAGCATGGTGACTGTCCTAAGGACAGTCCCTTGGCTTTGGGAAGCCTTGTTTACTTGGATGCTTGCTAGGTCCAAGGCTGCTTTTCAAGGTAAGTATACACCAGCAACATAGCTGGTTTAGTGGTGCACATGTTTCACCAATGCACAGCTCGCCGAATGCTTATGCCGCGCGCTGTGCTTACTATAAATATTCATTACTATTGGTAGCATTCATACATCAACACGCACATGCGGCATATGCCTACCCCTGCAATCATGGTGCACAGAAATATCATGCAGTTTAAATGAGGCTATCTGGCGCCAGTTCAGCTTCAGCTTTGCCTCACATTTACTCACTCGCTACCCACTAAGCCATCGTTATCATTGCATCATGAACTCACTCTTGCCCTCTTGGTCAGCCTAAACTTGCATATTGAATCCAGAAAGTATACTTAATTTGCTATTGTCTACTCTGCCTTGAGGTGCGCAAGCACGCATGCCACCTTCCATAAGTACTTTGCTCGACGATTATCTGCCATTTGGCCACATTTGTGGAGACTGGATACTGTGTAAATGTTTACCAAGATGTTCACTATATACAGTCGTTTTAACGAAGTATGACGGTGCAAAACTTTTTAAAGTTTTGAAACACTGCAGCGCTCATTTTCTATTCACACATTTTTTATCAGCGATTTTCGGACGGAAATGCTTCGCAGAGATTTGAAATACATGTTTGTACAGATACATAATTCTATAAAATTGCGGTCAGTTAGCTATAGGCAAGAACATCCTTTGATGGATAGGCATGATGTCAGATCTCTTACTACCGGAACTCTTCAAAGCTTATAAAAACATTGGGTGGCATCTCTGACGCGACAAAGCAGCCTCGTATTTCCCTGTGGCGTACCTGCTCATAGGCATGCAGTGCTCACTGAGCTTACAGTGTGTTATTGGGGCTTTACGACGCACTCAGCTGCTGAGGCTATATGGCGTCGACTGCCTCTCACCCTGGCAGGAAGGGCGGGCACCGCGGGGAATCGAACCCCGTACCTCTGGTTTCCCAGACGCGCAGTGGTTAACGCAGACGTGTTAACCACTACACTACAGGCACCCCACTGAGCATACAGTCTTACAGTACTTACAGAACTTAGCTAGAGTACTCATAGAGCTTATAGCACTGTTATACCTTAAAATGACACAATATAAATGTTCATTGAATGAAATGATCCCCAAAGCCTCCTTGCTGCACACGGCACCGACGTGAACAATAGTGGACCAGTCGGCATTCAAGGGAGGGACTAAACAGCCGACCAAACCTGTTCAATTCCCATCCTTCGAGCCTATGACACCGATCGACACCAAACATTTATAATTCAATGCTACTTGGTGAATGATCTTTGCCTCCCAGAATATGGTGACCTTGGGTCAGGTCAAAGGTCACCAAAAACGCCCCAAAACACTAAAACTGACTGCAGAAACCCCCCTGCTGTAAGCCTATGACTCCGATCAACATGAAACCTTCACCAATCGATGTGTCATAAATCATATCCTATCATTTCTGGAACATGATGACCTTGAGTCAGGTTAAAGGTCACCAAAAGCGCCCAAAACCACCCAAAGTGGCTGCAGGCAACCCCATGTTCCGAGCCTATGGGACCGATCAGCACGACACCTTCACCAATCATGGGGTTGTCTGCAGCTAATGTTGGTGGTTTGGGCATTTTTGATGATCTTTGACCTTACCAAAAGTAGCCATGTTCTAGAAAAGATAGGATTCGACTATGGCACATCGAATGGTAAATGCTTTCTGGTGACGGGTGTCATAAGCCCGGAGCTCGGGGTTGTTGGCAACTTTATTTTTTCGGTTTTGGGGTACTTTTGTTATCTTTGACCTGGCCCAATGTCTCCATATTTTGGAGAGGATAGGTTATAGACCATGCGGCATCGAATGGTGAAATGTTAAATTGTCGATCGGTGTCATGGGCCGTAGTCATGGGGTTGTCAGCAGGTCCTGGTCGGCTGTTTGGTCCTTCCCGGCATTCAATCGCTCTCGATCTGACACACCATTGCTGATTGTCAGGCCTGGCACTTTCCTAGAGGCATGAACAGAAGAATTTTGATACGTAAGGGCTTCGTCTAACATGGTAAACTTGTTTCCTAGTTAGATACAGGTGGTTTAACCTTTTGCATTTTAATGGAATTGTCATGAAAACCGTCTTTTCTTTGGTCAGAGAGCTTCGTATACACTTGAGTTTAAAAACCTTGCAAAAAAAATGTAGTGCAATAAATCCAATCATGAATGAAGTCATGTCCACTGAACATGCGAAAGCTGCTCAGCACCATCAAAATATTGGATGATAGTTTACAGGACGACACCCGCACCCGATCTTCAAATGATTTTGTCAAAGGACAGCAGTCACGGTTTGTCATTCAACATCAACATTACCATTGATGACCTGACAAGCATTACATGAACACAGTTGTTTGCTTTGGCATGCCTATGCATTAAGTGGAGCCAATCTAGTTTGGTATGAGTTCTTCTAACTTTTTTAACTCTTCATGTCACAGCTGGAGAGGCGCAGGTGCAAGTCATTAAAATAACAAGCATTCTGCAACATGACTGTAGAAATTCAAAACGTTATCATCATCATTATACTGTGCTATTGACATTATCACACACCTAAAACTTGGTTGCTGAAGTGATTAAATGTATTCATTTTCCTACTTTGTCAACTTTATTGTGCTAGCACAGTATGCCATGTGGCTTGCACCAAAGATTATGTTTGGTGGAAATCATCGCCCATGAACCACAAGTGGGGGAACTGGAAATAGCGTAGAAAGTGTGTGAAGCTGATCATAGAGTTTGCCCCAAGATGCCATGATTGGTTTTCCCAAAATATTGCATAATTTTTGCAGAGCATCCGCACACCATGTTGCAGTAGCTTGTGAAAATTCCTCTCATAGTTTTTTACTATGACCACGTTTATATCAGAAGTTGACAGTTGACATGAATTTCAACCAGTCAAAGCTCCAAGCAGTAAAGCGTTACAGCCAACCAATGTCAGGTTTGCCATGCAGGCAAGGGTACAGCATAATGGTCTTTGGAATGTTACTATTCGCGGCGCAGAATGCCTGCTGTGCTCAAAAATTTCAGGTAGACCTTTTTTGTTTTTCACTTGCAGAATTGCACACAAAAAACATTGGAGGCACTGCACATTTAAGTCGCAGAAATAAGGCATAATGTACCTAAGATAATACGTTACATTTGCGAATTGCTTGCCATTACTGGCTGATGTTGTCAAATGGCAACCTATGATTGCTGTTTTTGATCAGTGTTTTCAGCGTGGGGTGCAGATGTTGTTCTGTATTTATTATGCAATATATACCCAGCAAACCATCCATGGGATATTGAGCGAAACACCGTGAACATCTTGTTAAACATTTTGCATTATTTTCAACCACACTTGTGGCTTAAATGTACTGATTGTCATGCAACATAATGCTTGGCGCAAAGCTTACGAGATACTGTAGTGGCAAAGCCAAACGGACAAAATGATGAAATGAGCATTTTTACTCAAGTTAGCAAATCAGTTCTTTAGGTGTGCAATGATCAAAATACCACACACTAAATGATGATGTTTGAAGTCCTATACTTATGTCGCAGGTAGTTTGCTGTATCTGTTTATTTCAGCTGAACCTCCCCAGTTTTACGCATGAACATCTTAACAAAAACACAGGTCAGAAATAGCATTGAACAATGTATTGACTTCAGTAATACATGAGGCATATAAAACAAAAATACCGTGTTCATTTACAGCCAACGGTAGTAGCACTCGCCGACTCGCTGGACAAGGTCGGCGGCAAAAATGTATGTGTTCACGCGACGCTTGGTGCCAAAAGTGCCTTTGCCCGAAACTTTTGGTGACGGTCACGACAAAACATTACAGCGCACATCCCAACACCTTTCATGGGGCCTCTACAGTAATACATTTTAGCACAGAGCACCACCTAACCTTTCCTTTTAGACCCTTTGCCGTACCCTGCGGCACCATGGTGTCTTACTTGGGCTCCATCCCAACACAACGACAAAACTTTCCTGTTATTTTGGCTGGTCGCTCGCTTTGGTAACAGGTTGGCGACAAAAAATTGTATTTCTTATGGCTCGACCGGTCGGCAGGTTCGCTGCTTTTATCATCCAAATCTAAGTGTCCCAAACTAGTCAGTAGAAAATACTGAAAATATGTAGAGATGGCGATTCAGCAGACCTTAAAGTCATGTTTCAATCGTTGCGATGCAACTAAGATATGTGAGGTTGGCGGTGACTTTCAGTGCACCGGTGCTGACTTGATTGATAGTTCAGGGAAAGCGGCGCAATGATCCAGTCAAGGTAACAATTGGCCTATGATTGTGAATTCTGCCTTTTCAAGAGACAGAAAAGCAACAGAAATGGTTGTTGGCTCACCGTGGCAGTCGCAAGCACCGAGCCTTCCTCCCTTTGAGGAAAACCGGGGTTCCAGTACTGTGGGCTAATGGCCCTACTTTTCTCAGGAAAGATAATGACAGGAGATAATTATTTTGAAGTGCCAATTGGTGCCATTGCTGCTTTGCCCCTGATTGAGCGTGGTTGCCAGTCAAATGGTCCTTTAAATCAGGGTTTTTACCCAGCTCCTGTTCAGTTCAGGCCTCCAGTCCCCCCCCCCCCCAAGTCTGTGAAGAAGCGTGCCATATCAGGGGAGACAAACATATTCTTGAGGAAGATTGCATCTTTGTTCACTCCTCAGCCCCCAAACTTAGAGTTGAAAACCATGTCTCTGCTTGAAATGCAATCATTTAATCTATGTTTTATCGACATTAAAGTGACAATTATTGCCAGGTCAGTCTCTTCCCAACATTAATATTGGTGATGTAGAAAATGTAGGCGCTTTAAACACTGTTCCTGGCTGACATAGACCACATGTCAACACGTAATCCGCTGTTAGGCATTGTTGGCCCCTGACCGACACAGGGATCCCTCATTGACTCAGGGGCTCCGGCCGACGTAAATCGTGGTCTCCAGCCTTGTCACTTTTTGGGAAGTGGGCCCTCAAGTCCAGACCGACACGGAGCCCACTGTTTGGTACTGGTGGTACCTGACCAACATAGAGGCCATCCCCAGGACTGAGACCACTAATGCGACCTGCGGCCAGCCCTTCGTGCTCTCAAATCGGGCTCTTAATCGTCTGTCGGGCCTAAGGGGAGGGGGTATGTGGCGTCTGTGCCCGCTACCTGCGCTACTGCGCATGACGTACCTTTTCTGCCTCACCGTCGGTCATGTCCGCGCAACCTGATTTGTTTGTTAATGAGCCTTTTGTGCCAGTTTTGTGCATTTAGTTCAGTGAAGTAACGGAAAAGGATTTGATGCGCCCGGCAAATATTTTATGTGACATCACGCTTAATCTTGGTAGTACTGTGAACGACGGGAAAAACATGTACTGTGAACACCGGGAGGCGTAGAATCTATTGGGCGTGACGTCATGAATGGCGTTGACTGTATAGACTCCTTGTGGTACGGGTAGCTGCGGATGCACCCTAAATTTTAACTAGTTTTATATCTGGTGGCATTTAAAATTAGCGATGCAAAGAATTCTTACTGTCAAATGAGACCTATTTGTATTTACACTATCCTCTATTTCTCACAAGCGCCTGCGCGCACACGCGCACACACCCACACCCACACTCACACACCCACACTCACACACCCACACATACACCCCCCCACACACGCACACACACACACACACGCACGCACGCACGCACGCACGCACGCACGCACACACACACACACACACACACACACACACACACACACACACACACACACACACACACACACACACACACACACACACACACACACACACATACACACACACACTCCCTTGCATTGTATTGCATGTTGTTGTCCTTGTGTGTCCTTGTTGTTGCCCCCCCCCCCCCCCCCCCGTGTCTTGGCGTGCTGCAAGCAGCAAGATGTTGGCATGTAGGTAAAGCTGTGCTATATCGAGCAATAGCGCAGATGTTTTTAAAATCGAGGCTTACGTGTAAATTGTAGCATGTTGCTGAATCCTGGACAATGATTTCAGCGACTTTCCTTGACGTCTATGCTTCCGCGTCTCACACGCGTAGGATAGAGCCAGAGCACTACATGGGCATCTCGGAGCATGATGTACGCTGCTGGTCCTTATCAATAGCCCCTTGTGGCCTGATGTTGATTTCACCATCAATCAGTTGGGAACAGAACGATACAAGCCAAGCAATGAAGATGCGCGCACCCTGAAGCTAGGTATCTGAGCCATTACAATCTTGTTGGGCGCATTCTGATAGAAGTACGTCAGCCTTGTTTTTAAAAAAAACGCAACGAAAAGGTATAATTTTTTTACCGGCTCATTTTTTTTTTACAATAGCTGCGCATTTACCATTGCGCTTCTCGCCATATACTTTGTTTATAAAACTCGATGGAGGAAAATTGGGTGCGGCCAGAGTTTTTTTATTTGCTCTGGACTCAAGAGCATTTTAATGGTTTTCTGAAAATACAAATGCTGGTAATATTACTGGGAAGATTTGACAGTGACTCAAATCTGGCGCACTATTTACGTTTTTCCAGCGATACTTGGCGAAAATAGCGTATTAGCGTGCTTGCGGGAAATGTGTATGGGGTCTTTGCATCTTGGTCATGCCCAGCATGGTTAAGCGTTCACCAGTAGGCAATAACGACTAACGAGTTAGTCAGACAGGCATGAACTATTCTTTAATAGTGACGAGGAACTGACTGTATTGTCTGTAGATGATGTGTTTTATTGATGTGTTTTATTAAGGCATGACAATGGTGCTTATTATGCTTACTTTTCTCAACATCCAGATGATTTTGCCACATACTCTGCATCAAGGGATAGGGTCTTAACTGATCTAACATGCTAATGAGGGTCTGAGATGTTGCTTACTTGCTTGACCATGGTACCCACTATTCATAGTAAATAGGAAGGGTTATCCCTCATAAAGCATAAGCACAATTTTGAGCTATTTATACCCAGGTAATCTTAAGCATTAATCCACATATATATTCTCAAATTTTCATCAATTCTAGAAACTGCTGTGTGCATCCAATGCCATTTCCAAGGAACCAGACTGGTGCTAAGTGTGATTGTGATATGTAAAAAAAAAACAAACAAGTGACTAGCATCATGATGAGCTAGTACTTTTAAAGGGCTCAGATTCCTTTGACATGAAAAGAAAGATCATTGTGGTGGGGGTCTCTGGTCTGATGTGATAAAAAGCAGGTAATTTTAAAATTGTTTTGCCCCTGATCCGTGCATGTGTTGGTTTTTGTCTGTGGCAGCTACGTGCTCCAATTGACGTTATGTTAATTTTGATCAAATCCTTGCAGCCGCTTATCATTCCACCCTGGGGCTTTCAAAAACAGGAAGCATCTACTTGACATATAATACATTTTATGACTAATATCACATTTGTGAGGCCTTTACAAGTCATGTGTACACAAAGCCCTGTTGGCCCACTGCATTGGGTGAAGAATGAATGAAGCCAAGACATAGCACATTTAACACAAATTACTACAACACAAAAACAGGGCATCAAGGAAAGATAGCAATCATGCGAAGGTCTTCAGATGCTGCTACCTGGAGTGGTCACAAAAGTTCTTCCAGATACACCTCAATGTTGGATCACTCCTCACAAAAATCCATTATGATTTCACACATATTTCACACACATTACACATGCACCATTATGACACAAAAAAGGGTACCAAGGAAATAAGCAAACATGTGAATGCATTCAGGTGCTGCCATCCAGAGTGGTCATAAGAGTTCTTACAGATACATTTCAAAGTTGAACCGCTCCTCGCAAAAATCTGTTGTGCGCTACTGGTTACTGCACGGAAGTGAGATAATGAGCCAGCTATTTTAAGGCTGTTTTACCTCCGTGCTCTGTGCGTTTTTCCTCTGCTCTGTACATATGCAAAGGCCCGTCGACCCACTGCACTGGCAATGAACCAGCTGTTTTGCAAGTGAACTGAAAAGGAGCATGTGTGTTTAGAAAGCTATATTAAGGTTTGGACCGACGAACTCACGAGAACTCACGAGACCACTTTGTGGTCTCGTGAGTTCTCAACAGAGTGCGTGCGTCTGGTCGCAGAAGCACGACCACCAGCTGCACCTACTCCCGCCGAAGTGGGCCAACCAGAACCAGCTGGCCTGTATGGTTCTGGTTGGCCCATTTCGGCGGGAGTAAGCGGTAGATGTCCCGTCCTGTTTCACCAACGAGCTTAACCAGCACGCGGTGGGCCCACCGAGCTGGCTTAGATGGTGCGCCATACCGACGCTAGCTGGCTGCCGCCCCCGCCGCAGCCGTCACCTGCCCAACCGGCTGCTGCCTGTCGCCTTGGTGGCGCAGCGGCTTCAGGCTGCTACTACTGCTGCTGCCCCTGACTTGGTGTGCGGCGGCCGAAGGGCCCATGAGGTGTGCAAGTACGTGCTGCGCGGCCACCGCAGTACGCTGCAGTTGCAGCTAGACTCGGGGTGCGCTGGCGTACGCGTACGTCTCGGTCGGCGAGCCGTCGCTGCCCAGTGTCTTCCATCCGGTCATCGAGTGCCGCACATCCATTGCCGTGGCCCAGTGTCACGAAAGGGCTGGTGAAAACGCTCGTACGGGACAGTACCGTGAGGTGCGACGAGGATGGCCTGGTGGCTCATCGCGCCCGCCAGTACAGGCTGTTGCGTAGACGCCGGAACCAGCGGACTGCTGCATGGACGGCCATATGACTACCCATAATGAATGAGTGGCTGGCTGGCCGTTCCTTGCTGTGTGATTCTAACTGATGGCCTTAGAATGAGCCCCAGGGAATTCGGTGTAATGCTATATAATGTGTTTTTTTCAAAACCCCTCTTCACACAACTTGTGTTCTAGTATTATCAAGCAGTTTATGCGGGGGCTTACACTCTGCTGGGCTGTGTGGATCAGCATATCCATGGATTAGGTAAAAAGTTGGTATCTCATGTTGCTGAGTACATCAGTAGACAGGAGCTCAGGAATAAGGGTAGGTTGGAAGGGGAGAGGGCAGGGGCCAGGGCGTCTCAACTCCAATTTTAAGACCATGTACCATTGCTGTTATGGACGTTGATTGTAAATAAATAGCCGAGAAGCGTTGCTCTGCCTCCATCGTGGGAAAACATTTGGTAGTACATTCCAGTCGGTATGATCCTTGTCGTTTGGCCGCGTTGTACTGCAGTCGCACGGTGCGAATGGGCCTGGCTTAGTTATCATCGCCGGCTGCGTAATTGTGTGGATGCGCAGTTCGGGTTCTGTAGCCGACTTTAGCTACCACTGACCAATTGCGGTAGTGTTCGTCTGTGACGCTCTGACATTGTTATCAGGTCTGTTGGTGACCAGGTCCGATGCCTGATTAGATGGCTGTGAATACTGAGAAACGTAACATAACACGATCAGTTTTATATGCTATTCACACGCATGATGCGTACTTTTGCCGGTAGTTATGGCCGTATTCGAGCATCTTTTATGGTTTCTATGGTTCCTAGCGTACACGTAGCCGTCCCACAAACTGAATTCAGTAGTGTTCTGCAACCACTACCGATTTTTTACCAAAGTGCTTGTTCTCATTTAAACGTGGGATTTTAAAGTGCATCATCCTCTTAAGATACAACTGAATTCATGTGATCTCGGTTGGAGGAGTTTTGAATGCGGTCAGCAGTCATGCCACCGCATTAGCAGCTTTTTTAAAGGTTTCGTCCGAACTTTTTGAATAGATGGATTTTTGGACTCACGGTTCGCGCTAAGCAGTGCTTGCTGTGCGAGTCCTGATCACTGCCATCCCATCGCGCAATTCCATCTCAACGACAGAAATTGATGGCGGAAAGTTCAATGCGCGGTACGGTCTATCCTGCTCTCTACTACGTCACATGGCCTTTCGCGTGGCCGCTGCCACCGGCTGTAGGTCATGCCTATTTAGGAGAAGTAGCGACCGCCAAAACCGACTCGAACCCAGCCCGTCAGCAGCAGGTGGACCGGAACGCAGTCGCTCTATTCAACTGAGCCATCAGGATGGACTAAGTGATACAGGGTCAGTAAGATGCTTTGATAGTTTTTAGAAAGCAGTTCAGCACACCCACATTTGTGCTATTTTCACACCTTATAGTAATTTCCTTTTCAGTTGAGGGAGGCGAGACTCTGGTTCTCAACTTGGGCACCAGCCCCTCCCCCAATTTGAGAAAAGTTAGTTGGACAAAATCTGGAAAATAACTATTTTATTGGAACATCTCGAGGGAAGGGTTTGTTCTTTTTCAGTGCTCATTCCCCCCCCCCCCCCCTCCAATTTAACATGGACACAGTCTTCCAAAACTACGCCCTTGTTGCATGCAAATCATCTTGAATCATGCCACCCTGTGAAGAATGTCAGCAACTGTTTGACAGTCTTAATTAATTTTTCAGTTCAATGCAAATAAGAGGATTGGTGATAATTTGTACATAGCTTCCAAATTCCAGGTTACAACACCGCCTAGTAGACAGTTTGGGAAAACCCCTTTTCAATCGGCAAAGCTGTTGGTAAATTAAGCATGTTCATTAAAAATCAAAGCTAATTTTAACATCAACTCTGACAAGGACCTAAACTGAAATTCACCTGCTCATGTAGTGAGGTTGTTAGAGTAAATGCTAGTGTTTGGTCTTTTCACAGCACTCAACTTTACTCAGGAAATAATTGCACCAGGACATTGCTAGGGTCCTGGTTCTTACTTTCAATATCTGCATCACACATGTATCTAACATGGTCAACCCAAGTGATTATTGTAAACCTAACATGGTCAACCTACGTGGTGTCAAAAATTGAGAGGCACAAAACTCACTGGTGCAATCTGTGAGAGCCACAAAACTCGGTGGAATCAGTAATTCCTGTTGAAAAGAACTTGGTTAACAAGTCAGGCCCAACCACCCAAGATCAATTAAAATATGCACACCTATTCATTTGCACATTTGCCTCATTTACTCTTCACGCAATACTGGTACATACAAACCAATGACATTGCCATTTCAACGTGCTCATCGGCTTCATTTATGTTACGATTTCCACACATAAATCAATGGTAGGTCTATGGATTCTCTGGTGAATATCCAGCCCCCTGTCATTCCTGTGTATCGTCATAAGTTCATTTTTTCGAAGTGCCAAATGCGTGGCGCGGAAGAGACAAAATAATTTGACCAACCTTGACTCGCGTCGATGCGTGTCGCTTGCTACTTCTCAGCTCATCTTACTGGCGTTTTGTGGGGGTTTGAGGCAGTGATTGTTGGATTTAATTATGATGTGTTCGAAGCTTTTGTGTGGTATGTACGAAATACAAATAAGTGTATTGTGCACGATGCTGTTTGTGTGTGCGGTAGCCATAGACGTAGGAATATTTCAAAAAGTGTGGAGGGGGGGGGCAAGCTAAGTAAATTTCATGACCGCTATGCTAGATATGCAGCTAGAGCTGTTTCTCACTGTTGCACAATCTTGCCTGTCCGACCCATCTGTCATTTGGTAAATAAGGCTATCCAGCTTCCCTAGATTATTCGTCCATTTTAACATTGTCTTTCCTGGGGAGACGAAAGTCCACGAGCGGGTAGGCATTTTGGGTCATTGAGGAAGCATCTGCCTCCACAGTGTAGATGCCAGAATGCGGCCTGGTATAGGCTGGTGAGAGTTTTGAAAATGGATCGATGGCTCGCAGTGCGACAGATTTTTCATGTGCCTTTATTTCGCGGGCTGCTTTTCAAGAGATAAGACTTGTCGCAGCATTTTAGGCGGAAACAAATTCTGGAGCTTGAAGCTGCTAGAAACAATGACAAAAGCCATAATACTGGAGGTTCTGTTTTAAGAGTCAAACCACATAATAAGGCCCATTTGTCATATGTTCCTTATCTGGGCCCTGTTCCTGTCCGCCGTCGGTGGCCACTGCCCTGGCCCGGATACCATCCGTATGACTGACTGCGAACTGATCGTATGGCTGCTTTGTTGCATACTTTTGGATCAGCGCTACTAATACATGGTGTGTGAAACATATGCTGAACACCTGCAACAGCATCTTTTTCCGAATTATCTTCCCTCACACCACAACATCGCAGAAAAATAGCCTTCGGGAAGCTGTCTGCCTTAGGTATGAATTAGCCCAACGGACACTTCACTGCCCATCATGCAACGTACACGACTTGATCTGCTTTTGTGTGTAGGCAGGGGCGTAGCCAGAGCCTTGCCAAGGGGGAACACAAGGTGACAAAAGCCCATCTTTTGGTGATCCCCCAAAATCCTCGGATATAGCGTCTCGTCAATTTTTTATCTGGGTTCTATAGACGTTGAGGACATTATGAAGGTAGATTGCAGATCGATATGATTGATCCAAATTTGAAGATGAAAATTGGATTGCAGATCGAGTGATCAACGATGTGTATTAGCACGGCCAAGCCATGTTTGTCTGCAAATTTTCACCATTCAGTCAGAATTGATTAGTGATACAATTTATGTAACGTGCTTTTTAACATGCGCGCTCGCAAATCTTACCAACAAAAACCTCGACCCCAGGCGTTGCAGTCTCCGTAGGCCGCGCGGCGTCAGCTTGGCAGTTAATATTAAGTTGTGGCCAATGTGTGGACGAAAATGACGACGCTTCAGAAAAAGTATTGTTGAACGCTCCATGACATCACAACTTACATTTAGAAGGCGATCGAGCGCATATTTCACCTGTGCAATTTTAAGACTGATGAAAAGAACGATTGGCCCTTAAAGCACCACGAAGTGGGGCTGGAATCTGTTGGCTGAACTGGAAGAGTGAAGGTAGAATCTCTGTTTTTCGTGTTTTATATATCCAGAAGATAGATTAGCACGGCGCCCGCCGTCTGGTGGCACTTGCAGTGGCCGAAACTTTTCGGTTTTACGAAAGCTGCAACCCAGACCATCCCTGTCCTTGCTATCGAGGTTGCGGGCGGGCATATTCAAGCCTTTTGATGTAATTTGTTTCAAACATACATTCTGAAGAAATGAACGTTCTCAGGCAAGCATAGCACGGCCTTGCTCGTTTTTTAAGCTCATTTCGTCCCACCGTATTCAACAATAATGAGACACCCATTTACTCAACAATAATAAGACCCCTTATTTCCTTCCTGGCAAGGGGCCTCTTGAGTAGAACACCAGGGTACGTTACCGTTTCTGGTCAAGGGCTGAGGGGCCATTGCGACCCATCGCAAAGTGTCTTCTGCCTATCATTCTGGTGGCACGGGGCGGGATCTCCTGGTCGATCTGGAGGCCATTAGGAGGATGCATCATGTCACGTTGTTCCCATCCCTGACACGGGAGGCTTTCTGACCCGCGCAGTTGGCCCCGGATCAGCACAGGAACTCTCATTGACGCAGCAACATCCCTGATCACCGCAGGTAGTTTGGTAGTTTTCACAAAGACTCCAGTTCCGTTTTTTTCTGTTTTCTTCAAAGATATCGGCTTCTCCCGATTGTAGATTGTACATGAAATGAGGTTCCTAATTTGTATTGATGTGGTTACCCCATGTTCGCCTTAAAATGCCGAAGATCCTGTCAGAGCTGATCACTGATTAGAAAGTTACGTGATATGGTCTTGAACACGCGAGGTCACAAGTCAGCAAAAACAGCCTCGACGCCCGGCGTTGCAGTCTCCAGGCAGTGAGGCGTCGGTCTTGCGGCTGTAACACTGAGCGATGGCCAACGAGCAAACGAAAAAGATGGCACATTTTAAGGGAGATGGCTGGTGAACTAGGCAAATCAGCATGCATGTTTAATGTAGTGCAAAAGGAAGCCAAATGCAACCTTAGTCTGAAAAGTGGGGGGCCAGTTAACATTGCTACCCCCCCACCTTGAAAAGTGGGGGGCCATGGCCCCCTGGCCCCCCTGTTCCTACGCCCAAGGCGGTAGCAATATGTAAACCTGTTGGTAATGTTAAAGGTACAGGTCTTTATCCATGATTTTAGTGTAATGCGGCATTGGGCTGCCAGTTGCGGGGAGTTGAGTGCTTTGCCTGCTGTCTTCCACTATGCTTGATTGTGTGTGTTGCGTTTCTATAGTTGCACTTGCGAAGACATGTATGAACCTGGTGGTACCAAATATACCATATTATTGTTATGATGATGTAAAGCTGATGCATTTCTTTAATTTGTCTTGACACTGCTTAGATAACAAGCCTCTTTTTTATTTCATGTTCGAAAGCATTTTGAGGCATGAAATATTAGCATGACATAAATGAAAGCTAGCAAACATAATGCTGTGAATATTTATGGATAGGATTGGGTTGCCATCCTATCTGATTACATGTTATGGTTGCTGGGCACTGAATATCATGTCACGTCAATTTTTCACCATCACATCATCTTAGGTATGTAAGTGCACGCAAGCACATTATGTGACGGAGAAATAATTTCCATGAAAAGGATTAGATATGAATTTGCAGCTGTTCCATTGCATGGTTTGAAATACAGGCTTAATAAATTGCTGTATGAATCCAATTATGTCAAAGGTATCATAAAGGCTAGTTCTTTGCTTGAAAGCTGGTTATAACTATAGCACTCTACTTTCTTTGCTTAGATATGCCAGGGACATACGATGAAATTGTCAGACAGGCACCTAAGAGGAAAGCATGGAAATAGGGGCGTCCGCATTCCTTGCAGTGAGAAGAACTGTTAGAAGACTGTGTTGCTGTGAATGGGTATTGGACGAGCAGCTGTGCCACAAGCCACCACTGGTGAGAATTGTGCGTGCTGTATAGACAAAGGATACCGTGACCAGGTCTTTTACTTATGTCCCATTGTAATTTATATTTAGAATAAGGACATTGTATGGCTGCTCCTGGTATCGAGGAAATCATGCTGGAGTGTGTTATTCGTGCATAAATTGAGGTGAGCTGTGCACTAGGTATTGTCTAATTGCTACAAAAAAGTTTACTTTCCTCTATTGCCGGCAAATTGAAGCTTCTACCCCTTTGAAAATTATGAAATCTGCATTTCAAACGAAACATGGGCAGAGTAGTAGCCTTTTATGCAGCAGGTTCAAAATCAATTTCCCTAGCCTGCACATGGCTATTGAATGGCTTTCAAAGGTCAGAGTAAGTTGTAACAAACAACAGGCCGTGGGATAAGCAATCCGGAAACATGCTTGAAATGACTACCATACTGCGTGTCATGTCGGCCTCGTATGACCACATCTTGACATTCTACTTACATCTTGACTATGCAATAACCAGGAAAGTATTGTAGCTGATGTTTAAGCTGCATAACACGATCAACATGGACGTGAAAATATGTTGAATCATAGATCGCATGAATACAGCAGATTATCACACTAACCTATGGAATGACCTTGACATGACCCCATTCTGGCATCTACATGTTCGTGACACAGCACCCTCATTTAACCAAAGAGCGTATACTTTTTGAGAAAATGAAAAGCCTCAACTGACCGAGCCCCTGCAAGCATGTAACGCGGGTCTGCCGGTCTTTGTCCTGACCTTGACCTTTCATGTCAGGATGACTTCTTATCGTTGTTTCTTTATTCCTTCATTTCTTATTTTGGTTCCAGAATACTCTGCATAACTCTGCGGGCGTGTGGCTTAGAAACTAGAAAGGTTCAGGTCTTAAGAAGAGCAGAGCCGTGAACTGCGCCGAATGGTCTTCGATATCGCTATTTCAGTTAAAAAGTCCATACAAATGTGGAACACTCCCTGTAAACTGCTGCAATTGTTTCCTGTAACATTATAGTTACCCATAACTTTATCGAGTGGCTACAAAACAAGGATGGAAATTAAAACGAAGTGTTACTTGTCTTTACTTATACGTTACTTATGTGAGATTGTGGATCAACACTATGCAAACTAAACGGTGATGTGGCCATTTGACTGAATAAGCAAGAAAGCGCTTTTGTTAATTTCAGTCATTAATTGTCTATTTATGGCTCATTTTAAGACTACTCAAGTTCTATCTTTAGGTAATAAGTTCATGAGACATGAATATTTCATAATATTTGACATTGACACATAATTTGAATGTGCATATAAATGAGAACTTATTACACTATAATGTGTCAGTGCCAGTTGTTATCAATTTACTTAAATTGTATTGTTGATTATTGTTGCTAATATTTTAGTTACAACTTAATGCAACTAATTATATCAGGAATTAACAAAAACAGTTAGGAAAAAATAAGCTTTACCGACCCGGCTGATTGGCCCGTAAAAGCTTTATATCGAGGACCAAGCTGACCGGCATTTACTAAGTGGTAATGGAGTGCGGATTACGACAGACCAGGTAAAGGTTAGGCAGACCATAGGATGACTTCAGATGGCCGTGTATTACGCTTCGGAGTAAATGACAACATACATTAACTTGCCTATGCTCACTGCACAATCGCACGTAAATGTAACGATTAATGGAGAAATAGCTGTCTGACCTCTGACCAAAGCTAGCATGTCAGCTGCAGGATATCACAAAAACGGCCCGCTGGGAAGCTGAAGACGGCATGGGGTCTCTGCTCGATCTGTTTCTAAGCGTTTGACTTGAGCCGACACGGGACGGGGATCCGTGGTCGATCCGGAGGCCCTGAGAGGGATACACCACGCATTGTTATCCTCTCTGTCGCGGGAGGCATTCTGACCCGACCAGCTTGCCCCGGATCGAAGCGAGGATCTTCATTGGCGCGAAAACATCCCTCATCGCTTCGGGTGGGCCAATAATTGGCACAGAGACTCCACCAATTCGTTTTAACCGATCACTGGCTGAAATGGGGCGGAGGAGCACCCATTCGGTAATAAGAGACCTGACTGACACCGTGTCCTACCATTGTCGAGCGCTCCAGTGACGTCAGACAATACACTGATCCACGGGATAGTGGTCGCGTCGAGCGCTCCAGTGACGTCAGACAATACACTGATCCACGGGATGGCGGTCGCGCCGAGCGCTCCAGTGACGTCAGACAATACACTGATCCACGGGATGGCGGTCGCGTCGAGCGCTCCAGTGACGTCAGACAATACACTGATCCACGGGATGGCGGTCGCGTCGAGCGCTCCAGTGGCGTCAGACAATACACTGATCCACGGGATGGCGGTCGCGTCGAGCGCTCCAGTGGCGTCAGACACTACAATGATCCACGGGATGGCGGTCGCGTCGAACGCTCCCGGAAGCCACGGAGACGGACGGCGGCGCTCGAGCTCACGGAGACCGGTTGCTGCGCCCTCGGAGCGCGGACTCGACTCACCCGGATGCCGAGTCGACTCTCGACTCTGAGTCACCCGGATGCCGAGCCACTCGCGCCCGAACCTGAGAGGTGGCCGCCGCGGCTCGGAGACCGGCCGCGGCGTCGCCCCGACTCAAGGCCCCACGCGGGCTGCTCGCGGCGCGCCAGCGGTCGGCGCGCGTTCACTGAGGGCGGAGTAGGGCGCGGTGGACTCGGCTCGTGTGGATGGAGCGGTTCCCGTGGCGTTCGCGGCGCACTGCCAGTCGGTGCGGTCGGCGCGTGACGGCGCGGGCTGCGCGCAGGTGCGGGAAGCCGTTCTCGGCCAGCTCGGCCTCGTGCAGGTACTGCGTGTAGAGAGCCAGCATGCTGCCCGTGTTTTCCAATACCAGACAGTTCCTGCAGGGTGAGGTACATGGCGTTAGCCGCGGCGCGCCCGTGGATGCTGCACAGATCAGCATATGCCGGTGTAGAGACCCGCAGAAGGCAGCCGCATTTACATTCAACAGCCATTCAGTGTGGTTTGGCACTGTAAAAGTGACTTATTGCCACTCCTGGTGAACCCGTGGTCTCGCCACGTTGGCTTACGAGGTGCAGTATTATCTGCCGTTTGCGTCATTATATCCTTCGTGGAATAAATTTCACTCCTTTGGTAGCATCAACAGTGGTGGCCAGGCACAGAGCTCGAGTTGTACCTCATCAAGCGTCGCGGACAGTCTTTGTATCGGTGGAGAGTGACCTCACTAACGGTCTCCAGCAGCGGTTGTAGGCTTGTAGGCGAAATGTTCTCCGAGATGACGCAGAGAATGTTCTGGAGGTTACCTGCCAACCTGAAACAGAAACGTTGTCATCATTGATGAAAACAAACAAACCGAAGGCATACAAGAAGCCAGCCGAAATCGATGATGAGCATGGAATGAATACCGTCCCGCAAAAGGTAGTGACGATGACTATCTGGTCAGGTGATGGTAGATTGCACTCTTTTACGCCTAAATCCGCGTAAGTTCTGAGAGAGAGACTCAAATAAACTGACCGCTTTTGCATTGCCACTCCCAATATTGTAAATCCTTCTCACATGTCTACCTACTCAGACTCCCATCCCTGAAAATCGCTTCACTCCCCGTGGCCGCGTCTGGTTGCGCTACTTTCGGTTACGGTTATGTGCAGTTTTATCATGGTTTGGTTACGTTTGTTCAATGGATGTCCCATGCTCAAGAAACAGCACCTTAGCGAGGGAAAGATGGAAGGGGAAAGAAAGAGAAAACCAGAGAGAGGGAGAGAAAGAGGATGCAGCTACAGAGACAGGTATAGCCACAGATACAGTCACAGAGACAGAGATCAACACGGGAAAAGAAGGAGAGAAAGAGAGGGGGGGAGAAATACGGGGAGAGATGAGAGAGAGAAGGAGGAAGAAGGGAGGAAGAAGCAGGGGGAAGCGAGAGAGAGAGAGAGAGAGAGAGAGAGAGAGAGAGAGAGAGAGAGAGAGAGAAGAGAGAGAGAGAGGAGAGAGAGAGAGAGGAGAGAGAGAGATAGAGAGAGAAGAGAGATAGAGAGAGAGAGAGAGAGAAGATAAGAGAGAAGAGAGAGATAGAGAGAAGAGAAACACATAAATCTCCCGTCAGTCGGAAGAGCGACGTACGTGAAGATCTGGTGCATCAGGTCGAAGGTCTCGTTGCCACACGTGTAGCTGGAGTCGATGATGTCTTGCGCCATCAGATTCAGATGTGCGGCCTCGTACAGAGACACACGGAACAGCTCCAGCAGGGCGTGGCGCCGCTGGAACCGGACGCCTCCTTCAGTGCGCATGGCAGCCGCCAACTCCGATTGCCGTCACAACGCATCCGGAAAACTCATTGCGTCCCGGAAAACAAAATAACAGTGATCGGATGCCGTGAACTTTCCCTTAGCGCCCTTAGTGCCTTTGTGCCCCCTCGACAGAAACCCCGACAACGTGCTAGGTAATGTACGCACAGGATGCCTGTGACGTGTTGGCGCACGCGTCCTATTCAGAATCTAAGTGCAATGCGCATGTGTCAAATGACGCATCGGGTCAGTTCGAAGACAACGATAGCTGCTTTATCTCCGAAGCCTGCATCATTAAGTGTTTGCTATGAATCCGCTATTTATAACTTGCAAATATTAAAGCCGGCACAGAATAGTTGAGCGTGGGACAAATCAGTGATCAATTTGCACCAGGTCAAATGATTTGAATCAGAACTGAACAATTAACTGGAGTGTGAATCGATCAATGATCGTAATGATGATCGATGATCGACCGTGTGGGCTAGATGGATTCTTAAAACACGAAGTACACTTTGGATAAGATTTGAATTATTCAACAAAGGCCGCGAATCAGTGGTGAATCGATTCATCTTGCATTGAATTTAGCACATGTCTACTTCCGTTCATCAGCGTAAGTTTTCCGAGCACAATTTTTAACCATGACAGATCAGTTTCGAAAAAATGGGTGCGCTTTCTGATGCCTTAGTTGTTTTAGGGACGTTCTGCGTGATTTGAGTCTCACCTTCTGAAAAGGGAGCGAGAAAAACAATGACCGAGCCAAGGCGCTCCAACTGTAAAGATCCACCCAGCCAACGAAACTGCGTCGTAAAAGATACGGTGCTGATTCGATGGAGTCGATTACAACGACGCGTATTTCGTCCTGCGCCGCGTGCGTCCCCGTCCCGGGGGCGGCTGGCCCTGGGCCCGCCGCTAGCACGAGGCATTACTCACCGTGAGGCCGACCAGATCTGGCATGGACGGCTGACTCTGCAGGTACATGCCGTCGCAGTCCGGCACCCCCTGCGAACAGGGTCAGAGGCTGCCAGTGACTAAGAGCTGGCTCACGCGCCCACCTCTGACAGAACTCTGACTGAATGTCGGACGCGGTGCAGCGGCGGCAGGCAGCGCGCGCTCTGCCACCGTTCACTCCTCCTCTCATAGCAGCTATTTGCGGGGAGTTTGTCAGCACCAGCGGCGTAACCATAGGCATAGCCATTCGTCTTAAAAGAGGCAACAACGGTGCATGGGTCCTTACAGCAACGGGTTTCTCTTGGTCCCTTAAGGACCCAGTTTTTCTCTGCGGATCTTTTTAGGCTATAGAAGCCCTGCGGGGTGCCTTAGGCTGATGAAACGCCCTGGGGTCTTGGGCTCCAACGTAGCCAACGTCACATCTACGGGGGAGGCTGACGCCCAGAGCTGCCCTTGTCACTGGTCAGAGCAGATGCAGACCCTTGCCAGCACAGTTCAGATTCGCAGCCCGTCATTCTCCATTCAGCTGGCAGTAACGCTCCAGCTCGCACTGCTACTGCGAGGAATTGCTTTCCTTTAAGAGCTTGCGGATGACCTCGGCACTCTGCCTGAGCGGTGTTGTGATAGGCTTGTCAGAAAGGCCTAACCGCTGGCGAGACATGTGACCCGCCAATAAAGCATTCAAGCAGGTTAGATAGCATGGAAATAGCATATGCTTAATGTTCTACCTATCAAACGTCATGGCAGCGTATCTCTTTAATGGAGCGGCACCACCGCCCTGCAGCGCGAGAAAATTGTTGGTTAAATGTCGAGTTTATGCGTTGGGTACATTTCGTCATATGGCAACTTGCAACTTGTGACGGAACATGGTCGAGGCCTAAACAAACAAAAAAGTAATGGCTATGCTCGATAATTTTTTCCAAGCATAGCAACACAACCCGCTATAACCCCAAGTATACATTGTGATGGATCGATGAAGTGTCACTCTGACCTGTGATCCGATTCTGATTCGATCCGATTGCGATCCAATTTGACACCTGGCCTGTGATCCGATTTCCGATTACGGACGACCGGCGGCGACCGGAACCGATTTCATGAGATGTCGGTGTCATCTAACAGATAAACTGCGGCCATCAGCACCGACTACGGCTGGAACACTGCACAAGACCGTGCAGCGGCGTACCCGGAGGGGGATGGGGCTTTGTGGACATGCCCCCTCCCCCTCTATTGGGGGTGGCGACTCCCATTAGCCTAAAGCCCCAGTGCTTTTGCCAGTTCAAGACTGCGGTAAGGTTTCTAAAACATGGGCATCAAAATACGATCGTAAGTATGAAAAGTTCCCCAAATAAAATCATAGTCCCTATAGCGACAAAAAGGGAACTCATCGGCTGAAAGGTTCCTGCACGCCTCGACCTCGCCTCCCGCTGGACGAGAAACGGTCTACGACAATGCGCCGGAGGTTCCGAAACGCAGCACGCACCCGGCCTCCTCGCCACGTGACAGGCCCGGCACGCCGGCGGTGCGGGGTCGGCCAGACGTACCGACACGGCGCGGACTTGGTGCAGCAGCGAGCTGGCTAGCCGCAGCTCCACGGTCAGCTCCTCATCCCCCTGGCGCGTGTCGGCCGCCGCCGCCACCGTCGTCGGCAGCAGCGCACCGCTGTGCACCACGTGACACGGGTTGATCAGCTGGTCCAGGAAGCTGAGGTCGCGGACCAGCACCGGGTCGTCGTCGATGTTGTCGGCCGACGCTGGCCGGGCCTCGGACCCCGCTGCCGGCGGGGGGGGGGGTCAGAGCCGCCTGAGCACGTACAGGTGGCATGCAGAAGGGAGCGGCAGCCATGCATCGTTCAGTCGCTTTAGCATGTGTGTTAGTCAGCGTATTTTCAGCGAGCAAGGGCACACAAGTTTGTAACTGTAAAGCAACAGCTCAGGGTAACCAACGTCACGGAATCTCACCCATTCGTTAGAAGAAATATCATCGTGTCTGTTAGCCCCTAAAAATTATATATATATATATATATATATATATATATATATATATATATATGTATATGTATATGTATATATATGTATGTATACATAAGTATATATAAGTATGTATAAGCATATATAGGTACGTATATATATACATGTATATGTATGTATATATACATAATTTATGTATTTTACATATATATGTATATATATATATATATATATATATATATATATATATATATATATGCTTCATAATTTGGTCAACAGCGCTGTTAACATCGTCGCCAACTCCGCGGCCCCTCCGCAATACTAAGGTAGTCCGAAAATATGTTACCAGCAAATAACTGGTAATTTATCACGCACTTAGACTATGCTACTTATCCGGAGCATTAGTACTTGTACAAAACGTTTGACAACGTATTCCATTTGTCATTTCAATACGCTTTCTTAAGCACTCCGAAAAACTGTAGTTCATTACCTACTCTAGGTGGTACCTTGTAACGAAGTACAAACTAATGAGCTGACAGCATTAAAGGAGGATGTTGTTCTGAACAACAGCAATGCGAGTGCTGCGTCTAAATTTATCGATGCTTTGGTATCTTCATGAGCGTCTGAAGTTTCTGAATGTGTAGTGAATCATCTTTCAAGTCCACCATTTCAATGAATCGCTTGAGCTTGTGTTACACTCACAAAGCGTCCCATCCGACTTTATTCCTTTTACGATCTATAGAGAACTATATTCCTTTCACGCATGCTCTGTTTCACGATGAGTCGCCACGACGGGCGACACGCACGGCGACTTCCTCTGCATGGAACGACGCTCCCCCGCGCTAACCGCGCAATGGTCACACAAGCTCGAGGCAGCCCAAACCCGCCAGTCGGTGATGAAATAGAGCCGCAGATGACGGGCACGGCGCAGTGGTTCGCGCGTCACAGACTGTGCCGCAACGCTTTGAGGTTTGGCGGAACAGCTGCCGTCGGCCACGTTCACTGCTGCGGATCAGTGGGTCTCCTCTCTCTCTTCTCTCGGATCTGTTGGGGCTGCTCTCTCTTCTCTCGGATCTGTTGGGGCTGCTCTCTCGTGCCTCTGACGTGTTATCTTTCTGGTATCCCGGGTCTCACCCCCGATTCCCAGAATCAACTGTGCCGTGCCTCAGATAGATTTCTTCTTTTGGATCTCATTTTCTGGTCTCTCTTGTCTTGTCTTTTTTCTTGTACTTCCTCGCCGGTATTCTTTTTCAAGTTTTGTTTCTCGCATCTCTTTCTTCGGGACTTCATTTTCAGGCCTCCTTTTCTGTGCCTCCTTGCTCCGGCCCTCTTGCTGGAATACTCCTTCACGGCTCTTCTTTCTGCGATCTTTTTTCTCGGATCCTGTCTTTTTCTCGCTCTTCAGCATTCACGGTAGAGATGCCATAGTGTTAGGCACAAGACGTTTGAAATCTGCTGTATGGACGAATGTTCCGCGGCATTATATCGAAATCACCTACGAAAAGGCGTCATGGGTATCGAAATGTCTTCACCAAAGCCTCAAAGGAGGCTAAAGTCAGCGGGGAATTCGTTTCATCTATGTATGGAAGACCGAAACAACTGCGGGGTCTCATGCCGAGAACCTGAAATCGACGGTAGAGTGTGTATCTTACCTAGCGAATCTTAAATTTTGCACACCGACCTGCAACGGATAGCGCAACGAACATGCGTGTCGACACCAGGTCAGGCCATGGTCTGGAGTTATGGAACAGAAGGTAGTGCTGTGAAGCAGGTGCGTATGTACTGGCTGATAGCGGGCTTGTGATCGGCAACATCGCCATTCCATGTCTACCTCGGTGTTCTTTTTATCTGTCCATGGGCTGGGTGGGGATCGCGAAGAAAGCCTGCCCATGTCACTGAATTTGTAATTTCTCCAAAAATATGCGCATGTTGCATCCTCTACCTGCATGGGGAACTTGCATCTCTGCCAGCTCGCCCTGACCCCTCGCGTTCTCTGCTTATGGACTCGCAAAGAGTGGACTTGGAAATGCGACCAAGGTGGAATCAGCCCCACCGAACCAGGGTGCAGGCGTGCAAGCCTTTGGGGATGGATGGCAGCAAAGTGTCTCGGGAGTGTCATTCTCAACGCATTTGGCCAAGTCATTTAGCGCTGCAAGGTATACATTTCAGTTTTATTCATGATTATTATATTTTGGCTTGCATCATCCGATTGCTTTTGTTATTATGATTGCACATCTTCAAGCTCCCATAAATGAAAGGTTTTTCAACGTATTGACGATCGCTACTTGCGTTGGCTACCAATGCTGCCCGATAGGTTTTCTTTGTCAGACAGTTTTATTTCTTGTTTCTTCGAGTTTGTAGCCTAATGCAGAAATACAAGACACTTCATCGGCCTTATGGCCGAGTGGACAGTGTGCTGGATATGGCAGTGAATGCCAGGCCTTGGTGTGCTTTCGATACCCAATGAAGGCATTTGACCAAACCGAGGAAAAATGTTAAATCGACCAGGGAATGACCTGTCCTGGCATTGCATCGCACGTTAAAGATTTTCCAGGTTTACCCCTTCCAGCAAAATCTCTCTTTAAGTGGAATTTCGAGGATGGAGGGTTTGGGCCCGGAGCAAGAAGCGATGTATCGGTGCACTGTATCAATGTATGCAATGCGACGCATAATGCACCCATATCATAAATAATATCATATCATAATACAATACCGTATCGCGATGTCTGTATTTGGAGAATAACAGCATCATTTGGGGCCATTCGGAAGACTGGATCAGGAGCGACTAGAGCGGGTTCAGCGACGGGCTACGCGTCTTCGCAGGAGAGACATGGTTGCAGTGTATCAAATGTTCCACGGGGGTATGTTGCTGCCGGAAGAGGAGCTCCTGACAGGACACGATTCGGAGGTGACGAGAAGACACCAATGGAAGCTGGGAAAACCTCGAGCTGAGACTTTCCTCCGTCGTAATTCGTTTAGAAAACGGGTCGTTAACGATTGGAACTCTCTTGCACATCCGAACGGTATCGTCTCAGTTGGACAGTTTAAGTCTAGACTTGCTGTCCACTGGGCGGACATCATTTCTGACATTCCGTACTGAACCTGTCCGTAACTTAAGACTGTTTGGTTACCGGACCGGGAGTCTGACGAGACAGGAACCTACAGGCCCAGTGACCTTTTGTGATTCCCGATCACCATAAGGTAGGATGGCGTAAGGTATCCAATTCAATGCATAATGTATGTGATATCAGCGATGTATCCCGACACCAAGTGTTCGGGGGTCCTGGCGCCACAGAGACAACGGCTTTTAGTGAATTCTTCAGGAGAGCGCTGCAGGAGAGGGTTGCATTCACCATAGTATGAGCGAGTGGGATGTGGAATCCTAACGACGAAGCAAAAACGCTATACACGACTCTGTTGCAAACAGACATCTTGAAATCGGTCACCTCCATTTTTAACATTGACCGATTTCCACACACAGTCCTTGGGATCGTCTTTTTCGGACCAGCGTAGATCCCATTAGAGATGCAAGTCATTGGCAAACACCAGGGGCTGTCGACATGCTTGTACAAATAACAGGAACTAAAAGTTTTGAACTATATTCAAATAGAAAGGAAAAGCAGGAAAACGTATCAACTTCATGTCTTTCTTATCAACACTTAAACCTGAAATGTTTGACAAACCAGCAAAATTATCAGTCACCTGTTCTGTTACGTCAAGGGCAATCATATTTGAAGAAAGCTTCGGCTCCGAACAATCATGTTCACCTGCGCCACAGCGGTGACACACGAGCGGTTACAGATCACAGATCACATGTGACGAGCACACGCCATAAGCGAACTACTCACGAGACAACGATGCTACAAAGGGTGAAAACTAGAAGCGTGGGGCGATACAAGCCTCCACAATGAAGCCAGTCTGCTCAGGTCTGGTTCCCAATGACGTATGTCCATTGATTCAACAATTTTTAGGGGAGCCGCATCTCTACAAATAAACCAATTTTATGGTGAGTTTTCGGGTGAGATGGGATTCATGGGTTGTTCTTTAAAATTTGATCACCGAGAGGGCCTCCAAAACCTTTGTTTTTCGCTTCTCAAAAATATTAATTGTATCTTGTTCGTATATGTCTTGTTATCTTACCAATGCGTAATCATGAACTTCGGTTTCAGCTCTGCGCTCCGTCGATTAGATCATCGAAGTGTTCTCATGTAATTATCTATGCATATGAGGACCATATTGTGGTAGTAAACTCAGTTGCCAAGCGCTTAACTGAGTCATCATGATACAAACGAATGCAAACAGGCGGACACCTGGTTTGAACACGACCCGTTGTTTTCCCCCCGCTGTTACAATTACACTGTGCACATGTTTTTTCTTACCATTTCCTGCAAACTTCGAGACAAGAAAGGGATACATTTAACCTTTGACGGCCCCGCTCCCAAGTGTAAGGGTTCCAATAAACGAGGCTGAAATTGCATTCCCTAGGCTCCAGGGGATGGGTGGCCCCAGGGCCCGAGGGGATGTGCGGGTACTCAATGCACCCTAAGCTCCAGGGGATTCACGGGCACGCAGTGCACCTTAAGCCTGAGGGGATGCACGGGCACACACTGTACCCGTCTGGCTACGGGCCTCATAGTAAGACCGTTTTCTTGACTATGGTCATTACTGGCGAGAATCTTTCAGCTTAAGCCTTGGCCATGTACCGTTAAGATATTTGTTTATTGTATATATATATATATATATATATAATATATATATGTATATATGTATACATATATACATATATATACATATATGCATATATATATATATACATATACATATATATACATATATATATATATATATATATATATATTAATATCTAGATTGAGTGTGCGAATGCGAGCGAGGCTGTTTTTTAGTGAAAGCTACATTTATAGACGTCTTTTGTCTGCTGCTAAGCACTCACTTGAACGTGGGACGATTTGATTTTCCAGCGTAATATAGCTTCCACATGCAGACATGATGAAAGAACAGCTCGGCGCCGGTCTGTTAAACCTCTCGTTTGCAAATGGTCCATATCTCTAATGTAACCTATCGTGGGCCAGATGCACGACGCAAAGGTTTGTGTAGAAATTGATCAGTTTGCTCATGAAAGAAATACATTTGTGGTTGTTTGCCTGTGATAGCTTAGAATGTACTAGTTTGTTGGTGTTAGAATCACATATTCCGCCCACTCATGCCCCTGTGACTGCAACATCCGAAACTCTCTTGGAGAAGTATCGTTGGCTGAAAAGCACTATCCCTAGCGGTCATCCCAAGAGGCTAGCCTTTGGTATGCGATTATATAAAGCATTGACACGTATTTTGAAGTATTTCATGGAACTATCCGAAAAAAGATTGTTGTGTTCGGCTCGCCTTAGCGGCCAGCCAAGCGTTGCCTGTGTATATCTGCCTCTGCCAGCAGGGTATCTGCCTCTGGTAGGGGTTGATGGGATAGACTCACCTCCGCGGGATGAGCTCTGAGCCCTTTGAAGTGGATCCCTTGGGAGTCTTGCCATAGGTGCCATTTATGCCAAATGGTCTTCGTGTATGAGGCCCGTTCTTAGCCAAAGCGGTCCGGGAACCTATGGCTCCTTACGTACGGCACCTTTGAACTTCGTCTCAGAAATACTTTCGTGCCGAAAAATTGTGTGCAAGTACCGTTCCCGGTTTTTCAGGACAGCCACCTTTATTGTGGGCAATGTTAGACGTCTGAAATCGTCCCTAATAGCCGTCGCCTCCCCCTGGAAATCGCTAGTACGCCCTGTCTCCTTCTGCACGGGCTTTGAGAGCCTGACCTTTTTGAGGTTCTTGACCATCATGGGTCAGAGCGTCAAGAGCCATTTTGGACATCATCTGAGCGTGGGTTCCTTTCCTCCCCTGCTTGAAAGGCCTCTCTGAAACAAATCCTTTTGTCGGAATAGTTCATCACGGAATTCTCAGATACGATTCATGTCCAGTCTCCTCGCCCCCGGCAGGCCGTAGCGAGTCCATTAGATCTGACGGGGAGGGGGAGGGGGAGGGGGAGGCTCTTTGCGCCTCCTTGGCTGGCCTCATGGCCTGTGCCGTTTATGTGGTCTTAAGTAGCAAATTTTGGACATGGGCGGAAAGCGCGATTCACACTTTCTCCGACGATGGCCCTGACGTGCTGGTGTGTTTGTTTGTTTGTTTGTTTTTGCTTTTTTTAGCTGATGTAGGCAAGTAGCCAAACATAGTTGACATAATTTCATCAGATTTGGTGAATCCTGAGCATACGGTGCTCTTTTAGCTAATTACATAATGTTACTCATATTGGCACCCCCTTTGCCGTTGCAAGCGGCCATCTCTGATCAGTAAGTGTTTAGACCCATGATGGAGGACTCCGCTGAAAGACTCTGTGAGAGACTTTACGTCAAACGACCAATGGCGTCCTCGAACAAAGATTCGAACACGGGTCAGATGCTTACAACCAATATACGCAGATGTGCTTTCAAATTCAACTTTAAAGCACTACTTCCTCTCAAAGTTTAGCATGAAGAAGTCACACATGAGAAAAACTCATGTTTGGAGGAGGCCAGTTCATCGAGCCCAAAATTGCTAATCGCCCTAAATGCCCTAAAACGAGCCTGTGAGACGTCTTAGAACGATAGAGAAAACGGGAAACGCACCTGTTAGGCGGAGGGCGAGGTACACAACGGCGGAAAGCACGAGATGGCCCATCGCTGACGGCTGCACGTGACGCCGACGACGGGACGGACGCCGCTACGGTCGGCTTTATACGCGGCGCGCTCATCGCCCACGACACATGAGAGTCACTCACCTGGCTCTGCGCAGGCGGTGGGCGGCGCCCTCCATTATTCAAGAGCGAGTGGTCAGCCAGCGGTGTCTGGCACCGGATTTGTAGGCGGACATGGTCCGTTCTCGTGGCACTGGGCGGTCTCGTGGCATTGGGGCGTGATTTTGGAGGGAATGTTGATATGGAATGAATCGCGATCGGTGTTGCGTCCACTGCCGTGGATGCAAATTGATGAGTGGCGTAGGCAGTGGTCTGTAGTTCTGACAGTTCTACCGTTCTGCAGACAGTTTCCAGTCGAATCACAGTGTTACATGTAGTGTACGGTGAAGTGAACAAAAGCCCCGATTGCACGGCTGACGATTAATGTTGTCCTTGTCTAAGTCCTGTCTTTATGTCGTTTATCGATTTGAAAATAAGTTTTTTTCTCACAAGCTTTTTGGCTACTTTTTCCGCGTTGAAGCCATCGTGACGTTGAAAATAGGTGACTGTAATTAACCCTGTAAAGTCATTTTCCGAAATCTGCACCCTGTGGCTCAATATTTTTTGCACTATTCAGTGGAATCAATTCATTGTGGTGGTGGCCAGCCACTGCAAACGTAGAATGGCTTGCTGTAACCCACTCACCAAATCGGTTATGACAAAACAACTTCGATAGCTCGTTGTCCCTGACTTCAGTCCAAGATTTGCACCATCCTTGCCTGACGGAGCGACTTCGAAGCTCTCGCCTGATGATAGGGGTATCTTACAGGCTTTCATCTGACATTTTCAATAAATGGAGCATCAGAACAAACCAGCGTATCGCATGAGATCTAAGTTATCTAAATATATCCAAATTGTCTGCCAGATGAATAGCTGGCCTACCAGGTCACGATAACGAGTTGATAGGAGCTATATCGGAAACGAGACGGAATGCTCGTCCACGGAGCTGGATCCAAATAGCAATGGCGTATCAGTCTATTTCGCAACCTACGACTTATTTAGTTTTACCGTACTCCATGCACAAGTAATTCAGCTTCGTCCATTTAGTTCAGAAGACTAAAGAGGTTATAGAAGGAATGACAACCGCAAGTCTCATGGTTTATATAATCATGTATATATAATACATAAATATAAGATGTATATAATACGGCCGCCTTGTGACCAGGCTGACACCGGCAAGCCCAAGACCGTATAAGATGGAGTCAACGGCCGAGTGGCCCCCTTTGACCAGCCAAATGCAAACATAATTTTCATAGAAACGTGATATTATTGTGGGTCCTTCTTACACTTTTCAACAAAAAAATATTGCGGCGAAGTCCTGAATCGGAGTTTCCGTAGGCCATGCATGTTAATTAATTGCGTGCATTCTTTCACCAGTTTCAGGGTTTTCCCCAATACGAATTTAAATACAATTTTTGGACTGCAGGAAAAGTATCGCCTTGCGAAGCGAAAAATGATGGCAGTTGATACTGTGCAGCTCAGGGGATTTAACTCAACCTTCTTGTTGTCTGGTCACTGTTATTTTATAATGCCACTGAATATCTGGCTCACGTAAAACTAGAACTGCTTGCATGATGTGAGTTACACTCATTCAACGGACATTTTCGCGCCTCGCTGGCGCTCAGCAGCGATTTAAGAAGTATGCATATGGTGGTCTCATTAGTAGCACACGTATTTTCTATACCACGCTTGCAACGAACTCAGCCTCACCTTTGTTTTCACACGAAATTGTATGTATTTGATTGAAGCAGCTGGCTCTTACCCTCAACCCCATGTATATATATATATATATATATATATATATATATATATATATATATATATATATATATATATATATATAATTCAAAGTTAACACGTTTGCGTCATGACATAAAATTAAGTTGGAAAATGTGGTACGACAAACTCGGACCAAAATGTTTCGGCGCCACTCGCATCCACGCCAAAACGCTACATTGGATAAAACAGCACTGTTTGACAGGGAGGAGGGGGGGGAGGGCATGCTCTTCATCCCCCCCAAAAAATAGAATACCAGGGTAGGTTGTATAATTCAACCAAATGAATTGAAGTGAAACTCGTTAGCTGGATCCGTTAATGTAGCTGGATGGTTGCCGACTCGCAGAAAGGGGCGTTCATCGTGTGTAGCAGTGCACCCACCAACACTTAAGCGCCAGGTCCCGTCATAATAAAAATCGTGTCTGGCAGCTTAGAAAACCACCTGCAAAAAATATCAATAACTGAATGGATAATCATTGCGTACTGGTGTTTTTGGTACTGTTGGTACTATCATTGGTACTGTTGTGCGTACCCTGTGTGTTTTTTTTGGCCTCGAGGTCACGTGCCTAGTGTGTAATCATCAGATGTCATATCGTCGTTTGTATCTTACTTCTGCAGCGTGGGTGAGCATTATTTAAAGCCGAAGTTTCCTTTTAGTGGTATTCCCCTCTAGGTAAAAATTTCCATTTTAATGGCACTCTCCTCGACGTAAAAAACAGATGTTTTTTTTTAATTTTGCGGGTTTGTGGAATGTCTTGTTTTTTAAAGACCGGCGCTGAGGCGCCCTTAAATGGCATGACCCATTGTATTACCTATTTCGATATATACCATGGCATTTGCGGTTTGTGTTCCTTCTTTAACATCGGTAGCCTTTTTAATTGAATGGACGAAGCTGGATTACTCGTGTATGGAGAACGGTGAAGATAAAAAATCGGAGGTTGCGGGATAGACAGATGCGCCATTGCTATTTGCATCCAGCTCCACGGGCGAGCATTCCGTCTCGTTTCTGATATTGCTCCTACCAGCTCGTCATCGTGGCCTGGAAGGCCAGCTTTTCATCTGGCAGGCAATTTGGATATACTTAGATAGCTTAGATCACATGCGACACGCTGGTTTGCTCTGATTTCTGATTTCGTTCTGATTTATGATCTTTCGGAAAGTTAGATGAACGCCTGTAAGATACCCCCTATCGCTCGGCGAGAGCTTCGAAATGGCTCCGTCGGGCAAGGATGAAGCTACGGTGCTGCATCGTCTGTAATGGCAGCACCACGCGGCAGGCACATCGTGCCAGGCTTTGATAATTCTCACGTATCCAAATGAGGGATAAATTGAGATCAGTCAGCATGATCCATCATTTTTTTCAGTTACGCCTAGGTCTGTCAAACGTCGGTATTGATCAATGAAGTCGGGTGGGCCTGATAGGACGCTGAAATTACTATTAAACGTGCCCAGCTTTGAGTCACACTTCTGTATTTTTCACAATCAGCGGGAAGCAAAAGCCAATAGTTTCGATGCATGAAGTCAACGTTTGATGAAGGCTCTAGTCAGGCTTTGTTTTAGTGTAGTTTAAGAATAGCGTAAACCTGTCCAACTGTATACTACTTGCATAGTATACGCTTGCGGTTATCATGATTTGCACTTAGTTTATGCTACGCAGAGCAATATTTGCACAGCATGTATTCGTAGTCAATGCAGCGTGAATAAATAACATCAGAAAGGCTGCGAGAAAATAATATGTGTTGGATATTCGGGGCATTCTACGACAAATCGACCGGAGGGTTGCACGGCACCACCTTCAAATCTAACGAAAACACGTCTATAAGGTAATAATACAGTCAAAACACGACTCCGCTTATTTTAGATTCGTGCGGTGCACCGACAAGGACCAAGAAATCAAAATACGCGATGACGTCACGAACCCTATTTTATCAACTTTCTCTAGTGAACACAGTTTGCGAGTATATGATTTAAGAAATAGCATTGGAAAGTTTAATACCGATTTTTTCTGAAGCATTTGTCAATGAAACATTCAGGGTTAACTAGGTACATATAGTGACCTAGTGTGACATTTGACCTTTTTTGTGGACAACACAGGGCCTTCGATTGTCTTTAAACCAACATGAAATCGAGGATCTGTATTGCCGTTCAGACTAAAGAAGAGATCGGTAGGATCTCTGCTAGATCGGTTGTAAATCGAATTTGAGCATCGGTGGATCACGCCATGAACGGATCGCTCGGTATGAGTTGACAGGGCGCGATCGGTTCACTTCGTCGGGAACTGTGACCATGACCTGTAGACCAATCATTTCAATCTTAAAGCCAGTCACTCTGACAATCTTCCGGAACTGTAGGACAGTGTCTGAATGACAAGTGCGTGTGAATGACCTCATGCACCTGTCGTCTCCCACAGTTCGCGTAGATAGCAAACGCCATGCGCTCGGAGTCCTCACGGCATATCTTTAGCCATCATACAAAGTTGAGATTTAGCTCGACACAAGAAGAAACGAACGACTGGCCCTAAGTGGCAGCATTTGTGTTCTAATCTGGCTTGGAGACGGAGAAAAGTTGCTTTGTGGCATTGTTCGGTATGCCTGGAACCGCACACATGCTTTCCGATTTGTCTTGCATTTATTTCAACGCCGGCACCTAATATAGAAGACGAGACGGTCAGTGAGTGTAGCGCTTCATTGCCGAGAGGTCAAGGAAGCAAACAAAAGCGTGACAACGCCCGCGAACAAAGTATGGGGTGTATGGCTATGATGTTCTGGGGTCGAAGGGGCCCAATGCCCACTTAGAAGGTATCACATTCCCACAAATCATCGCGTGTCAAGACATCCACATCTTGCGAAGAGCCTTTCCGATCCAAATCAGGAACACCACTGCACGTTTCGCGCAGGCACGAGGCTGAGCCCCACTGGCTAAGTGGAGGCGAGGGTTTTACCTTTGTCAAAGCGGAGACGGGTGTTTTACCCTCCTAGCCCCCCCCCCCCTCCCGCCCTCCCCGAGAAGCAACTGATCAAGACCCTTTGGTGCTTTCGTAAGCCTGATGAAGGCCAGGCGTCTGGCCAGGAAAGATGTGTATTTATTGATAGCTTCCTTTGCTTTTTCCCAAGTTGAGTTCTATTTGTTTTGACTGTCCGCTTATTTGAACTTTGCATTTTACTGCTCTGCTTTTAACTTGTTGCCGCGTTGGCTGTTACGTTGTTAACTTCTATCACTTTTGAATGTTAGTCGGCTTGGTTTTGCATTTGGGTTGTGTCCTTTTGACTTTTCGCCATTTGTTTTTGTTCTGGTTCTTTTTGTCCTTTCGACTTCTTCCTTATCTGCGTTTGACTTCTTGCCATTTGCCATTTTGTCGAATTGAATTTTTGACTTTTTTCTACCCTCCTTACATGCGTATGTGCTGTGGGAGGTGGTTGCTGCAAAGGTCTGAAAAAACCCAGCTTATCTGTTTTAATGAGTAATTTTTAACCCATCGTGATAGTAAACGCTGCCATAGGGCCTATGGATTTCATCACATATAGTCATACGTCGAAGCAAAGCAGTAAAATGAATGGTCCAGAGGCATCATTTGAGACGAATTGATTTAACTGGCCAACGCTCTACTCACTATGACAAGATTAGCTACTGTCCAGCTTTGAAATCCTGCTCGACAAGTTCTTACCGCGGCTAGCTTGATGGTAACTATTCCAAAAGTTTCGAGAAGCCCTCCTTACCGTCACTGAAAACAAGAGCACTCTAATATCCTCACCGTCACTTATCAATGCTGCCGCAGTGTTTTGCGATGTTTCGGTGAGACATGCTACGTAGGCCATACATCTAGCACCACACGATTCTCCGCTCAATTTTCTATCAAGACCAAACAATTTATTGCCGCCGGCACGTGGTTGTGGAGATGTGAGCGCGGTTTCGAACGGCTGTGTGACTGTTTCGCGCCGTGCACATTCTCCCACCGCATGTGCAAAGCCTGTGGGCCAAAATCCCACTTGACAGCACGTGTCGGGCGCTGACCACTGGCCGCATTGACACGAAACATGATGCTGCACGTTGTCCCGTAATCACACATCGTGTCGAAACTTTGCCATTCAGGGACACTTCGTTCGACGTGAGCACGACGCAGCACAAAATGAGATAGGCAGACAGACATACAGACGGACGCAAGGACGGACGGACAGAAATACAGGCATAGTTGTGATTGTAATAGCAGAGAGACAGCTCCCTCCTCCTCAGCTCCCAGAATAGGGGAAGAGTACATTACAAAGTACAAGGACGGCCGCCCACTCCGCTGATTGAAAGTTGAGGTAACTTTGAGGTGTGCTGTCTGCTACTGCCGAGGTAGGCGATTGGCAAATCAGCAAAGGCTACTGTTTCATCTCATTACGCACCGAGCCAGGAGCATTTTGAAGAAAGTTGCCCATGTACAAGAGCTTATTTTGTAAAATATGTCTACAAGGTGTTCTTTCTGATGTTATGATATTCAATGATATGATACTGACAACATATGATACTCACAACAATGGGTGGGCTTGACGACGCCACACGCGATGCGATTTTCATCACTGACAACTGATCTGATCCAGCCCACAGTGCGGTGATAAGTCTGTTTTCGCTTTTTGAACCTTGTTCATATCATTTTATTTGTACCTTTTGTGTGGGCATTTCATGCTGCACCTGCATGATCTGACACCGTAAAAGTCAACATGTGGATGAGTTCCAATACACTGATACTGATACTGATGCTGATCTTAACCGATGGCTTTTCCTTCCTCAGCTAACTCTTTAATGCTTCTTTAAGTGCATAACCCATCTAGCTTAAGGGCAATGTTCCACATTTGTGAAGCGTTTTGAACTGAAATAGCCATCTTGAGCACATTTTGATGCAGTTCACGGATATACCCCTTTTAAGACCGAAAGCGCTCTGGTTCCGTAGTTACTCGCCCGCAAAGTACAAAAAGGCCTAGTTAGTCTTTTTTTCAAAATTGCGTTCTGATTAATGATGCCATAGAAACGTCAATAGATCCCAGTGATACTACAGGCTGTCTTTTTGTTTACGATCAAAACAGCATGGCCGCTGGTACCTTCGCAAAGGTGACCATGCTGCACACGTGGTACAGTCCGTGGAAGGTGGTTGGCTGTGAGTAAAACTTTACTGCTGAATGCGTGTCGCGAACACAAGCGTGAGCAATTTTGGGTTGTGCGACACTCGTCGTGAACGGGTCATTTTTCCTTATTTCTAGACCACAGGTCAATGTGATAGGAAAGAACACCACCGTCTGCAAAGAAGCACGGCACGCAAAAAATGGCCACTCTCCTGAATTTATAAAAAAAGAAGATGCGACGGCCAACCTGTCTTTTTTTCCCGTTGGCTTTCTACTAACGTAGCTCTTACAGACAGCTAGGTTAGCGCCTTGTGTACCGGAGCACAGAACCTTGCCCGGGTTTATGGGTTAGCAAGGTGTTATTAAATTAGGAAACATTACAGCAATTTTAGATATATATTTCTCCAAGTATTTCACACATATGGTACAACAAATTAAATCTTGAACCAAAATTGCGTTTTAGTCCCGCGAGCTGTGCAAATGTGAGATCACACTTATTTGCTAAAAGAGTGTGAATCGGGGGCTCGAAATGCGTGTGATCACTGGCGGTGTGTGCCAGTGGCTTGCACTGGTATTGATGTGATGTGGAGTGTGCGTGCGAGGTTTGTTCTCCCCAGAGAGAACATTGTTTTGGGTAATCTTCAGTCTACGGAATCCCAATAAAATGTGATATATTAATGCCCGATATATTTATGCCTATTGATATCGGTGCCTGCCTCTGCCTTTATGTTTGTCTTTGAACATGACAAACGAATGCTGGCAAACTGAGAGAAACATTAGCACTTATCTTGGAGGGGTGTACAAAGGCTAGTACTGGTTCCGGTACTCCATTATGAACTTGCCAACATTGTGAACCTATTGAGGTATTACAACACGCAATGAATCCATGGCATGTCATTATATCAGCAATTCAATTTGGCAGCAGAACTCGTGTGTACAGTTCATTAATGGACATCCTCAATATAGACTCACATAATATGGCTTTGCAAAATTGTCTCTCCCTAAAGAATTCTGAAAATATAGAGCTTTATTATTACTTATGCACATTGTTCTGTCTTTACAAATCTTGTATGCAAGCGAGCATTGCTCGTGAGTAATCAATGTCACAGTCACCGCAACTTGCGCGGGATGCTGGGTGCTGAGAAAGGTATGGATGGAAGGTAAACGTGTGAGAAAGTATTGCTGTTGGTGCCTTGTGCAGCACTTAATAATATGTTCATCATGAGCCTTGTTTGCACTGGCAGCTTCATCAGTTCCTTGCATTTTTGCCCATCCAACCATAACTACATGCACTTGTCATGTCTCCAGCCTTTTGCAAGGTCAGCGTGTTTGCAGTGTCATTTCGCCACACCTAACATTTTCCTGTTATTTTTAGTAAAACAACCTAATGCCTGCAGCATGTCGCATGACCATGGAAGTGAAAGATGTGTTTACATCTTTCTCACCTGCGTTTTCTGCATTCCCGAAGCAGGCTGAGAAAGTGATGCCACTTATTGGTCGCCTGCTTTGCTGAAAGTGATTTGTATATTGTATCATGTGTTTTTGGTCAGTCATATGTCAGATGGGAGGTCAACACAAGAGCGCATGTTTGACCTATCGTTTCATGCTGGAATTTATTATGAAGGCGGTATGGATTGCAGTCGAAAAACCATGTTGTTGCTCATTATGTCACGCCACAGTACAGCACCGAGATAGAGCCACAATGAAGCTATTGACCAGTGCCATTTCACAATGTGCCACATTGATTGAGTACTCGATGTTAAGCCTATGAGATAGCAGCTTATAATTTATGAATGACTGGTGAAAATGTATTTAACAACACTAAAGGACTGTCTACGGCAAGAATGTCGTTGCACCACAATGATTATATCAGGGTCAACTAATAATTGCATGAATAATCCTAAGCAAAAAAATATTGGTAGCACAATCTTGCCATCTTTACCATAGAAATAACAATGCTTTGAAAATCAATGCATGGCAATGTTTCGAATTTATCAATTTTCGCGTAGCACCACATTTCCAGTTACGAACAATAAAATCAATGCTACAAATTTATTAATTTTGGCACGACACGCCATTTCCATTTGCTAACAAGGACAGCGACTGCTGTACACATCACATGATGTCAATGTCAGGACTACAGCGCTGCGCGCAACGATGGGTCGACAATGAAGTATTGACAAAATTATCGACAGCAAATCAGCAACAGCAGCAGCACAGCACATCGTGCTTTGATAATAATCTACCATAAAAGCTGGCGATCGCTACGTTGTGCACGTCAAACAGTCCAATAAAGCTTTCCTTACGGCCGGCACCAAGACAAAAAAATCCCCAAATAACCCACCCACTAATCCGCCCCCCCCCCCCCCCCCGACACAGCCCCCGCGACGACAATGGCCGGTTGGCTTCGGCTTTCTCGTGTTTCGAGGTATTCTTTAGGTCTGGCTGCGAGATGCTGCCAGGTTTTGCTGTCGTCACAAATCCATTTCATGACGCCATCAAACAATGACGTTATGGGGGAATATATGACGTTATGGACGCTGAGAATGGTATGATCTATCGGTCTCTGGAAAAACAAACCCGTGTCAAATGCATATCTACTAATCATGTCTACCCCTCCACGATGTGCGGAGGAGGTCCCTTGATTAAGAGATGAGAATCTGGAAATAATGGTCGAAATCCTGGGATCTTTTTGTGGGATGGAGAGGGGCACCAAGTTCCAGGGGCGCCCACAGTGCAGCGTGATGGAATCCTGGATTCGCCCCCGATTACCTGCCACTTAAATGTGCTAATGCTATAACTTTTGATGCATTACACCTGTGAACGCCATAATAAGTACTCAAAGACAGCATCACACAAGGCTCTGCAGCCATTCTTTCGCGTCGTGCATTCATTGCTAACTCTTCCAACTGGTTCTCGCTGACTCACTGGCTTGCGAATCGTGGCTCATCTGGTCACTATGGGTCGATGCAAAGTTGGTGTGCCTGCTAGGGCGTCAAGGATCCTCCTGGCACCCAATGTGTGGCCCCCTTCCTGACCCTGGTGGCAGTGGTGACGTATACACCGAAGATTTTAATATATACCCTGCCCCCTGGTTACCATCTTGGCTTTCCTTTTGGCACCGCCGCTACACGCTCCCCCCCCCCGCCCCTCCCTCCTCAGCAAGCGTTTAATCCTCGATATGGCCCTTGTAATCGCCAATGTCCAAGCTAAAGCAGAGGTCAAATATTATTCACATCCTGCCTTTAACAGCTTGCTGTTGCATTTTCCGTACGTACAGTTGTGGTGGACACCTCGGTGCTGTGACCTGACCTGTCCTGAGCTGTCGGGATAACAACCGGCAGCCGAGGCTAGCGGCCTGGCCGGAAGACCGTCTACCGTGGAGGCGGAGGAGACGACAGTGGTAGGTGCAGGGGTAGTGGGGGCCGTGCTGCTACGGGCGTTGTCATACACATTGTTGTCTCGGCCACTGGGCCTGGTTGAGGGATTCCCGCCAAATGTCTTCCTGCAGCACTCCATGCAGCAGGTGCGCGATTGCGGTGTCATGCCCACGTCGTGCTGGGTTCCGACCCGAAGGCGGGACATGTAGGAGGAGGGCACAAAGAAGCTGCCGATTGGCGGTGATGGCACGCAGGTCCAGTGACTGCGTGCGGCGCTGGAGGGCCGTCGAAAGTTGACGCGAGGGTGTGTTATGGCTGCTTTGGAGACATGGACTCACGCGTTTGACAAAAGGGATGCGTCGTTCTGCTGTGGAATATTTTCTAAGATGCTTCATTCTGTTGTGCTGTGTTATGGCTACACAAGCGAGTGTTTTGCAATCTTGATTTGGAATTTTTGGTTCTTGTCAAAACCGTATGTAAGTGGAGATGCGTCGTTCTGCCATTGAAGACATTTCTCTGCTATAGGACACGTTGTTCTGCAATGGAATGCGTCATTCAGCTGTGGGGTGCGTCGTCCTGTCGTACTGTCTTCTGACGACACGATATTATGTTTTGACGCGTCTCTGGCGTATGTTGATGGAGAAGCGTCGTTTTGCTGTGGGATGCGTGTCTGCTGAGATGCGTCGCCTTGCTGTTCTTATGCAGATGCCCCATTATATTGGGCTACGTCACAACTACACGACTGCGTTGTTGCGCTGATCTAAATATGTCCGTTTTCGTATTTCGTGGGTATCGATAGAAATACGTCCACAGACCGCAAGCAGAAATGCGTTGCGTGGCTGTACCTTGCAAGTTTATTAACATGATGACTGAAAAATGCGTCAGACCCTCGAGAGTGCCCAGGGACCATGCAGGCGTCTGTTTTGTCTGCAGCGAGTGACATTTTACGGGGACCTCAGAGGTGGCCCCTGGTCTCGGGACGTTTTTTTTATGGTTCTCGGCGTTAATGCAAGTTGGCCTCGGTGCGGCGTGAACGCGGCGGTGAAAGACGCCGCCCCGCTGGATGCCCCGCTCCCCGCTATTCTTCCTGCTCCGGACTTGCAATTAAGCACGCGGTCGCGAGACGCAGTCTCGCCGGGCCACCCGCTGCGCTCGCACCCGGACGTCTCGCCCCTCGTTGTCGACAGGGCCCTAAGCTGCTCTTCCGGCGCGGCCTGTGCGCGCAGACGCCTTGCCCGTCCCGCCGACACATCACTGGCCGCCTGGCTTAGCGATCCAGTTGCTGTACAGAGTCGGCATTGTGGCGGGGGGGGGGGGGGGGGGGAATATGAATGATACCAAAACAAGAATATATACACACATACGCGGCATGGTATTTGTCAAAATGTCAAACCCGCCTTGCACGATTTCTTTCCTCCTTTTTGGTGCTGTTCTATTGCGCTTTTCTTGCAAGGTAGAAGTGGTCAGGTGATGGTCGGTGCAGTGGCTGGGCACGTCATCCGTGTGTTGGGTCTAGTTCGGAGAGTTGTTGATAACCCCGTCTGGCGGTGGCACATATCCACGGGGTAGCTGGAGCGTCGGTGCGAACACAACTTGAATAAGTAAAAACAAAGGCCTGAACGTCTGACGAAGCCGACGCACGCGATGCATGGCTGCCGTCGTGCAGCAAGCAGCAGATGAGACCACCAATGATCAGCATTCACGGCACGCTTCACAGTGATAATGATAATGATACGCTTCACAATGATAATGATACACTAATAATACTAATACGCTATGGACGGTACCGTACCGTGCCGTACGCTGACGGTGCCGTACCGGCGGTACCGTACCGTACACTACGCAAGGCAGACGTCCCATTTTCGGCAACCTTTAAGGATGGTCCTGACCACGCGCTTGCCGGCAGGGGTCCTGCCGTAGTACGTAGGCATGCATGTAGAGGCTTATAAGCCTCTGCATGCCCAGAAACCAGTATTAATACCGGTTCCTTTGACTCGGAGGCCAGGCAATGGCTCCGACGACTCAGGGTGAGGGGGTGCCCTCGAAGTGGGAAATCGCACCGAAGCATCAAAGCAAAATGACGAACGGTACCCGTGACTCAACTGCCGCGGGCGCTTGCTGGCGCTGTGTTAATCCTGGGGCAGGGCCATCACTCCTCAATCGCTGCCGCCGTCTGGATGGGAGTTGGAAAAGAAAAACCCAACCGAAGTCAGGCTTGAACCACGTCCTCTCTCCAAAATCGACTAAGGTATCAACCTACTGCACCACCGAGGAATTCAGAATGGGTAAATATGCGTAATTAAAGCTTCCATTAGTGCTTATGTTTACGGTATCTATGGAGGTTTCTGGTCTCTATGTTCTGGCGTTTTGGAATGTTGAACAAGATATGCATGGGCATGCATGCATGCATGCATCCCACTTTCTATCGTTATGTTACGTGTACTGCGAAAACCCCATTCAATGCGCAATTTCTACACAATACGTTCGAAATTCTTGAGACCTGCAGTGCCGCCAATTGGCTGGCGTAAGATGCCAATCGCCTTAGAGCGGTTTTGATCCACCTGCCTCTTAGCCCAGACGCTTTCCGCTTTGGAGCTGCGCTGTGGGCTAAGACGATGAAATAGATTGACGGGGAAATCAGCATGCGTCACGGCCATTAAGCTTCCGCTACAGGGGTGCAGGGTATGGGGGCTGAGCGGAGAAAATGAATGAACTCACCCCTAAGATACATAAAATGGGTGACTTGGTAAGTTTGACCCGCATCGCTCTTACCGTTACAAGGTTGGAGTCGTCCCCTCTTCCTCCCCCCCCCCCCCTCCGAACTGAGTCGGAAATTACAGCCGCTGTTCCGCGCCCCGCGCACGTTCTCGGCGGGTGACACCGTTGGGCGTCACTACCATTTTGTTGGACATGGATGGTCAAAAGCAGGATTCAGTGATCGACTTAGGGCCGGTGTTATGACAAACGAGTATTTGCAGATCCTCCCCATGGAATGTCTGCCAACCCTGCTGCCATCCACTAACGAGTTTTCAAATTACACCACATGGTCCAGCATGAAGCAGCAGAAATCGACCGCATGTCCGCCGCCGTCAGGATGATGACCATCATTAGCATATACTCATTACGATCAGTTTTATATACATGGCTTTATGTTTTATTTAACACGACGGGTTGTATGTCACACGATAAAAAAGATGATGTAGATATGTTGGAAACACTACGAACAAAGGAAACAGCTCGGGGCGTAAACTAAGTGTTCCAAATTTCAATGGGGTTTTTAACTGAAATGGATATCTTGAAGATCATTCCGTGCGGTTCACAGCCCCGCCCTTTTTAAGACCTAAATCCTTCTAGTTTTCAGTACACGCCCGCGAAGAAAGAGAGACTATTAAGGGTAGGGTATTTCAATGTCAACTTGGCATTTAGGACTTCATAATAACGCCATTCAAATTCTGTCATTTAACAAGACATGTGGCCATCAAGGCCAAGAAAAGCATAATGACGGAGTTCATATCTGGCGTCCGTGAGCACGATTTCCCGGTATAACGGCCGTCAACCGGCTGTCAATCAATGTTGCGTACGGTACGAAGACGCAATCAAGCAATTGCGCATCGAAGGGCACATTTGCTTAACGGAAAAACCGTGTTGTTGAAAGCAGTCTTTTCTACTTAAAAGTATATCAATAAGTGGGCTTATTTCATCATATCTGATACTTGTCTCAATATCTTCAAACATAAAATATCCCCTTTAAACGCTATCGCTATAAGCATGTTACATTATAAAATCTTGCCATGACCACCAGACCTCCCTGGGGGGGGGGGGGGGGGGGGGGGGGGGGGGGGGGGGCACAACGGCTGGCGGCAGGCGGCTCCCGAACGAGGCCTCGTAATATGGAAAAGCCTGGCGCCACATAGACAGCCAGAAAAAAACAGCTTCAACGAGGCGACCATCTTCGAACGGGCATCTTAAGCCAGCAAAAAATATCATCCTCCATCAATATCATCCTATTATCATCCTTCACACCCCTAGTTGTCCAGGGGGATGTTGGGGGGTTACCTTCGACCGCATCCTGTCCTGTGATTCGGACATCCGAAGTAGTCAGAGTGCAATGCCATGCCGCTTTGCCCATGATGATATCAAATTCGTCACTACTTCACACCCGCAAACCAGTTATCAGAGCCCGTGCTTTCCCTCTCACCTTGTGCTGCCTTTCAGTCTGGACCGCATGGTCGCTGCCTGCTATCTCAGCCGAGTGTAAAAACAAAATTTCGCGTGGGCGTGGGACCGGGACATCTCGCCGGTCTTCGAGTCGTTGAGCTGGCGCGGCATGAGTGACCTTGTCACACACCGCTTTCTGAGCTTTTAATGTCCCCTCGTACCAGTGGCGGTCCGGTCGCTGCCTGCCCCCTCCCCCCCCCCCCCCTCCCGTTTCCTCGCACCGCTGTTAGCGCGTCACGGGCTCGGTGTTGGCCACCGCTTTGGGGTTCCTCCCTTTCCAGCTTAGGCATCCCGAAATATAGTGCGAAGGACAGTTAGTACGATGTCGTACTTAACGTGTCGTATCATACCCTACAGTACGTTGGGAGCCGGGAGCCGGTCTTTATGGCTCACCGCAGCCGTGCTGTGTCCATATCTGGACTTCACGTCCGCCACTGGCAAACTTATCCGGTCGAGATTCAAAGGCGGCGACTGTTCCCAGCGCTGGGTGGGCGCAGTCTCCGTGACCTGGTCACCCACAAGCATAGCCTATCTGTATTCTTAATGACTCGCGGGCTCCGACGGCGATCCGGTCCCGCTCACCCCACGTACCGCTATATGTCAGCGTGTCACCCGGGCAGCAGCGGCGGGCGCCCCTTGACCTGCCAGCTCTTCGCCTGCCAGTAGCACGCAGGGCTTCCTCGTATTGCGCGGCCTGATCCTGGAGCCGCCTGCCGCCGACCGGCACTGCTTTCGCACCCGTAAGTAGCTTCGTATCAGACTGGACGATATAGACGACCCCGTTGTGTAATCATTGCCGCCGCGTAACATTGTTTACTTGCCGTTGTGTAGCATGTTTTGACGATTTACATTTTGATTAATGTTCTATGTTTAAGGAAGTTGTGTGAGCGACGGGGTGGTTAACGTGCGAATGTGGTCGCGTTGTTGTCATGTTTTAATATTGCACTCATACTTATAATGTTACTGCACCGGATCAAACAATAGGCCGCTTGTTGGAATGAATCGTGAATAAAATGAACATGAACAGGAACATGAATGTGACCTTTGCCAACATAACACACAGAACAGTGCTTTTGTGCACTATTTTACGATTTTGGTATTATCACTGCCACACCTCCCTTTTATCGAACATGAAGTCCATTAACACGAATCAAACATTAGGCCATATATATTGCACGAGTCGTAATGAATGCATGATCATGGTAACCACAGCGGTGGCAGTCACGGGCAAGAGCTCTGCTGTGGAAAGCTGCAGTTGCGCGGTGTAATTTGAAAACTCGTTGACAGATGGTAGCAGAATCGGCAAATATTTTGTGCGGAGCGTCTGCGAACAGTCGCTCGTATGTCATGGGGTTTCAGATGTTGTTGGACATGCACGGCTCCGGGAATAAAGAGTGTAAGTTACTGTGCGCGACACCCACAGACTGTCATGGATACCCAACCACCGGCCGGTAGCCGCAAGGCGCGCTGCAGGCTCTAGTGCAGCACTCGCGGTAGACATGTTCGACACGGCTTATGTTGCCTTGTTGGTTGCTGTCAGGTGATTACCGGCTGGTTAAGTTGGCTAGTGTCGAGCGTCACGTTTCCGCAACCGTTCCATTGAATATTTACGTCCGAAGTGAAAGTCGGCCAATTTCAAGGCTTTTCCGCACGTAGGCGGCTAGTAACTGTCATGTTTTTTTGGTGCTGGCGTTCGACTGGTTTGTTTTCATTCTCCGATAATACGTCGTGATCGAGTGACGCAACTTCCGTTTCTATTAATTACCTTGGAATAGCGCAACTTGTTGGTTTGTAAGACTTGAAAATCGCTGAAAATGCCAACACACTCCGACGGCAAAAACTAGACCATCGTCGATAAAACATATAAATCGTGTAATTCAAAGCATGCAGCATTCAGCACGAAAAAACACACAAAAACGAAAAATACGTAAGTACACACGGAAAAATCGCGCAGCTCTTAAAATGTGACAAGCTCTTTCAGCTGCACTCAACTGAACATGATACTGCAGGTTTCATTTTCTTGATCCTTGCCTTCGAAATAAGTACTACAAATATTCCAAATGCATGCAGTTCTGGGCTCCCACTTTTAATGTTCTACTTATACTTAGACCCCAAAAAGTTGAGGGAGAGGGGAAAAACTGACTTCTGGGACACAACTAAATTGGGCTTTGAGGAGTGCGGGAAGTGCCCCCCCCCCCCAAAAAAAAACAGGCAAATTGATACCTGTGCTCGCTTCTTGCAAACCCATCTCCGACCACGCACCATTGCGACGAGACTACAGAACAAACTGCAAAAAAGCTTAGAATGCAGAAATCGGAGGTCTTTCACCATCTGTTTACGTCAGTGCCACATCGGTTGGACTTGCCTTCAATTACCACACCAGAAAGGCTGACAGCCTGGTATACACAGTGTTGGAAAACTTGACGTTCCCTGGTATAATGTACACCGGGAGATTTTGTACTCCAGGATTGTGACTAGGTAACGTGAAATATATTCTACTCCGTCATGATGCAACAAGAACAGCTTTTGGAAAAAAACTCATTTTACCTCTTTGTGTCACGACAAAATAAAACGAGAAGGTGCAACAGCCTGAGACTTGCTGCTTCCATCAGGAGCCATGTATTGACATATGCAAGAGCACGGATCTTGCACCCACCAGACTAAGATGGCCAATAACAAGCAGCCTGTGTTGCCACCTAGGTACATGATAAACCATGTATGGAAATGTGAAAAATAAACCATGTGAATGTTGAATGGAACCGCCTTTGAACAATACTCGAAAATGAGAAGCGAGTACCAGGATCGCACCGATCCGCAGATTAGCAAAGCTATCACTTCCTATGCCCTACGCAAACCAACTCAAACATGAACATGACTTAACCTACCATTGACGACGAACCGTTATTTGATGCCGTTGTGTTACCGTTATGACGCATTAATTGCCAGGGATGCAACGAACATTCATAGAAAACTGCACGCCCAATCACCTACCGCAGACGGCCGCCTTCCCATGCGTCTCCACTGTGTCATGGTATTGTAAATAATAGAATCACTCGCAATTCAGCGTCGGAAACGTCTCAACTATCCAGCGGCTCGCGCCCGCCTCCCGGCTCAGGTTGGAGGTTGAGCATAGCAAAACTCTCCAATTGGTTATAATGATTCGTCTCCTCGTGACTGATTTGTCAAGAGCATGAATATTCCGCTCGCACCCATGCTTTGAACAGATTTGTAAACATCTGGAGGGAAGCTGTACAGAGATGGGCATCACGATTATGAAGATGGACTTATTTGTACTCATCCAGAACCGCCATGTGGTTGGATTTTTAGCCACTTCCTGGTAACCGGAGTACAAAAATGTCACGGCAGCTGCGGATTTAAACCACGTTAAATTTGTCACTTAAGGGTGTGAAATTAAAGCAGGTAGTTCAGGCTTTACAAAAATCCCCTAAAGTCGAAAAAAGTTGCTATAAATGGCACAAAAACTGCTCGGAGACACCCATCTTACTCCGACAAAAAACACCAGGACACCAGAGTAACATGAACCTATAACTTTGGCTCGGCAAATTAAGGAGAAGGGTTAATGAGGACAAAAACATCAATTAATTGCAACATGAATCATCATATTTCTCAATGATATCGGTTAAATCGCATCAAAACCCATTAATACCTTGTATTATCCGCCGGAGTCAGCAGAGTGACTGACTCGGCATGTAGCCACCCTCAAGCCCGGCATGTAGCCACCCTCCATTTTGGAGAGTGTACAAGCCTGATGGGTAATTATCCTCCATTTTGAAGCATGTATACACAGAGCATTTCTTAAATTGCAAACCAATGTATATGCACATGTGTTTCATAATACAGAGTATGAGACTGTGTTGTTTCAGTGTGCCATGTTTAATACTGATGTTTCCTTTCATTTAAAGTATGTTTACAAGAATTGCTGTAAAGAAAAGTGGTGTTTTTGTTGAGTGCTACCCAATGTACTATTATCTCTCCAAGATAACCTAAATAAAGCTGTAATGACCCACAGTACTTGGATAGCTTTGTACTCCACTATAGAAAATGTGTACTACTGCACCCAGAATTTTTTGGAATTTCCAACACTGGATATATATCTATGTTTGCAAATCAAAACAATCCTGAATATGCAGCAGCTGGAATGTATCAGGATCTCATGAATATCCCTAATGTATCTCATCTCATGCAGCACAGTCATCTGTTATAACTGAAAGCATCAGTTCTCAACAGGCCAATAAATGAGGAGTGGTACAAATGAGCTACTGCACAACTCTGCTGGCTGAGCATGTACAGATCAGATTTCAATCACCATAGTGGATCACAGGAGACTGGAGGAAGCACACTGGGAACATGCAAGGACCAGGAAGAAGAAACACATCCTGCCAGACACAGATGATATCCATGTAGCTACTTAACATTCAATACAATAACATAGGGCATGAACTTACCTGATCCTTGGGCGTGCTAGATCACATTTTAGTGAAGTGATTGCATTTGCATAAACAATTCAGAATCCAAACTGGAGGTCACATGAAAGGCCTAATGAAGCAGACAGCACTTAACTGTCTGGTATACATCACAACAATAGTGCAAAGACTGCACTCAATTATACAGGGTGTTCATGATGCCATGGCAAGGGACACACAGCAATTGACACAAGGAATGAGGGTGCTGGGCAGTGGCTGCTCAGCCCCAACAGCCAAGTACCCACCAAGAACCCAAACCAAATGCTGTCACACTGGGGGTAGACTTGCAACTGCAGCCCAGCCTGTCCTGTGGATGTGCTGACATGGCAGGTGTTGTAACAGTGGGAGCAGCAACAACCTGAAGCTGGTGGGGCACACCAGCCTTACCAACATAGTAAGCCCACTACCAGTTAGTTATAAAAAAGGATCCAGGTTTTTAGCTGAAAATAGCATGTCAGTCTGGCATCAGTGATTGGAAAAGTTGCGAAAACCAGGGCCGTTTAATAGTCCAAGGTGAAATACAAAAGGGGGGCGTTTTTTATTTTGGTGGGCCAATGCAAGGCCTCTTTTTTCCCCTCGAAGGACCTAGCGTAACCTAAGGGGAATCTACTTCCTGCATAAGGACAAGCAGCGATAACGTTAACCCAGCTTATGCTGTCCGGCGCAAAACATTAAAACGTCAACTATGCGCTAGAATTGAGTACCTATCAAGTTTTCCTGATGCACATGCACGTTCTATTCTTAAACAAAACTATGACATCCTCTTGAGTGGAAAGCAGTAAGCTTACTCTAGACAAAGCGTTTTATTTCGTAGTTCTATGTATGTATGCAACGTGCAAATCACACTATTCTCTATTCTTTATTCGCCATGACATTTCGCGAAGTATCTGGATTTCTCATTTATCGCTAGATTTTCCCGGCTTTCCGCTAGTTACGCTCATTTATGCTAACAAAACAAAACACGCGTGCCGTGCGAGGTGGTAGCCGTCGCGTGCATATGTTTTGCGGTTGCGTCTGAGGTTCCGGGTGGTTGCTGCGGTCGGCGACAAGGGTAAGTGGCATGTTATAGGGTCTGGCTGACATGCTTCGTTAGTCATTTGTGGGACGGTAGGCTATGTTGATAGCTGATGGACTTGGGGTTCCGTGGAGTTTCATCAGGCCCCGCACCTTGCTGATATTGGATGTGAGGCATCAGCAGACCGCTGACGTGTCGTTAGATGCTTGGTTAGAGCTTCGTGAAGTCGATACTTCGTTAGGACATTCAAACACAGAGACAGACGCCAGTATCTTTTTTGTGCTTTGGTAGGTGTGACAAGCACAGCAGGAAGGAGAGCTGCACCAAGTAGGTATGCTGGGGATGTGGGTTTGATGTGTATGATGTCCATGCATATAGATACCATGCATATAGAGTTGCCCTGTAAGTTTGTAAGTGCCTGGGAGATGAAAATTAAATGCTCACTGGCTTTTGGGAACTGCCAAATAATTTTTTGGCATCAGACAGGTTATCCATTTGATGAGCAGCCTGTGGATCTTTTCAATGTTTGGTCAGATCAGTAGCTTAAGTTTGACAATGATTTTGGGGTGTGCATGACAATTTTGCTTCTGGTTGCAGCTGGTCTGGACTTTTTTTTTTGCTTTTTCACTTCTTTAACAGAATTTATTGAATGCAGTTGGTTGTTATCACTTGTTATTGTAGTAGTGCACCAGTTGCACTGTATAGGGCCAGACTTCACCACCATCAGAGGTTATGTACAATGGCCCTGTAAGTTTCTAACTGGAATGATTGGTTATGTCTATCTGTAATAAATAAATGGGTACAAATTAATATTTTATTAATGCCAAAGCCATCTGTGTCTGAAACTTTAGAAACAAAACAACTATGTGATATTGAGATTTGACCTTGCCCTTATGTGATAATGAAATTTGGTAATATCATGGTATGATTTAACCCAATGAGTCTTGTGTGAGATCAACCAAGGTCATCAATTATAATATGAATATGCTAGTTTGACAACCAAATCATGAAACACCAACAGGCTGCTTTTACCTCCCAGCCATTCATGGTGCCACGTCATCAGCAAGTTTTGCCAAATGTGAGGCTTTCTGTATGGTATGTGTCTCTCCTCCCTCTCTGTTACCTCCATGACATAGGAAACTGCATTGTTCATCACAAGGTGGTTTCCCATGACATGGGAAGCTATATTGTTCCAGCCCTGTTACCTCCATGACATGGGAAGACTACATTGTTCATCCCACAATGCCCACATCATATACTGTGATGTGATTGTGTGATGTGATGTGATGTGATTAATGTGATTAATGTGATTGATGTGATGTGATTGATGTGATGTGATTGATGTGATGTGATATATATATATATATATATATATATATATATATATATATATATATATATATATGTATATATAATGCTTACCAGGCTATGCAGAAAATTTAGATATGAACAGACAGACAAAATGGTTATCAAAAACTCCCATGCATGTAACAACTTGTTCATGAAGGGAATGCTCCTTCAAAACTACACTATATAGCTTGCATCCACTAATGTGCTGTGGTATAGCCAGTGTGGGACACTGGCACCATCCCCTCCCCCTCCCAGCCAAGCTAGGCAGCATACCATAGATAGCGTATGCTGCATGAAGGTGGAGGAGTTTGATAAAAATTTGCAGGAATTCCAAGAAAAAATCATATTTGCCACCAACAGGAAAATTTGACAGTGTGCCTGTGAAGAGGCCAATAATTTGTTTTCTTCTGCCACATTGTTTGCACAGCGCACCACCTACTACTGCTTATGTGCCTAGGTGCTTTATATGCTAAGTCCTATGGAATCTGCCAGCTGCAAACCCAGCATTGCATGAGATCCTCATGCCATCCTCTACCTGCATTAATGCATTCTTGATTTTGCACTTGCATTGATAGTGACTGAGCAGTCAATGTGCTGTCAGCAGTAGCACAGTATTATAGTTTGTCTTTCAACTACAAAGCACAGTTAAGCTTTTCATGTCCTTCATTGTTTGTGAACAGAATGTTTGCCCACAGATCAGTTACATCTTTTGATCTTATTGTCTTATTTGCATCTTATATATGTATATACAGATATGTACATATATGTATATATATATATGTATATATATATATATATATATATATATATATATATATATATCTGTGTGTGTGTGTGTGTGTGTGTGTGTGTGTGTGTGTGTGTGTGTGTGTGTGTGGTGTGTGTGTGTGTGTGTGTGTGTGTGTGTGTGTGTGTGTGTGTGTGTGTGCGTGTGTGCGTGTGTGTGTGTATATATTGTATACTTTGCTGCCATGGAAGTGCAGCACTTCCATTTTAGTGATAAGATATTGTTTGTTGTTTAAAGTTAAGAGAATAGCAAAAGGAGTACCATTATGTTTGATGGCATGGTGATTAACAGTTCTTGTGCATCTTGATATCTGATGGTTTTATATCAGTGATGCATCTTATGTCAAGCCAGGGCACTGGCAGTTGTCCTCTAAGTTTTGCTTGTATTTATGTCTGATGACTTTATCTCAGTAATGTTTTGGATTTCAAGCCAGTGAGCAAGCAGTCAGCCACCACTTCATTTGTATGATGGAAGGTTGGGGTGCCCAGGTATGTGTGGTGCTGGCTTAGCTGTTCTTTTTAATGGAAGGACAAGTGGTACCAAACAATTTTTCCCTTGCTTTTCTTGCTTAGCCACACCAGTTTTGTGTTGTTAAGAACAAGTGTGACATCATAATATATCTATAATGATTTGTCATTATCATTTAGATATCTTAGAGTACATGACAAAGTAAAATGTGATAACTGCACACAGCATGTAGGCAGGCTTGATGAGAAAAAACATTTCATTTTTTTAGTGAACCATTATAACTTGTATGTTGACAACAAAAGTTACTCTGTCCATAGCAGGCTTAAAGTAGCATGATGTGATGCAGCTTGTATGATGTACAGTACATAAGCTAATGACAAGTGGTTTGTGTATCTGGTTGCTTTCACACTCTCATCCATATACTATCCACAGTCCTCAATTTTTGCCTTGGTGCTCGCGTTTTCCTATTCACTACGAAGCGAAACGACGTTGCATGCCTCTCCTACTGTTGAGTCAGCCGAGCTGGCTCTGAAAGAGTCCGCCTGTGATGGGGAGGGCCGCACGACGGGTTTACCTGGCATGGCTGGTCGGCCCGTCCCACGCACGGCTGATGACGCAACACCCTCCCCGTCCCCCCCCCCTCCCTCACCCCCGCTGCCGCCGCCATCCGCCCGGCGTATAGTCGCCACGTCTCTTGAAACTGACGCAACCCCCGGCACCGGGCAGCTGCCGGCGGGCCAGCCAGCCGAGCTCAGTGGTGAACGGCGGCCGAGACCGCAACCGCGCGCCGAGCCCCGCTGTCATGTGGGGCCGCTGCCTGCTGCTGCTGGCGCTGCTGCTGGCGTCGGCGACCGGTGCCGGCCAGTTCAGCTTCGGCCCGGCGCCGCCGGCCGTCGATCGGTCGGCGCTGGACCGCTGCTTCTGCCAGGTGAGGTGCCGCCGGCCGCCGGCCGCCCGGTGCGCTTAACGAAGGAATACGACGCACGCGGTCGCACACCCTGTCGTGGAGCGCCAGCGACTGCGCTGGCCATGGTCGTGCTGGGGAGACGCATCACGATCGGAAGTCGAACTCGCACCCGAAACATTGTGGAAATGGGGGCAGCGTGGCACGCCTTGGCGATGTCTTGCCGTCATGATTGGTATGTGCTTACACGTTGTTTTGTGTGTTTTCGGGTAGCTGGAAGGCCAGGTGGACGACTGTGAGTGTAATGTGGATACCGTGGACTTCTTCAACAATGTCAAGATCTTCCCTCGGCTGCAGTCGCTGCTAGTCAAGGATTTCTTTCGTTTTTACAAGGTGAGGGCCTGCAGAGGTATTGATGTGCAGTTAAGTGGAACTTCTGGATATGAAGCCAGATGTTGTGTGGTGTGTGTGGAGCATGTGTGTCGGTCTCCCCAAGCGTTTCGGCATATTTGGTGCCCTGTTGCTTTTGTGGTTGTTGGTGTCATGGGCAAACTTTTAGCTGGTTTCTTTTTATTGGTTGGGACCTGTTGTTTTTTTCGTTTTGATCAGGCGTGATTGGGTTCTGGTTGCTGACAGTTACAGGCCCTCTGTCCATCGTCGAAGAGCTGGTTTTCGTTCAGGTCGAACCACTGATTGCCGTAGGGTCACTTTTTGTTCTAGGACCACTGTTGGTTAAAAGCTGTTGAGAGGTGCTTTGTTGGGAGGTCAGCTTGGAGGCGTCACTCGGTGCGCTCTAGCCGGCCCGCCGCCCGTCACCCGACGTCTCGTCGCCGGCGAGCCACTGACGCCTGTCGTGTCGGCAGGTGAACCTGCGGCGCCAGTGTCCGTTCTGGGAGGATGACGGTAGCTGCTCGCAGACTACCTGCCGCGTCCGGTGCTGCGCCGAGGTGAGGAGCGCCGCTTGCCCTGCGCCGCCACCCCCGGCCGGTCACTGGCTGGCGGGGCACGGCTGGCGCCGCCAGCCAGCTACTCTTCCCGGGCTAGCTGGCTTTTCGAGGGCACTTAACCCCAGCTGTTAAAAAAATAATTCGCCATGCAGTGCGGTGCCAGAGAGCGGGGTGGAGGAGGGGGACTAGCTATCGAGCGTGCTCGGTGGTTGCCGGACTGTACGGCATCGCCCGCGCCGTTAGGAACAACCGGATGTAACTGAGGTGCGATAACGGCTCATCACTGAGCATGCTCCGTGGCCTCGTAGACCAGCAACACGCACGCGCCAAATACTGAAAACTTTTGTTTTGGGGGATGGGCGGGAGACTTTCCATGTGGTTCTTCAGCGAAATCAACAGCGCAGCGAAATTTGAGTGTTCTTATCCCGGATCGGGAAAATGTGACGCCATACCGGAAAAAATGTTCGAACTGCTCACTGGCCTCACTTTGGAATCTTGCTCTGCTGCTATGGGTTGCCTGAACTGCTTATACACAAAGGTCATCTACAGTGCGAACTCTGTATTGCGGTGTGGCCCGTTGCAATCCATAGTCCCGCAGTGGTCCCGTTTTCTCGAGCTTTCCAGCCATGTATACGCGACGCGGTATGGCCATTTGAGCTGCATGTGCAGACCGCAGTAAGTAAGTGAGTTTTTCCAGTAGGTGGGGTCCACAACTTCCGTTTAAAACGTTTCTTCTGCCAAGAGGAATGTCAGTGCGTTATGAGCACTGTGCTACTGCCGGTACGGGGGTTGCCCTGGTGCCGCTGCCGGTACGGGGTGTTGCCCTGGTGCCGCTGCCGGTACGGGGGTTGCCCTGGTGCCGCTGCCGATACGGGGTGCTGCCCTGGTGCCGCTGCCGGTGCGGGGGTTGCCCTGGTGCCGCTGCCGGCACGGGGATTGCACTGGTGCTGCTGCCGGTAGGGGGGTTGCCCTGGCGCCGCTGCCGGTACGGGGTGCTGCCCTGGCGTCGCTGCCGGTACGGGGCGCTGCCCTGGCGCCGCTGCCGGTACGGGGTGCTGCCCTGGCGCCGCTGCCGGTACGGGGTGCTGCCTTGGCGCCGCTCGTCAGACGGCTGTTGACCTTCGCGGTGACCATTATGGTCGGTGGTGTGCTACAGGTGCACCGCGCAGGTGGTCAGGGGTCCGCGTTTGCTGGCCCCGGGGAGCGGGGATGGGGAAGAGGACGGGGAAGGGGACGAGGACGGCTGCGTGCCCCCACTATGTCAGGCCATGCACGCGAATTGAGGCCGCGACAGTGGTGACCCGCTTCGTCGGCGCTGGGTCAATGGTCAGCCCTGTGCCGGTCGTGGAGTCGGCCGCATCTTGCCCGGAGCAAGTTCGCGCCTCGCGCCGTGCTTGTGCGCGGACCGCGGGGACGTGGACCGTCGCGATGGCGGGGTTTTACGCCACCTTTTCGGGCGTATGCGTGCAATGTGTGAAAACATTATCGCCTAGAACTGCAACCTCCGCGTTACAGTGGTATGTACCTTGTGAGCTACCCGAAACATGGAACTGGTGCACAACGCATGCTGCTGTCTGGCGCACTCGTGTGCACGGAAGCATTGGGAGTGCTATCAGCCCACAGTCATATAAGTGATACGATTTCCCGTAATCGGTTGTGCTTGCATTGCACTTTCGTCACCCTGCTCTCGTCAATTCTGCACCTTGTCTCTGAGCGTTAGCGATTGTCAGCAGAGACTTGCAGGTGTGATCTTTCATTTTAAGTCCGTTGCATCTGCAAAGCCCGTGCAAACAGCGCACGGGCCTTGCATATTTGGCGCACTGTTCGTTGCGAGGTAGTAAATACTCGTTGGTAATCGAACAATGCGGTATCATGGCAGGGTTCGAGCACGGGCTGCCAATCGGGGCCTGAAAGCGGATACTCCAACCGCTTCCCGGCGCCTAGCAGGAGCATGGTTGCGTTTCCGACTAGTGTCTTGGTTGCATTGCATGTGCAAGTTGTGGCGCGGCAGGTGCTCGCGCGGTCATCTGATGCAATAGTCTGCTGCAATAAGGGCACGGGAAGTTTTGTGCAGGAAGTTTTTCAATGCCGGGTAGTCTGACAAAAAGGGTATGGGAAGAATTGTGGGGGCCGGTTATCGAGGTCTACTTCTGCATTGCCCAAATACAGCATGTTGGGCTGTGCCTGACAGCGGTGGCATGGAACGGTCGGATGTGGGCACCAAATAACGGGCTGTTGCCGTCAAATTGTTGTCAGGGAACTACGGAGCAGATCGCTACACTTTTACAAAATAAAGGGATTCTTGCTTGAATGACTGGTCGAGCTCACCCAGCCTACCCGGTGCTCTTCGTAGCTTTGCAGTTCGAAATGCATGGGCGTAGGAGCATAGCGTTTTAGCTGGAAGACGTACTCATATTTTGAAGTGCGTTGCGCAGTTATGACGTTGTCTCGTCTGAAAAATATCGATGCGCGTCAGCTTGCTCATGCAATTTTGTATCACGCGAATCACTGGTAGGGGCCTTGATTTACCAACCGCTTTTATATGAGCATTGGCGGGACGACGCGTGACGCCATGATGATTTGATGTCAGATATTTAGCTGCAAACTTAGCCGGTGAGGGGAGTCACAATACTACGCTTAGTATATAAAGCTCGGAATGCTGTCATCTCAACGCATTTTCCTAACTGTGTGCTAGCTATGACATGTTACGGAACTACTGGGGAACAGATATGATGACAGCGATCTGTGAACACCGGCGATGTCAGAAACATGACTGCTGAATTCTGCTGTCTCGGGCCGTTGGCTTGGCGTCTTGAGATTTGCTGGTTTGATTTCTTGTTCGGATATAGACCTCTCCACCACTTAAATGGGATATGGAGAGGTATATGGTTGTGATAACTTTGAAGTTCATGAAGTACAATTCATAGTTATCATGAGTTCACTTTTCAACTCGTATGGCTAAAAATAACACCATTATTGCGACCTCTCACGCCGACGTAGTGACGTCACGATGAAGCCCTTGAGATATTTTGGCGGCGCGCCGGTCGTGTTACACGTGATTCTGCGGCGACGCCTGCTGGTGGCCCTTAACCGCAGGCACGGATTTTCCAGCTCGCTGTTTAAACACATCATTTTGCGAGGGTCGCAGCGTCCTCGCAGCTGTGGCAGCTACTCTGCTGTGTGGTGACCTGCTGATTCACTCTGGTTACAGGAGGAAGTGCCCATCGGCTTAAAGGCTGCTGCATCTGCACCGAAGACGGAAGAAAAGCCAAGTTACAAGGTATGTTGAACGTGGAAAAGATTGCCTTGTGGCTGATACGTTTCGTGCATACGTGCCGCGATGCATACGTCTGGTGTGACCATCTTCAGGCTCGCATTATTGATGAAAACTTCCTTGTGAGGTCAACCAATGTTTATGAAAGCATGTTTCCATCAGCGTGCTGATGGCAGGTTCAAATAAGGTCCATGACGGAAGACTCGGACAGGAACCGAAGCATCTGTCTCGACCGGATGGCTTTCTCTGGACTCCGGCCATGTAGCTAACTTTGTCGTAAGCTGGTGATAATCCCGCCAGCGAGCAGGCTCGCTTGTGAGTAAGCGTGCTTGGTAAGCCTGCTGCGGAGCCCTTCTGCCGATACACCGGAGACCTTACGAGACGCCCGAGGGGGCCGCCTACCACGGCCGCGGTTTACCCGCCGCCTGCCTAGATCTGTGGGGCGCAGCGGCGCGCTTGCGGTTTATGTCTCTGCCCCCCCCCCCCCCCCCCCCTCCTGTAGACATCGTGCGTTACATGCGCACATGGCCGCAACCCTGACTGTCCCGGAGTAGAACACGGCTGCCGCGGAACGGTCACTGATGCGCTGGGCGGTCTCACCTCATACACAATCTCCGCCGTTTAGGGGCGTGTTTGGCGGCATTTGCGCATGCCCTCGAACTGGATCAGCCATGGCGGGGCAGGCAAATTAATCTGTTCGACATGTTCGTTTGGGTGAGGCGTATTCATTCCGATCACGCGGAGATGTGGCAGCGCAGAAATCATTACTGCACGACAACAGCAGTCGGTGGCACACTGCGGGGATGGTCTAAACCCGTAGCAGAAAGGGGAGCATTGCTTCCAAATGAAGTGTTCTGCGTGTATGCAGTTTGATAGGATTTTTCAGATTTTACGCGATGAAAAGACATTCATAGTGCGTGATACCGATTACAAGGTGTAAACAAACTCGTTTTCGTGCTGGCTCCGCTGCCGTGGTTTCCCGTAATAATTGCGCACTTTCGCTGTTCTATTATTTCCGAAAGTCCGATCGGGCCCTGGGCTGGTCTCGGTCTAACAGTTTGTACCCTGCAGATGTGCACAGCATTTAGCTTTGCCCGTGCTACGTTGACTCATTTTCGCCGTGACCGCGCGAGGTCAAGGCGGTTCCCTGCCCGCCGTGGCCGTCACGTTCTTGACCGGATTCTCGCGTGAGCCCGGTCAGCGCAGCAGTGCCGTTGTGTTGCAGTACACCGAAGCTGCCCAGACGGCGGAGGACGCGGGCTGCGACGGCGAGTCGCTGGGTGACCTCAACACCACCATCAGGTGCGTGCTGGTGGTGCACTGCCGGCCACCCTGCTGTGGCGCACTGCGCGGCACGTCGGCCGCTGTGTCCGTGTGCCTGCCTGCCTGCCGCTGTGCCGACTGCTGTGTTCACCGTCATGTCCCTCTGCGCCGTCCGGTGCGCGCCTGTCTGCGGGCTGTCGTGTTGCGATATGTCGACTGCTTTGTCATTGTGTGCCTACTTCTGTGTGAGCCGATGCTGTGCTGTCTGTGTTACCATGCGCCTGCTGCTTTGCGTTCACTCGCAGGCCGCAGCGCTGCGGTGTGCCGACTATTGTGCCATGGTGTGCCGACTGCCGCGTGGCGGTTTCGAAAACGCCGTGTGACAACTGCCGTGCCATATGCTGACTACTGCGCTGCTGTGCGCAAACTGCTGTGCTGCCATGTGCCAGCTGCTGTGCCGACTGCCGTTCCGTCGTGTGCCGACTGCTGTTGTTCCGCGCCTGGCAGCGCGTCTCGCCAGCGGCGCCTGGACAACTGGACGGCGCATGACGACGCGCTGGACAGCTTCTGCGACATGGACGACGAGTCGTCGGCCGACATGCAGTTCGTGGACCTGCTGCTGAACCCGGAGCGGTTCACGGGCTACCGGGGCGTGTCCTCCACGCGCGTCTGGTCGGCCATCTACGACGAGAACTGCTTCAAGTGAGTGGCAGGGAGGGAGCGAGGGTGACGCTGGGAGGGCGCAGGAGAAGCTGGGAACAGCGAGGGAAGAGTGCCGGAGAGAGGGACGAGCATTGGTTTGGCCGCGTGATGGAAGAGACGAGCCCGAACACCCCCGGCTGTCGGTGCGCCCTTAAGCGCCAGTCGTGATGATCACCATCATACGATGCCGGTATGTCGACCGTCGAGGATCACGAGCTTGAGTCGCTGGTAAGCGGCGGCGTGTCGCCGGCTGCGGTCGGGCCTGGTGTCCGGTCGTGGCGCGTGGCTACAGGCCACGTGGGCTCGGCGGGCTGCGTCTCCGAGTCGCTCTCTGAGCCACTCGAGAACCGCCGGCTCGAGAGCGGCTATATGCGTCCGCCGCCGCCGGCCGGCACGACGCGGCGGCGGCGGCTGGCACCGCCGCCGGGCTGTGGTGATCAAGTGACTCCAGTGCCCTTGCATGTGCATGTCGGGAGCACGACAACGGGCAGATGCGGTGTCCCCGCCCCCGCCCCCTCCGTGCGGAGCGTGCTCGTTGCGCCCGGTCAAAGCTTTTAGTGCCAGTGCTTCGTCCAGTGCGTGTGTTAGATCGCGTTGCAATGTTCGCAACGTGATGGAGCTGTGAGGGCTGCTGCGCGAACGAATTGGGTATAGGGAAGCAGAACAACTGGGTCCAGGGAAGTAGATCAACTGGGTCCAGGGAAGCAAATCAACAGGGGTCCAGGAAAGCAGATCAACTGGGTCCTGGGAAGCAAGTCAACTGGATCCAGGGAAGCAGATCAACTGGAAACAGGGAAACAGGTCAACTGGATAAAGGGAAGTAGGCCAACTGGGTCCAAGGAAACAGATCAACTGGGCGCAGGGAAGCAGATCAACAGGGGTCCAGGGAAGCAGATCAACCGGGTCCTGGGAGGCAGATCAACTGGGTCCAGGGAAGCTGATCAACCGGGGTCCAGGGGAGCAGATCAGTTTGTCACTGGTCACCAAGGTCTGCGTTGACTGTCCAGAGTGTGCATACATTGTGGATGCGTTGCGGCTGGTGATAATGTGAACATTTTGTGGACGCCGTCACTGTGCAATCGAGATTTAGAAGCGGGATATTGAATTTTGGTTTATTTTGATTTATGCGACCTAAAAATGCATGTGGTTAGTCCTAGCTTGAGAACATTTGATATCTGCTCCTTGTAACGCCCGATAATGCCCGATAAATTCCCGATTTATTTGTGACGTATTTTCGCAGACCGAAAGTCAGTAGTCCCGAGAACAAGTACGGCCCAATCGTCGATGCGTCAAACCTCGGAGGTACGTAGCATTGCACAATGATCAACAGAGGGGCTGTTGACAGCGCATCCTGTGTGCTTGAGAATGTGATCTGCGGATTTTACACTATATTTTTTCCGGAACTTAACCAATTCTCTGTCACTGAGTTCAGGTCGTAGAGTGTCGGCCATTCCGACCGCTCTGTGGCAGGCATGGGGACTGGCGTGCCAGAAATATCACTTTCGAGACTCGTACGCGACGGCCATTGGCCTTTTGCCACCATTGACCATTGACCGCTGGCCTTTGACCGAGAGAGTTAGGCTGAAAGGGCGGCTGCTGTGTCACATCACGTGGCACCTTCATTCCCCGGGCAAAATTCGTCCGTTGAACTGTTTTGTTTCGTTTTGTGTTTTGTTTTTTGCTGGAGCGGTGGAGCACGGGCCTTTGTAGCAAGCTGTGCCCCGCTGGGACGGTAATCCCACAGACTCGTCTGCGAGGCGGCCTGCCTACTTGCCGTTGAAAAATCTGTCGTGTGTCTCGTTGGCCAGAGTTGCCTCGCCGAATACGCGTTCAGAACGTTGAGCGGCTTTCGTAGACATGACGTGACGTGTCATATTACATGGTATGATATGACATGCGTTCGCACACATGACATGTCGCCTTCTGTCATGTTGCCGCCTAAATGCTACTTGACTATAAGTGCATTTTAATGATGGATGTACACGCTGTCCCTTCACTGCGGGTACATGTAGAGATAAAAGTATAGCTCCATTGCACTGGGTCTGTAATTCGGTATAGATCGACGCGCTGGATGTCACTGACAGCTGTTTTATGTGTGAGCCGACTGTTCGTATTTCCAACCATTTTCGAAGCCTTACCCGATGACTGCATCCTGTTCCTGCGGGCCCGGCCTGCAATCCTCGCAGTGCCCGCCGCCGCCGCCGCCGCTGCTTTACGTTATCGTAATGGCTGCCGCTGCGGCCACGCTGGTGTGATGCCGACCTTTGCTTAGGGCTGGTGTTGAACGCGTCGCGCCGAGCCCCGAGTGACGTGATTTTCTCTGACCTAGCCGACCCTTTCCTGATGGGTGAGTGGCCGACCCCGAGCGCCTGCTGACGGGGCCTCTGCTGGGCCCGCCTGGGCACCCGGGAAATTCAGCTGCAGTGCTGGCCGCCTAGCTCTGTGCTCTGCTCGTGGGTGCACACGTAGCTGCGTTCGTTTTCCGGTGCTTTTATGCCTGTGGGGTGGAGTTCTTATGTAAGTGCTTGGCTGCTGGGTGCGACGTGGTTGCGGGCGCGGAGTGAGCATCTGTGCGCGTCTGCTGTGCCGTTCCTCCCTGCCCCGGCTGTTTGGTGCCTCTCCATGCTCGGTGTCTGGCTGCATTCACAATCACTTCTCGATCTCTGGTGAGCTGAACGCCGGTGTCGTGCCATGGTGTGCCTAATGGGATGTTCCACCGGAAGTCACAGGTGGTACGGTTTGTCTCAGTCACTCTCCGGGCTCTGTTACGGCTCTTTGCTACGGCCACGTGGATGACTTGCATCTTAGCGCTGTCCGAGCGTGAAGAGCCTATACACTGATTTCATTTTGTGAATTGGTGACCTTAAGACTTGAAGGTCTCTTCATGCTCTAGCGGGCATGGATGTTGTCGAAGAAAATGGCTTGCTCAATTCGTTCAGTGGTGCATGAGATGGAAAATCATTGGCGTCGTATGTGGTGTTGCGAGGCGTCAGTTGTCTGGTTCAGTGCAGCACTAGGCGCATTATTTGTTCAGTTTGGTTCATTGTCTGGACGTATGTGGCGCCGGAACCTCTGTCGTCAGCGGCTTGAATTCGGGCTTGTAGTGCACGTAACGCTACGTAGTTTGCCTGCTTTGTCGCTCTTGCTTGATCTGCGCCACCAAATCACTCCCATCGCCCCGCGCCCGTCACCATCCCACCTTCGACACGGGTTGGCGGGGTGCTGTTCTCGGTGTGGGTGCGGTGTCGTCGCCGTTGGTGACGTCCTGACCTGCCCTTCGTTCTGGGTGCATGAGGACGGGACGTGCAGGTCTCAGCGGCGGCCGCCAGTGCTCCATGTCGGCGGCTGACCCGTCCCGCCCCGTCCCGCCCCGCCCCTGACGCCGCCTCTGCCGCAGGCCTGTGTCTGGAGGAGCGCGTGTTCTACAGGGCCATATCGGGCCTGCATACCAGCATTACCGTCCATCTCTGCAGCGAGTACCTGCTCTCAGGTCAGTCGGCTGGTGCTGACGCGGGCGGGCAGGGGCGCGCGCGCGCGTGCCTGTCGGCGACGTGCTCAGCTGACGTCCTGCGGTCGGGGATGGGAAGATTGGACGGCGAAACTGCAGCATCCTAGTTGCGATTATTTTTGGGATGGGTCGTTTTTGCTGATCATTCCTTCGCCGTAACGATCAGATTGTTAATTGCGTTACGAGGTGTCCTTGTATTTTTCAGGCTAATGCGCATGCAGTCTTTGTCTATCAGCATAATTTGTCTTAACAAATCGTTTAACATTTGTCGTCGCGAAAGTAATCGTTATATAAGTAATTTGAGTGGTTTGATCACCAGGGCATTTGTCGACATAACATCCTAGTCTGAATTACTAAATCAGTAAATCTTCCTTTACATGACTTTGAATATTCGCGCTCTCAAATCACCCCATATTTCGTGCCAATGGTTCAGTCACCAGCGCTCTTGCTCGACCCAACAACCCAGTCCGAAGGCCAAATATGTTTTCTGCTCGTGTATAGGTCGATTGCCTTCACCGGCCTCTGCGCGCGTATGAGACCTTGTCTTGACCTTGTATGAGACCTTGGCCTATGACACCTTGTTCTGACTGTATGAGACCCTGACCTATGATACCTTATTCTGACCCGGTATGATACCTTGACCTGTGAGACATTGTCCCGACCTTTTGTGGCACCTTGACCTATGAGACCGTGTTCGGACCTTATGTAAGACCTTTGCCCATGAGACTGACCTGACATTGTTTGACACCTTAACCTATGAGACCTTTTACCAGCGTGCGTTCGGGCACTGGACGAATGACGAGTCAAAGATGGATTGCCGGCTAGTTGTTCGTATCCACTAAGTGCCCAGGGGTGGCCCCAACCGTCATTGGTAACTTGGCGTTTGTATCACGTCCCTTCAAACAGTGATGTCGCCCATCACTGCGTAGGAGCATGTGTGTTTTCAGTCGTGGATCGCTGTAAATCGTTGTGAGTCGTTAGTAATCCCGTACTGTGTGTAATGAGCAAAATTATTGTTGCGGCGTGGGCCGTGTGGGACCAGCGGGATCGAAGCGGACGTAAGGACTATCATGACGGTGATACTGAGACCCGCAGGCGCGAGTTCCATCATGGAAGAGATAGTGTGGCCTAAGTGAAGGAAGCTGGTCGCATTTGAGAACCTGCACTAAGAGAACTCGTCAGTTCTTTGGAATGCCCGTCTTACGTGATTGTATGATACAAAGAGGCCAGTTACGTGTGGTGTCGCGAACAAATTTACAAGTAACACTGGAAATCCGCTTCCAATGGGCCTGGTCCGACCCGGCAATTTCGGTCGATGAACTGCGTAGATTTCAAGCGATTGATGTTCCCAACCCATCCGAAGTATCGCGACAAGTACGTTGGGCGGCAGATGTGGACACAATGATCGGAGCTACACAGGTGTGTAATTTCATGCACTTCTCTCGATGTAGACTGCGATCTGGGTCAGCTGGGGTCGCGATGGTCCAGCGGGTCCGTCAGTGACACCGCTCCCGTCCCGCAGAGGGGTGCCGCGGTCTGGGCTGGCTGACGCCTGAGGTGGCCCGCTGGGGCCCGTCAGTGACACCGCTCCCGTCCCGCAGAGGGGTGCCGGGGTCTGGGCCAGCTGGCGCCTGAGGTGGCCCGCTGGGGCCCGTCAGTGACACCGCTCCCGTCCCGCAGAGGGGTGCCGCGGTCTGGGCCAGCTGGCGCCTGAGGTGGCCCGCTGGGGCCCGAACGCTGCCGAGTTCCACCGGCGATTCGACCCGGAGCTGACCGGCGGCCACGGGCCTCGCCGCCTCAAGAACCTCTACTTCGTGTACCTGCTGGAGCTGCGCGCGCTGGCCAAGGCGGCGCCCTATCTGACGCAGCTCGAGTACTTTACTGGCAACGCCGAGGAGGACGACGAGGTGCGCCAAGCGGTCAGAGACATCCTGCCCGTCATCAGGTGAGCAAACCGGAGCCGGACCCGGCGGCGCTGGCGTCTCATGCAACGGGGAATGGATGCCTGGAGTGGATGTCTGTCTCAGAGCGTCGTGACGTCGGGAACTTTGGGTAGTGGGGGTAGTGTTCTGACGCCTGTTGTGTTGGATTGACCTTGTTCGAGAGGTGACGCGGGGGACGGTGGTGCAGTCTGGTCCGGCCTGGCAGCGGCTCAGCGGCTCGGTCCGCGCTTGCCTGCGATCCACGCCGCAGCACAGCCAGTCGGCCGCGCGCGCTCCCAGCCGATCATGACCTGACCCCTGGCGGCACGCGGCCTCAGGTGACCGGCCGACCCTCGCGGGCTAGAGGGCCTCCGACCGGACACACCCCTAGCCTCGACCTCGACTCTACACCCCGCACCTCGAGCGTGCCCCCGGTGGCACTCAGTTGACCCTACACGGACCCTGGAGGTCCAGAGGCTGTGACCTGCGCACCCCGGACTGAGCGGGGGCGCCTTCCGGCAGCGACTTCCCGAGTCACTTCAACGAGTCGGTGCTGTTTCGCGGCGGCCAGGAGGCGCGCAAGCTTAAGACCGAGTTCCGCGAGCACTTCCGCAACATCTCGCGCATCATGGACTGCGTCGGCTGCGAGAAGTGCAAGCTCTGGGGCAAGCTCCAGGTCAGTGGCGTGCCTCCATCATCAGGTGGTGCGTCGGGGGTCATCGTGGTATGGCGTGTCGTTACGAGTATGCGATGCGCAAGGCCTGAATGTTGCCGCGAGTAATTTGAATATGTTGTGTTTCACCCATGCCAGCACATTGTTGTCTGTCAGAGTGTATTTGTACTCAATGGGTCCAATCTACAAGTGCGCTACGGCCTGCGTTGTGTACGTCCGTGTTGGCATGCTGCCTCCTCGTGGCCCGCTGCTGGTTCTTTACGTGCCGATTTCGTTCCAGACCCAGGGCTTAGGCACGGCTCTGAAGATCCTGTTCTCTGGCAAGTTCGACAATCCGGACGTGTTTAAGGAGGGCTCGCCCAAGCGACAGAAGTTTCAGCTGTCCAGGAATGAGATTGTTGCGCTATTTAACGCCTTTGCAAGGTACGTATGCAAGCCGTCGTCTCGCCGTGCGGAGGCAGAGCTTTAGAAGTGGCTGTCTCAGCATGAGTCCGTTTTGATTCATTACGAATTCATACGTCCAATATGATATGCCCATTCAAGGTAAACTGGTACTCGTGGGCTCAGCATCCGACTCATGCGTGCGACTGAACTGGTCTTAAAGTTATTCTAGTGCATGCTGTCTGTTGTTTGTCGTTCCCGTTTGTGTCGGCATGAGGCTCTCTAATGGTTAATATTCTTGCTGGTAGCAAACAAGGGATTATGCATCACTTTTTGCGAAGAGTTTAGGCTGTCAGCTTTTGTCGTTGCTGAGGGAAATGTTCTGTGGTGGTATCGGTGGATTACTTCCATTAAACCACACCCATGTGCTCTGTGACGTACTCGTGTGGGTTCCTTGGGGGCATCCTCTCTTCCCCTAGACGCTGGAACCCTCTGGGGCCCAGGCCAAGTCAAAGGCTTTAGCTCGCTTTTGGGGTGTCTGTATAAAAAGAGAAAAGAAGCATTTTCCCTGTGTAAAGGAGCATTTTACTTCGCCGAATTGACCCCAGAGTCCTCATGTAGGTTATCTGGGGTCCGAGCGCGGAAGGCTTCCGATTTTCCAAATGGTCTTCTGAGGTGTCTCGGGCTCGGAGAGGCTGAGTTTGGAAGGGCTTTGTGGCGAAAGCATTCGTACTGCATTATTATTTTCAGTCGCCCGAAGTTTTCGCCTGAGTGACTTTGTAGTCGATTCCCCGCGGTGCGCGCCCTTTCTGCTAGGCTGAGAGGCAGGCGACGCCATATAGTCTCAGCAGCTGAGTGCGTCGTAAAGCCCTAATGACGACGAGTGGCTTTGTAGTCAGAATATTCGTGAAGCGTAGTGTGTTGCTTGGAAACTGACGCCCCGCACAAGAAGTCCGAACGATGCGGTAGCTTTGCTTCAATCTGTGAGCCAAAGGTTACCGACAATTTCAACGTGCCGTGCAGTGTCATGAGCCGTTCGGCTGGGTGAAGTTTTTCCACCCCGTCGTAACAATGCTCCATTAACACGACGGGGTTGAAAAACTTCACCTCCAGGTGGGCGCCGAACCGGCGTGTGAGTTGTTTCCCGAACTCGCTGCGTCGGCCTCCGCTCGCTAGGGGCGGAGACCGACGCTCTACCGCTATCACCATACACTGAGACGGAAAATGTTTTCCGATTCGTTGAGAATGACATTCGAGCGGCTAGCCTGGCGTGCTCCTCATATCAGTGAATATTCAACATCTTATATGTCCGGACCTGGCGTGCGACCTCTGGTGTGATTGTAGATACGGTATTTTGTCTCGCTGTTTGCGGCATAACATGAACAGTGCGGGCCGTAGAGCTATGTCGCCGTTCTTCCGTAAACTAGTGTGTAACGCTCCCCAGCTGACAGGTTTTAGTCGAGCGTATCACACTGACCTGCGGACTTGGAGCTGCCCGTAACGTCGTGCCGCGCTTGACATTTGTCTGTGAATGGAATCCCTCGCCCCCGCACCGTCTAGAGTGGGTCCATTTCGGGGGCACTTGAGGTCAGCCGGGCACTTGAGGTTGCCGATGACGGGTGCGCAGGCTCTTCCGATCGCCGGGCCGGACACACTCCGCCGGTCTCGTTTGGGCCTTCGCGTGAAGCCGGTATGGGACCGTGAAGGGTGCCGGTAAACGCTGCCGGCGTCCTGGGGTGTGCTTGTGGGCGCCACTCGCGGCCTGGCGCTGGCCGGGGGCCTGCGGCGCCGGCGTGGCTCCGTCTGATCACCTGAGCCCGTCCGCAGACTCTCCACCAGCGTGAGGAACCTCGAGAAGTTCCGGGACCTGGAGAGGTGATGCGGCGCCCCGGCGGCCGCGCCCAGGTGGCGGGGGAGGCGTGCGCTCCCTGATGGCAGTGGGAGGGGGCTGCCCTGCACCGCTGACGGAGCCGCTGCCGGAGCGGCGCCAGATGACGGTGTTGTGATACACCAACGGCCGGTGGTGACAGCAGGAGGCCGCGTCAGCTGGCCGCCAGGACAAGGGGCACGATGGGGAGGAGAGGGGCAGGGGCATGAGGTGTCCGACTGTGTGCAGAGATGGCTGGCGTCGCTGCCCAGGGCGGGTCGGGCCCTCCAACGTTGAACCACACAAGGACATCGGTCTGGGTCGAATGATGTGGCACAGTTGCATTTCTTGGCGTGGGATCGCTGTGATGGTGGGACCGTCACAGCGAAAAGCTTTATGGGGTCTCCTGTTTTCGTTTTTACTTGTTCGCTTTGTTTCGTCGTGTTACGTTTCCAGTTTTATCGCGAGCGCTTTTGCATGTGCGTCAATTCGGTGTCATGTTACGTCGTAAGATGTTAATGCTGCAGCCGGTATGTGTTTGCATGCCGAGGATGCGGGTACGATGAGCGCTGGAGGCGTGTCTTGGCCTAAAGTGACGTGTTTGAAAAGAGCACATTGTGCCGCAGGCGCGGGCGCAGTTTACGTATGTTTGTGATCTTCGTGTTAATTTATCGCTGGGTGTAAGCGCTCGTGATTTGAGGCATAATTATGTTGGCGGCTGCGTTCTACATCCGAATCGTAACTTTTCTCAGGTATCAGTCAGCGTGCGCATTCCTCGCAGATTCGCAGATTCGCACACTTCTTTCGGCCGTTTCGAGCGTTTTGCGGCGCCGCCTTTGGCGTATGGAATCGGAGTTATACGGCCTGGCGCACTCGCACACCCCGCATCGTTTACATGCATAATCATATAGACGTACTGCATTGACGAGGCTTGTCCATGCACCAAGCGGTAGGCCAGTGTGAAGCACTCAAGCCAAACGCCCGCACGTGCGCTACTGGCGCCGTCTGGACTAGCCGTGTCTGGGCTGGCCATGTCTGGACTGGCCGTGTCTGGGCTGGCCATGTCTGGACTGGCCGTGTCGTGGCTCGCCGTGTCTGGCTCGCCGTGTCTGGCCTGTCGTGTCTGGCTTGTCGTGTCTGGCTCGCTGTGTCTGGGCTGGCCATGTCTGGCTCGCTGTGTCTGGGCTGGCCATGTCTGGCTGGCCGTGTCTGGCTGGCCGCGCCAACGGCGGCTCTGCCTCCACCCTGCGCTACCACGGTCATCTCCAGCAGTATCGGTGGCTCTGGTCGGCACGGGTTGACCGGTGGAGCGTGACGCCGCGTCTCTGTCTCGAAATGAAGGTGGCAGTGGGTGTCGGACCGGCACGCACACCCTGCTCCTGCAGGGACAAGTGCCTGCACTGCTGAGAGTGGGGGGGGGGGGGGCTCATCCGGCACTGTGATCTGTTGCAGGGGAGGCCGGAGGGTTGTTATGACCAAAATACTATCGAGTAGGACTGAGTTACGAGAATACACGACGTTCACAGATAACATGCCATTTGACAAGTGGAAACGGCTCTTCAGTAAGATATGCATCGGTCTGCGGTCTGCGATGCTCGACTTAAAACGCACGCCTTCGTAAGTTAAGGATTTGCGCAACAATCTCTGCAGCGTGGCATACCCATGTGTCCACCGCGAGATCCGTTAAACTTAAAGGAATCGCTATCGCCCTGTGCTGTGACGTCGCGGCCAAGAGTGCAGCCTGTGCCCGGACGCGCAAGTCGAGTCCGCCTGACGCGCTAGCTGGTACCGTGCGTCTGCCCAACAGTGACGTGCACGTTTCTGAATCCGTTCGGTGCGTGCAATAACCGCGCATACGCATACGGCCGTTCTGCAAGTCCACCACGGGTAGGTACATTTCAACTCGCGAACCCTTCAACTTTGACGAGAACAGACTTACGGGATACAGGATACAGTTAACATGTTTTGTCACATGTTCACATGTTCACCTCGTAGATCCACAGACTTATCATTATCCCAGCAGAATATTTGTGCGAGGCTGGTATTTACGGTGTATTAAAAGGTGTACTTGCAGTTTGCTGAATTTTTTTCATAGATAAGACAGTAGTATTAGTCTTATTCCTTGGAGAAAAGCCAGGAGAATAGAGAAATAGTTGGGTTGATGTTTCGGCAACATGCGTTTATAGAAACGATAGCAGAAGTGAATATTCGCCCTGCCCTGCAGGCCACTATTGTTTTGATAAACGCATGTTGCCGAATTATCAACCCAACTATGCCTCCATTATCATGGTTTTTCTCCGAGGAATAAGGCTAATACTGCTGTCTGATCTATGTGAATAATGCTCCTCGCTGAGGCACTGAACAACTTACGTAATTTTGAATTATTTATTTTTTTGTTACTGACCGTCATATGACAACTTCCATAATGCCGACACGCTCAAAATTCGACGTGCCAGAAAGCCAAATCAGCTAAATGGCGAGCTGTAAGACGGCATCGTGGAAGAATGGTGGCATGCCAAGATTAAGAAAGGATATATGATAGGCTGCAAAAAATGGCGACATGCCACCAAGCCAACAAGCCAAAGTGGCGAACTGCAAAACGATGACACTTAAAAAAGATAACATGCTAGCTTAGTGAACGGCTCAGTGGTGAGCTGTTTATAGCAAATATTCGCAGTTGAAAATGTTGATACAAGCTTCAGATATGATGGAAAAAGTCAACTTGTAACTATTCCTATGCTTTAAGTGGAGAAGGCTGTTCTAGGCAAAAGTTGTCTTCTTAGTTAATACGCTCCTCAGTACGCCATCGTTTGGCTATGGCATGAAGCGGTTTTATGGCATCAGAGTCGCTGCCAGGCTAGCCGTGTCAGAATTGCCGCTGTATTTTGCGGGCTGCCTCACTTGTATTATTTCAACTCGCCGACGGGTGGTCAGCTGTGTGTGAAATGACCCTGACATCGTCATGTACGCACGTTTTGACTTTTACTCCTGCTGTTCTCTTATATCTTTCCGTGATGGCATCCCTTTTACTTAACTGGCATTCACCGTTATGCCGCTATTTTGAGGTTATTAAATATCGGGCTAATTTCCGTCGTAACGCCCAAATGTCTGAATCATGTATCATGAAAAGCTGTCCGTGTTCGAAGCTTGCATTAAGTGGTTCCAGCTGGTTGAAAGCTAACCGCTGTTCGCTGATGCAATTATCTGTGTTGACGTTCTTTAGTCACGAAAAAGCCAAAAGTCACATTTTTCTTGCCCTGGAACTCAATATGGCGATCGAGGAGGCAGAATTTGCGTAACGTGCCCATCGCGCCCTGCATACCTGAATAATTTCAAAATGGGCGCCGCGAAAAAGTCTACACAAGTTCTTGAGTGCATGGCGCAGAAGCGAGAGGATTTCAAGCCTTAAGAAGGGTATAACTGTGAACTGCACTAAGTCGTCGGGAAAATGGTTAACTCAGTTGAAACCCTATACAAATGCGTTAATGAAGCCCCATGCAAACAAATGTCCCTTTAATTGGCTTGTCGAACAGATGATGACATGTGAAAAGGGCGACGGGCCAAAATGATGAAAACCGAAATGGAGACATGAAAAAACGGCAAGTATTGTGAAGAAACTGCCACCTAGCTTGTGTGATGGGCGCGAAGGCAGCAACCTCTTCATGGTGACATGGGAGGATAAAATTCCATACAGGCATGTAGTTTACTATATAGTTGTCGGGGTCCTCCCCCCCCCCCCCACATTGGTTCCAGTCCGAACAACTTTGAGAGACAACCAGGTCAAATCCGGGGGAATCTCGCTCGCTGGAAAATTTTGGCGACAGACTTCATGTTCTTCACGTCTAGCGCCAACGCATTTTCTGAGACTACGTCACGGTTCCTTTTTGATCGTTTATGACTTACGTCCAGCACTGCTCTCTTTGCCGAAAAAGGGCTCCCGTTTCTTTTCTTCTGCTGTAAAAGGCCCATTAGCCATCGCATAAAGCTGGCGTCTGCCATTCGTTCGCACTAACCTGAGTGTAGAGCCTACTTGTCTACTTTTCATACCACGCTTCTAGTGACATGATGGTTTTTCAACACTTCTCTGACAGGAAAAGCAGCTTTGGTGGAATACTTCAAGACATCCACTGTGCTTGTTTTCATTCGGTTTGTGCGGCAGCGGAAGCTCTACGCGATGGCAAGGCAGAATAATGTGGCAGAGTACCTCGCACAAAATCAGATGTGGCTTTGTTATGGCGACGTTGGGTTCAGCGTGACACTAAAAACCTGTTCTCTTTCCTGAGAACTTAGTTTGAGCGTTATGACAGAATGAATTATTAAATAAATGACTAAGGCAAGCTGTGGTTGTTGTGAGTCTTGGCTGTCGTATCCGATTATCAGGTCGTGAAATTACATTTAACATAACTGTGGTCAAATTCAAAATTCAAAAAGTTTGTTGAAGATCATTCTACGCAATGGGATACTGCTGGCTCCATGCAAGTACGCAGTGGCATCACTCTCTTATATTGCTTTGAGGGCTCAGCCGAAAAAGTTTGACCTAACCTTTTCTCAAACCTGATTTCTCTTCACATTTCAGTAGCTTGAATGTATGTCCTGGATGTTAAAATGAAAGACCAACTCATTAAATATTTCATAGATTCGAAATTGTTTTCCTGCAGGTCATGACTTCCCATTGCAAGTTCAGGTAAGCTGCCCTTTGTAAAAAGCTCAGAATTAGGCGTAATTCACAGCAAAACAAAAAAAAACTTAACAAATATTGGTAAGGATTCACTGATACCTACGGCTGTCGCTGATCGTACTGTGCAACCACCATAAACGCGATTATGCAGCAAATACACTTGCCACTGCTGGCGAAAACATTCGTTAGCTGTTATTCGCACCACTCTGTACTTTTAAAGCTGCCGCATATTGCAGTCAATTATTCTTTACCCCAACCCAGGCGTTATCATTTGCAAAAATTTTTAAACATTCGCAGACGTATGAAGAGATTTGCAGACATTTCGGCTTGGTATGCTTAACAAATGGAGCAGTTAGCATCACAAAAACACTAGGTACCTACAGGATACCACTTGGCACAAAATAAGCACGATATTAGTAGTGACGTGTTTATGTAACTTCTACCTGGTATGCCAATAGTTCAGGTAATTGGTCCAGTATTCCCTCTTTGCTCTTATGCATTGAGTGGGCTCAGAAAAGCATTGGGAGGGGGGGATCTCAAGTCAGCATTGGGGGGCTTAACCCCCCCCCCCCCCCAGAAAGTAAATGTAGCGACGCCCCTGGAAGTGCATCGTAGAAGACCGAAAGCAAAGCAATGCACTCCTGAAACATGTACGATCATTAAAAGATAGTCAAATAGGTGCACATGCACACACATTTGAGTGGAAACATTATAGCGGGATATATATATATATATATATATATATATATATATATATATATACATATACCTCGTGAGAATCCTGATCTCACGATCCGTGCTCGCACTTCCATGGCGGAGCTCGATCCTGTTGTTGATCCGGAGCTTGTGTTCATAGACCATGCGTCTCACACACACCGCGGTGGCGCGATTGCCACAATATTTGAAAGACCGATGACTATGCTTTTTCCAGCAAGCCGTATGCCAGTTATCCTCAATTTCTACCACGCACTTTAGAGAGTTATTATCTGGAAAGCTCTCGGTGATTTTGCGCAGACTCCTGTTTGTTAGTTTGTGCTTCAGGTCAAGTTACTTTACGGATGTATGTAGTTTGGAATGAGAATTATGCATATTTGAAACAGCTAACAGGCTAACAACTCTTGCTTTTGATGATGACTCGCACTCGCGGTCAACGAATTTCAATTTTTTTTTATTGAGCATTCCCTGGAGGTGTTTGCTGAAAGCAGCAAAACTGCAGGTCTTCATTTCACCGACTTCTCGGCAATGACGAGGTACACTCACTGACCTCTTCGGCCCCGGCCTGGTTTAATCGAAGCCAGCGTCAGATAAGATGATTGCTGAATCGAATGCCATGCGCGAGTTTCCAGGCGTGTTGGGCCAGCACACAAGGCCACATTGTTCATGCTCAATGCCAGATTAGAATATAAAATAAAATAATGCAGCTTCAGGCAAGACATTTGTTGTTGCTTTTTTGCTACCTTGAGCTCCAGCACAACTTGATTTAACGGTTATTGATGTGCTGTGTGGACTCGGAGCTAACGACGTTCCCGTGTACGCGACTCGTGAGGGAAGACAGGTGCATGAGGTCGATTAACACGCGCTCGGGTGGGGAGCTCAAATTGCCCCCCCCCCCGAAGATTTTCCAGCCACGCCAAACTTGGCATAGCTGTAGACAGTTGAATAGCGAATCGTTCGACATCAAAAAATTTAGATGTACCTTGTAACGTCGGTGACCAATGACAGGTCGAAGTCTACCACAGCTTCAGCGAAGGCAATTTCTAGGGAATCATTTAATCTGATACAACAACGGAGTGTTAGACGAAGCCATACATTTCTGAGATGCTTTCTTAGGCAATACAACAGTTGAATGAGCAAATTGCATCGACCTAAGGTCAGGTATGAAGATCACGCCAAGGTCAAAACCAACCTGTTTTGTTATTCTGGGGCCTGCTATATGGGATAATTTCCGGTGCTCACTTCGAGTTTATCGATAGCAGGAACCGCATTATATGCCTTCCATTGACTTCTTAGAGGTCAGAATAGGTCATTGACCTAAAATGACCCAGGTCAACGTTTTGTTTTGAGAACATACTGCCTAGCGTAATCTTTGTCGCTTAGTCAAATGCAAAACTCAAAGCAATCTTGTATGGTTTTGGTCACTTTGACCTTCAAAAGGTCAAACAAGGTGGCTGACCTTGAATGAGAATGTGACCTTTTGCTTAGAAACGGTTATCTATGCTCTGGGGGCACTTTGGAGACCAACCTGAAATTTGACCTTGTTTGACCCTCTTTGACCCAAAGGTCATAACCTAGGAACCTGAAACTTTGCCCTAAGTAATTTCACGTACAGGTCAACACACCTGGTAAATTTGGTACCTCTAGCTTTCTCAGTTCCTGAGATCTCAGGGGCAGGGGGTCAAATTGACCCCCACCCGAACGAAGGGTATCCTAGCCGGTCGCTCAGACGCGTGTTAAAGAGAGCATTCCACCGTTTTTGTTATTTTCACTTCCTGTTTCATCAGACACGTGCGATTTGATGAGGGATGCCAGCATTCTCGAGATAGTTCTGAGCAGTTCATAATTTCTATTTGAAGCAACTGACTCTGAGGGAGAAATCTCATTTAACCCCCCTCTCACCACTGTGAAAGAAATAAATTTAATTTACCTTGCGTTTTCCAACGTGTTTGTTTGTAATATTTGCGACACACTGATGCGTCGAAATAGTTGTGTGATGAATGTCACGAAAGCTTGAAACACTCTTTTTAGATAAAAAGATATGCGAACATGAGGCTATTAGATATCCTTCGAATTCAACGAAACGTTATATTATGACCTCCATTTCTCCCCTATGGCGTTTGCCACAGGTTTCTCTTTTCGAGGCGCACTTCGGCTTTGGGAAGGGAGTATCACATGATCCATGTGACACACTGGTTCAAGCTCCAACCAACCAACTCCTCGGTAACAGGCTCTCGCCCGCAGGGTTAACCAAAACGTTATTTTACTCACACCATTATAGGCGTGCACGGTGGTTGTCATGACGACGGTGGTCGCCATCGCAGGGAAAAAGCACACTGCGTTACAAAGCCTTGACAACGTAATTCGGAGCGGAGTGTAGTTACAAAGGCTGACAATGTTATTGGAACTCGAATCTGCTCGGCCTAAGGTTCAAATTCGATTTGCAACCAAGCTAGAAGAGATCCCACCGATTTATTTCTTTAGACTGAGCAGCAATAAACTGGTCCATAATTGCACACCTTCTCAAAGAAAACCAAAGAATCATGTTTTCGGAAAAGGAAGCGAAGACCAAACTAGGTTGCCATATGTACCTAGTTGACCTTGAATGTCATACTGACTCATGTTTCAGAAACATATGCATTTAGCTTTCCGATATAGCCGTCTCCTGCATTATGTTGGAAAACAGTGCTTGATATATACGAATAACGTCATCGCGTATTTTCATCTTCTCTCAGTACTTTATCGGCACGCCATATGGCTCTAAAACTTTCAGAATCGTGCTTTGGGCGTCTAATTACGCTAAAGACGAGTTTTCGTTTAATTTGAGAGGGGTGCCGTGCTATCCTCCTGTCGATTTGCTGTGGAATGAACGGTCCACAAAGCATAGCCACCACACGACATAAGCTCAGCCTTCAGAACACAGTAAGCCGCTCATATGCAGCTGCAGCTGGGCGGCCGCCCGTGAGCTGGAACGAGGAGAGTTCTCGACCCGCTCCGCCAGCTCTGAGCGAGCTTGTCGCAATGTGCCCACCGAGTCCGTGCCCTCGGGGCATGTCGCAGGCGCCGGGAGCGGGCGGCACAAGTGCGCTGCGCCTGCGTGCCGTGCGCCTCGTGACCCTTGCCGGTCAAAGCCACGTTTTTCATTTCGGACTTACTGTCGACCTGTTTTTCACGACCGCATTGTAGTCCACCAAAAGGTGCAGTGTTTTTCTACGTTACCCTGTGTTTATGCCGTTGTTGACGGGCAAGCACCCACCCACCCACAACGCGCCGCCCTTTTTACGAGTCCCGGGTACAAATCGCCCTCCCCCAGAATTTCGTTAATTGCCCCTCGTTTGGTAGGTGCCGACGGCCAGCGGCTTGAGCAGGCTCTAAACACGGGCTGGCCTGCGCCGCGCCCATCGCCTCGTTATTGCGGTTTATCATGGGAGCGAGGAACCCCAGCACTGCCCAGTCGGCCCATCTAGCAGCTGTTTACCCCGCCGCGGCCCACCTACGCCCCCCCCCCCCCCCCCCACGCGCGTGCATCACGCGTGCGCGGCCAGAGCCGTTCAATTATTCGTCTAATTACCGACGGTGGCCGCCGCGCGCGCCGGGTGCTACCAAATGGCCGCTAACGAAGCGAGTTAGCGCGGCGAGCCTGACGCGGGCGCTGCCGCAGCGGGTCAGCCTACCGGCACAGGCGCTGACGCAACGGCGCCGCAGCCCGGTGACGTATGGGCGAGGTCGGCCCTTGGTGGAGCTCTGGGCTGCCGCGACCGCCTCGGTCGCCCACACCCCGCGTGGTATATGGGCAGGCTTCTCCTCTCAGGGGCACGGGGGATTTCATGGGCGCCGTACGTCTTGGCGGCGCGTGAGACCGTCGACAAACACGGCGTCGGAGCTGGGTAGTCGGAAGGTGCTGCTCAACGTATGCACTGCATTCCCCGCTAACGCATTTCTCGCTAATAATCAAGAACGAACACAGTCACCCGGCCGCTGAGGATGGCGGGGCGAATTGCGCGAGTGTTCCCTCACGACCGTGCACGGAAAGTCGCGGGTTCGAGCCTGGCTCCCGCCACGAGTTTCGTCGTCTCGTTCGGCAGTCAGCGTGAAGGCGCGTCGACGCTGAATGGCCGTGGGTCGCGGGTGGCCGTGGGTCGCGAGTGGCGGTGGGTCGCGAGTGGCAGTGAGTCGCGAGTGTTTTGTGAGTACCGATTCATGTGATCCATTAGCTGGGCTGGGCATCGAATAGTTTACTTGAAATCGTCTACACTCTCGGGACAACGCACGCACAACAGCCAGCTAAAGCTGCCAGCGGGGCCACGAGCCAGCGGACCTGACTGCAGTCATAGTGCCGTGGCCAGGTGCAGGAGCCGCCAGCGGAGCCGCGAGCCAGCGGACCTGACTGCAGTCATAGTGCCGTGGCCAGGTGCAGGAGCCGCCAGCGGGAGCCGCACGCCGGCGGCTGCGCTCGCTCGTTACCGCAGCCGTGCTGGGCCCGGCCGCCGGCTAGGCACGGGCCGCCCGCAGCCGCCGCTGACCCAACAAATCTTCATTACACGGCGGGGGGCCGGGGTCGGCCAGCGCGGGTCAGCGGGCCAGCGGCCGGGGCACGGTCGTGGCGGGCGGTGCTGCGCGCTCTCGCTCAACAATACCCACCTCGTGGCCGGTCGGAATCTCGTGCCAGGTCGTGAGGCGGCGGGTCGCGCTTCGCCGCGAGGGCCGCGCACGATGCTCCGGTTAATGAGCGTCGTGGGTCACTGTGCGAATGTCGACATTGGGCGATCGAGCGCCGACTGCACGCCCAGCGGCGCCGATGGCAGCGGAGATTGGCAGCGGTTGGACAGCGCGGTCCGCAGCGGATTGTTCGCGACTGAAGTGCGCTGGGGTTATCTAGTTTTTTTTAAGGCAACGCTTCACATACGAAAATATTAAAGCAAGCATTAGTTCTGATGAAACAGGCTCACTTATGACTTTTGGTATACTTTTAAGCATACAAGACTCCTCCAGACAACACAAATTCTCTGTTTATCGAATTTGCTCCTCGATACGTCATTGTTTAATTACGTCATCGTGCCTTGCACAACATTGATTGAGAGCCAATTGACGGCCGTCGTATCTGGAATCGTGCTCACAAACACCAGATATGAGTAACTCGACCGTTATATTTTGATTGGCTATAATCACCGCATGGCTTATGGAATGGCAGGAATTGAAGTTACAATGGTGTCATGAACGTTAAGGCAACGTTAAAACAAAACTGGAATACTCTCCTCATCTTAGCGGGCGCATACCTCAGAAACCAAAGAAACCAAAGGTTTAGGTTTTAGTGCGGGGCTGTGAACTGCGCCGAAAAATCTTCAAGATGGCTATTTCAGTTCAAAGTCCCACAGAAATATGGAGCACTCCCTTTAAGTCGGAGGTGCTGTGTCAACCGCGATAGGGGGCAGGAGAGCAAGACGAATGGGGTTTGAGGAGCCGCTCCCCCACACTGTCAACCACGGTAGGAAGAAGGGAAGCGGAGCGAGCGGACTTGTAGGAGCCCTCCCTCACACTGTCAAGCACGGTAGGGAGAAGGGAAGCGGAGCGAGCGGGCTTGTAGGAGCCCTCCCCCACACTGTCAAGCACGGTAGAGAGAAGGGAAGCGGAGCGAGCGGGCTTGTAGGAGCCCTCCCCCACACTGTCAAGCACGGTAGGGAGAAGGGAAGCGGAGCGAGCGGGCTTGTAGGAGCCCTCCCCCACACTGTCAAGCACGGTAGGGAGAAGGGAAGCGGAGCGAGCGGGCTTGTAGGAGCCCTCCCCCACACTGTCAAGCACGGTAGGGAGAAGGGAAGCGGAGCGAGCGGGCTTGTAGGGGCCCTCCCCCACACTGTCAAGCACGGTAGGGAGAAGGGAAGCGGAGCGAGCGGGCTTGTAGGAGCCCTCCCCCACACTGTCAAGCACGGTAGGGAGAAGGGAAGCGGAGCGAATGGGCTTGGAGGAGCCCTCCCCCACACTGTTGCTTTTTACTTTCGGTTACTTTATCACTTTCACTTTCGGTGCGACGACCTCTCATGTCCCTCGGTTTTACAATGTTTCACCTCAAGTGCACAGAAGCGACTAAGGCAAGCCTTCGCCGGCACTTCAGCGCTCGTTGTAGGCAGTGTTGGAACCAGGGGAAAAACTTTTGTGGCCACAATCTCCCAAGGCGGTGGGGGCTCCTGGAGCCGGGGACACCAATAATTTTAAGCAGTTTAAGCCCTCCTCGCCGTTTGCGCCCGAACAGGGAGGCGGAGAAGGGGAGGCTACCCCGCTCTCAGCGCTGGATGACACCAGCACTATCTAAAACCTGGAACGCTGCATAGTCAAAAGCTAACAAAAACACGTTCTCCTCCCCTCCCAGCTCCCATCTCCCAGAGGCTTCCAGAAGACCGCAGTGCACATACGTGCTGAAGGACTGCGCCAGCTGACTGGCGCGGAGGTCGCAGAAGGTAATCGGCCTCTCGTGCCGCCAGGGGGCATCACTCAACGGCGCGCCTGACTGAGTCGGCCGGGGCCGCCCGATCCAGAGCAGCTCGTCACGATCTGGCCGGCGCGGCAGCATTCACCGGCGCGGCGGCGGCGGCGGCGCGGAAAATCGCCCTCAAAGCAGGCGTGAACGATCGACAAACGCGCCGCGCGTCAGCCTTGAGTGTGACCGACTGCGGCGCCGCTGACGACTTTGTTTTGGAGTTGCCCCGCGGCGCGGCGGGTCAGCTCCCGGCGGCCTGTCGCGCCGCCGGAGGACGGCACCGCCGAGTGGGGGGTCAGGCAGCCCACCGTCGGCGACCGCCCGCCGATGCTCCCCGAAGCTTCACCGTAGGATCGGACGCATGTCAGGCGGTTGGACGTCGCAATTGTGGGTGAATGGGTGGTGGGAATCGGGTGAATGGGATCGGTGCGCTCAGTGGTGCCGTTATAGCAGTTCTAGGTGGTATTTAGACTACTTGCACGCACTTGCCCTCGCCCTAATTTGCCGTGTATCATATCGGGAACGGATATAGGGTCCGGCTGATCTCCGGGTATCCTCAGATATCCGTGTCGTTTCCAAAACTAAAATGATACAGCTCGTGCAAAAAGACGATTGATTGCTCTCAACAGGGTCTCGTAATTGGCGTCAAGTATCATGTCGCTCGCCTAATTACATAAGTTGTTAAGTGCGTTTGCGAGTAACATCATTCACATAGATCAGACAACAGCAATAGCCTTATTTCTCGGGAAAAACCAGGAGAATGGAAATATAGATGCGCCGGTATTTTGGCAGCATTTCTTTGTCGAAACGAATAGCAGAGGTCCATTCAAAATTTACGCCGATGATCCTACTCGATTTTCCGGGTTTTTTAAACAGCGAGCCACAGCTTTTACAAGACATCAACATTCAGGGGATTAAACAAGGAGAAATTGTCAGTCATTATTACGATACAGTGTAGTCTAACTAAGAATAAGAGCACGCGAAATTAGGTGCACATGCAAACGAATTCAAGTAAACAGGCATCACGCATCATTCAAACATATAAACGGGTTGAAGTAAACAGGCATCACACGTCGCGCATCAGTTATACATGCGAGAGATTTCAATCACACATGTATCGCGCATCACGCGCCAACATCCATTAAACATGTAAACGATTTTAAGCCAGCACACGCCACACATCAAGGCACATATTACGTTCGTATAATCGGGCATGGTGAACCCGATACGTTAAGGCTTGGTCACCGACTTTTTATAAGAAAAGATCCACTTTGTTTCATGTGTGGGTGGTGCTGTGCTCTGTAGATGACTGTGAGCTCTAAAAGTGGCAATGCGTCCATACCTCGCTGAATTTCAGCCTGAGAGTGCTTTGCCAAAAAAAATCACCGAAAGGGGTATTCCCTGTTTAATTTTCAGCGTTAAAAACGCTAAAAACAAAACAGCGGACGTGATATGTGCCTTGATGCGTAATGTGTGAAAGTTCCAAATCGCCTACATGAGTAAGGGATGTCTGACGCATGATGTGCGATAGCTGTTTAATTGTAATCGCTTGCATGTGTAATTGATGCGTGATGTGTGATGCCTGTTTACTTCAACTCGCCCGCACGTTTGAATGATGCGTGATGCCTGTTAACTTGAATTCGTTTGCATGTACACGCATTTTCTTGTACTCCTATTCTTAGGTAGATTGCACTGTATCGTAGTAATGGCTGGCAATTACTCCTTGTTTAATCCCCCGAATGTTGGTACCTGGTAAAAACCGTGGCTCGCTGTTAAAAAAACGCAAAATTAAGTAGGGTAATTGGCAGGCAATTTTGAATTTACTTCCGCTTTTCGTTTCGATAAAGTCATGTTGCCGGATATGAACGCATCTATATTTCCATTCTCCTGGTGTTGTCCCGAGGAATAAGGTTATTACTTCTATCTTGCTTGGTTTAGGACTGACTCCAGAAGTTCAGGTCAATGGCGATTTTTCCTGAAAATCGGTCTGAAAATTTTCCAAAAAGTAAGTATTGGCTTTACATGCCAATAATTACTGAATATGCCAGTTAGCAATATGGTGTTTCTTGTTTAATTCTGAGCATCATGATGAGTAGTTTTGACCATATATACATATTATGTAGGCCTCTTGTAGCAGTGACATCCCCGCCGCCAGCAATAGGCGGAATCATCGGTCACCACCCGCCGCCCGCTGCCCGTGCCGGCCGTGGATCGTGGGGGGTTCGCATCCCCCTTCCCTCTATCGGGACAAGGGCAATCCTTGAAGAACGACGGCCTCAGATAAAAAGCTACGATTCAAAGCCAAAATGTTGTGGTTTCGTCTCTTCTAAACCACTCTTCGTGCGGTACTTTTCCAGTTTTCAAGTGAGCTGGACATTTGTCAAGTACCGGTACCATTGCGCCACGTGGCTTGCAGAGAAGCAAATAAACATCTGCCGCTTGCTGCAGGCGCTCGGCCTGTCTAAGGACGGGCGACCGCACCGGTACACCTAAAGTTGCGCCTTACCGAACTGACAGCGTGTCACTCCAAACACAGACCGGGGAAGGAGCGACACACTGGGTCTGAGGGCTCCGAAAGACCGGATGGCGCTCAACCGAATGTTGTGTAACCGAAAGCAAATTGAAAATTGGCGATGTCTTTTTGATGGCGTGTAAACTGTTGAAAAGAAAATAAGTCGAAAAAGTGATTAGCCGGGAACTAATTAGCTGAAATCTTCAGCAGCGAATGACAATATGCCCAAACCGAATTTTGGGAAATAGCAACCAGTCGAATGGACGATCTTACCCCTATCTATCTATCTATCTATCTGGTGAATAAACTGAGTGCACTTCGTCGATATTCCAATTAGGCGAACGGCTGTTTGACTAATGGAAAATCATCTTTACGACGCACTCAGGTGCTGAGGGTGCATGGCGCCGCCTGCCTCCCATCCTGACAGGAAAGGCGGGCATTGCGGAGCATCCAACCCCGTACCTTTGGTTTCCCAGATGCGTAGCTTAGCCACTACACCTCCGGTACCCCTCCACCAGCGCTGTTCGTTACCATAGAACAAACCAGCTAGGATGCTCATTAACGGCAGGAGTACGCACCCCATTAAGGTTTAAGTTTGAGCATGCGGCATCTGGACCGATGTAAATATTCTATGGGCAGAATATCTGATCTATCGTCTGTGGATCATGGGCTTTACGATTTAACATTTTGCTGTCATTTAGTGCCATCTGCTGAACGATTTCCTCCTGCCACTTCCTTCATGGGAGGCAAGACCCAGGCACATGTGCAACGTCTGTGTTATCACATTTTCTTGCTATCGATGTTGTCTTAACAGTCTTTCTAATGTTCTGAAAAGTGCTTGGAAGCGGTGGAACCGGACTGGCAGCCACCGCTAAACGGAAAGGGCCAATAGTTATAGCAGAGGCGGATCTAAGGGAGAGGGAAATGGTCACTGCTCTCCTCTGGGGTCCAAGGGCAGGTCCCCGAAGAGTTTGGCAGGTCTCCGAAAGGGGCCCAAAACTGGCCAAATGAATGCAGGTCTTAACACAGCATGCAAAAGATCTGCCGATTTTGAGCCTTCGGGCAGCTGGAAAGCCACAAGCATAGATGAATGACCCAAGAGCATGTAAAATCAGAACTGGAGAGGAAAATGATACTTTACAAGCAGACTTACCCCCCCCCCCCCTCCCTCTTGGACTACCTGTAGACAGGTGAATGATCGGTTACATGATTACGCGAGTCTCTTTAAGAAGAAAGCGTTCCAAGACGCTGATTACGAGCGGCTTTCCCGGCTGGACGATATTGCATGGAACGCCGTTCCTCAAGCGCTGCAGAGTATGCACTACATATAATGATAACGATTTCAGCAACTCATGAAACATGCTTTTATAGTGCCTGCTCCGTTCACGAATCACCCCCACAATGCACAACATGGTGACCCAAATCAGGGCGATGCATTTTTTTTACAGCGGCAAAGCTACCCTTGAGCTGCGGGCTGGTTTAAGATCGGGTAGATAATGATGGTATAATTTCTTGTTACCAAAACTCTCATCGACATGAGATGTGAACACAAATACTTTTCCGAGAGGAGAGGCTCAGAGACGTATCCGCGGCCCTGGAGGAAAGCGGCAGCGAACGTTTCATAAATAGGAACTTACTTCTTATCTTGCCTTACTCTTTTAAAATAATCATGCCAGAGTAGATAAATTTTACACGGGCCCAAGCCCTTCCAAAACAACTGCCGTGTTCCACTGAGTGCCTGGTAGGTGATAGGTATCCTCGTAGGCATCCGAACTGCTGAGATCGCTGGCACGGCAGACCTGTAATTGAGTCACTACGTCATCATCACGCGGGCTATTTTAAACGTGCAGGCACTGCTGAAGGCGCCGAACTGCGCTCATACGACTTAAGCGCGAAGCGAACCTCCCATGAGCACGTCATCAACACTTGATTGGGGGACGTTATTCGTTCGGAAACGCACGACGCTCCACGGCAATACGCTTCTGGCCAGGCACGGCGGGTGCCTGACTCAACCGCGATGCCAGCGATCCTTGGTGACCCCCGTGCCAGCCTGACCCCCGCGCCAGCCTGCTCGGATTTACCGCACTGGGGGCGCGCTATGGGCGCCGCGGCCTGGCGCGGCACAAGGCCGAACCCCGCGGTCCGATCTCACGTTACCGACGCCTTTGATCTCGCCCATTGATCGCCTTATCGGCCGGCGGCGACCAGCGGCGGGGCGGGCCAGGGGTCAGCGGCCTCTGACCCAGGCCGGTCACGCCGGCGGCCGGGCGGGCGTGACCTTCACCTTGGTACGGCAGCCGGCGGCGCGGCCCGGCGGGCCTACTATAAAGCCGCACCGCCGCCAGGCCTCGCCACAGTAACGGGTCACCACGCACCGGAGTCATGCTCGCCAAGGTAGGACATGGTGGCGGCGTGCGGCCGCCACCCGAGCACCCAACCGGGGCAACACTAGAGCCGGGGGTCTAAACTGAGGTCTCCGGACCAGGCAGCGGTGTGAATGTTGGTAGCGCCGGCTGAAACTGGGCCTTCGAAGAGCGCGCTGCGTGCGCCCACATGTGATAACCACGCTTTGTGTACATATATAATTTTTGGGTCTTTATATTTGTGTAACTGCGTGTTTTGGTGTCAATTTGTTTTGCAGCGCATCACGCGTGGAGCGGCGGTAACGCTATCGTTTATTCTTGTGTGGCTAAAACCCCTTCCAAAAACGGGACAAGCGCTGGCGAGAGGTTTCAAGCCTCACGTGCGTAGAAAATTGCAACAAAAAGACTGGCAGCCATGGTTGGAGCTTCGCGTCTGTTTGGGGTGCCGTGGGTCGTTTTCCCCAACGCTTGCTTCTGGACCCAATGTTATGCCCAAAGCACCCAAGAAATCGCTACGAAACATTAAAGACACCGTGCAGCGCATACTTAATTTGAGAATCTGGGCTTCCCAGTGCATTCTATGACACCCCGTCACACTTGCGACTGTTGAAAGCCTGTTAAATTATTTTGGCACGCAGTGGATTTTCTTGAAGCAGTCCTGTGTTGAGCAATGTTGGCATCTTAAATGTATCCTTTCAAATATAAAGGACACGGCGACCAAGGGAAGGGGAGGAAAATGGAGATGGCGGTTTCCCAAGTTTCATAAAAGTCAGAATATGCATTTGCAGTTTTGCAGATTTGCATCACGATGTTGGCCCTATGGGCAGTGGTGTCCGCGGATACTTTGTACCGCGGCCGGCCTTACCAGCCCGTTTCATAAAAGTCAGCGTATGCTCCTCCAACTCGGGAGGGAAGATTTTGTATTCGCCCGATGCTGTTCCGTGGTAAATATTTAATGCATTTTGGCTCTCCAGCTGAGTGCGAATGCCCGTGCCGCTGCCAAAAACTGCATCTACGTCCACGCATTTTTTTTTAGAAACAGCGTTGCTTTGCAGATAACAACCATCATCCCAAAAGCCATAGATTGTCTTACCTTGTCATCGCTTCGGCCAAAAAGCTCCAGCTAAGACATTCCATTGCACACGTAGCACTGGTCGCTTGTAATGCTTGTCGTGCCGCTTTGTTTTGCAGATTTGCATCACGATGTTGGCCCTATGGGCAGTGGTGTCCGCGGATACTTTGTACCGCGGCCGGCCTTACCAGCCCGCCTACGGGCCCTATAGACCAGCCTACAAACCCGTCCCCTATAAGCCCGTCCCCTACAAGCCGGCGCCCTACAAGCCTGTTTACAAGCCTGCCTACAAGCCCGCCTACAAGCCTGCCTACAAGCCTGCCTACAAGCCCGCGTACAAGCCGGAGCATTACGATGATTACAGTCATGTAAGTTGATCGCGGAGTGGGAGTGTCGGACTGTGAGGGACGCTCGCGCGATCTCGAGAATTGGGCGTTGCACGCCATGTCCGGCTGCTCTGAGGTGGGTAAGCCTGTATAACACTGTATGATTGACAGTCGCCCTGATTCACCGTTTTCATAATGCGGACTGAAGAGGAAGGATGCGATCCCCAGTCGTTTCCAAACTCCGAAGGATAGAGCTTGGCAAAAAGGAGCAGTCGGTTGGTCTCAACAAGGTCTGGCGGCTCGTAATAAGTTATCTGCGTTTAGGTGAATGATTGACCCTATTATGCCAGATCAACTGCCAAATTGTGGCGAAATCGAACTTTTTTACCTTTGCACCTCACATGAACAATATCATGTATTGTAAAGGCTTGAAACCCAAACATGCGTATTTTCTGTTTGGGGCTTGACATCTAAACAGGTGAATTTCTTGTTAATTCTCAGTACAGTGGAGCATGGTTTTATGTGTATTGACCATATTTGTATGATGCGTGGCTCCATTAAGGTAACAACGTCGGTCACTGCGGGCGTTTCACGGCATCGTCGGATGTAGGGATGCCGATCGGATTCCAAATTTTTGGAATACCAAAAGGTGCCAATCCAATTCGGAAGTTGGATGGATAAGGACGAATATCTTTGGGTTATTTTAAGCAACCGATTTCTTTGTGTCGTCCTGGAACTGTGGATATCTTCACAAAAGTCGTGGTACCTATAACTTATCCACGATCAATTTTCTTTCTTTTCATGCCTTTCGAGGAAGAGAATGACGCGAGACGAGTAATGCCTGGGATCATTGAGCTTAGGCAGTGGTTATATGATGTTTAAATAACTGTAAATTTTTAGACAACTTGATTTTTTGGACTTCGTTTGGACGAGCAGCTAGTCCATCCTTGGACTTTGCATTGTACTTTCGAAAAGAAATTCCAGAAAATGGCATCTCGGGTCGGTTACCACCCTCCGCCTGTGCAGGTTGTGGATCGCCGTGCGGTGTTCCGCAAAAACCACCACTGCTCCGAAAATAAAAATCCTAGGGCGTGTTCTATGGTGTCAAAACACGTGCAATGGATACCCCACAGGCATTTGAAAATTTGTGAGCAATTGCATGACGTGTCGAGGAGGCATTCTGCTAGGGGATCACATCGGCATCTTCCCCATCAGGATGAGGGTTAAAGGTCCACCCAAAAATAGGCTTTGAGCTAGGATGTAGAAGCCTAAGGCTAGCCCATCTAACTCATTTTTGCTTTCTTTTCACGGTGCAATGGTCTGAGCTTCACCGAATGATCTCCCCACTCCCCCCCCCCCTCCCCCTTCAACAATCGACGGCCCCTGGCACAACCTGCTATCTCGAAAGCTAAACACGCCGGAGCCGAACCCAAACGACTGTGAATAGCTGGTGTAAGACCGCATCGTTTTGCTGAGCATCACTATCAGTGACATCCCATCGGTCAAGCCCAGTCAATGAGGTAAAATTGATGGACATGTGCCAAACTACGGATGCCAATGACGAAGCCAGCGGTGCTGCATAGCCCGTTGGCACGCCGGGTCATGCAATGATAGCAACCCGTCAGTGGCGGGGGGGGGGGACCTGTGACGTGTCACATCAGGTCACATGGCCCTGTCTCTCTTGCGGAGACCCCATCCCAGTATCTAGATATCTAAGCATGGCACGCAAGCGAAACAAACGGCGGCAATACTATACGATGATGGTGTTCAACACAGGAAAAGCCTCTTAAGACAGATACACTTTCGGAAATTTGATGTTTTCGGTTGTCCCAGCACGATCTTTATTTTCCACAGGTGAAGCGAATCTTGAAAACGCATTTGTGGAAAAGCTCAGCAGTGCATGTATATTTGCTCTTAAGTCATTTTAGTAAGACTCCGGGGAGTCTCTAGTCTTATTTGCCGGCGAAGGCTTACACAAACCTATTGGAAGGCAAGCAAAGAATAAAGCCGCTTTTGGTATTGCACATTTCAGTCCATCTGGTCACGACTGGAACTAAAGCGCAGACGTGTGCCATATTTCACCTGTTCGGCGTTTCGTGGCGTTGGATAATCGCTCTTTAATATCGCAATGGTCTGCTTGGTCTAACAGCATAAACTGCAAGGCAATTTTAGTGGTGCCGATTCTTTAACGCCATTGCTCATGGCGTGACGGCGCGGCTCTGAATTGCATGGTATGGGAATTAATGTAACTTAGGTGGTTATCTTATGCAATGCAACTAAGCACCACACCCAATAACTTATCCAGTGTCCTGGCCACACTGTTCGTGTAGCGTCCTACTTTGGATATTTTTATCCCACCCTCCATACAAAGAGAAAGGGGCAGTGCCATAATCCACTATAGCGACGTTAACTATTCCATCCCTCGTGTCCGGCGACGAGCAATAGTTCTCGGCGCCTCAGCTCGCACGACCGCCGGATGTCTGCCGATCGACCGACGTACCGGTGTACCGCCGGTGTACCGGTGTGCTGACGGTGTATCGGTGTACCGCGTTCCGCTCCCAACGGCGCCTCCGCTTCAGGAGCCGACCGCCTACGCCTTCGGGTACGCCGTGTCAGACCACTACACGGGCACCAACTTCGGCCACCAGGAGGAGCGGGACGGCTACGCCACCAAGGGCTCCTACAAGGTCAGCCTGCCGGACGGCCGGGTCCAGATCGTCAGCTACGTGGCCGACGACTACGGCTACAACGCCGAAGTCGCTTACGAGGGAGAGGCCCACCACGCTCCCGCCTACGCGCCCAAGCCCGCCTACCACCCGCAGCCATACAAGCCGGCCTATAAGCCGGCCTATAAGCCCGCCTACGGCCCGTACAAGCCGGTGCCCGCGTACGCCTGAGGGGCGGACTGTCCGGGGCTGGAGTGACATGACTGTGCGGGGCGAGACTAGGGTGTGCTGTGCATGAAGTGAATGAAGAGTGTGCATTTCTGTGGGTTTGGATGATGGCGTCTTTGAGCCCTACATTTTCGCTCGGAGTCCGGTGTGCTCGGCTTCTAAACTTGTTCCGCTCTTCGCCACAAGGCTCTCTCCCGTCTGCAGACATCGCTGCCGGATTTCATTGTCTGTCATCTAGTCGGAGTCCGTCTGCCCAGCAGCTGGCAGGGATAGTGGTTCTCCTGATTTGACTACGTCCTGGTCTTTTTTAGTTGGCTGGTCTCAATACTTCGGCTCGCACCACTTCTTAGACAGGCTTTAAGCGCCTTAGCTGTCGCCACTGTCTTTCAGGACGCGAGGAAGTTGACTGCTGTATATGTATTCGGAGAAGTGCGAGACTGAGTGTTGTGCTGTGTGTTGCTGCTGTATGGACCACTGCATGATAAACGGCATTTTTTGCCTGACTTCCTCGGACTGCCTCGAAGTGTCTTACATAAAATACACGATTTGCATATACCAGGCTTTCCCTGGCTGATTCATTAGCTTTTTGTCATGCATAGCTGCCATAGGCCATTACATGATTTGCGTAGATAAGACAGTAGTAATAGCCTTATTCCTCGGAGAACAACCAGGAGAATGGAGATATAGCTGAGTTGATATTTCGGCAACATGCCTTTATCGAAGCAACAGCAGAATAACATCTGGTATTGTTTCGACAAAGGCATGTTGCAGAAACATCAACCCAGCTATATCTCCATTCTCCTAGTTTTCCTCCGAGGCTATTACTGCTGTCTTATCTATCTGAATATGTCCCTCGCTTATGCACTGAATAACTTACGTAGTTCCATAGTTTTGCTCCAAGTCATTGACGCACAAATTACAAGTTAGCAATAATACGTAGAGCAAGGCAAACCACTGAAGGAAACTGAATAGCGTCATGTCAAAGGGAGCCATCCTGAGGCATGCTCAAGCTCGGTTGCTTAATCCATGTAAGGGATCAGTTGCCATACGGATGTCCGTAATTGTCTATGCCACGTCCGCAACGTGTTCGTAAGCGAAGCAAGCCGAGAAACCATTTAGCATAAAAGTTGCCCATGTCCTTATACCATACATCGGTAGGGCACATCCATTCCGGAGGCAAACTTCCGTTCAGGTATGGTGAACAGGAACGATGACAACAGCAGCATACAAATGAGGCTACGATAGTCCGTTTGACAAGCGGATAATTAGAATATAAACCGGTACTCATAAATATTCTTATAAAATTGCATAGCATGTGGTTCAATCGTGGACGGATATGACCGCCATGACCACTAACACAATATCTTACATCAGCTGTCACAAAAGGCTCCGGGAAATGATTGTGCGGTGCTCGGGTTCGGGCTTCGGTCTCGCGACCCGGCATCTGGCGCGCTGCCAACCGCGCGTCATCCCGCGGGCGCGAGCTGGCCGGTGCGCCCGCGTCAGGTCTACAATTGGCTTCGGCGGTTGGGCCTGGTGATGCCGGCAATGCGCCTGGGGGTCGCCGTTCAGACACGAGCTCGTGTTGTCACAGCTGCAGGTAGGTTGGCTGTGTTTGGGACGATCGATGCCCGTGATTTACCGAAACAGGGTAGCTGAAGTCCTCCCAAATTCATGACGGAAACCGGTGCAAATGAATGGCTTAAAATAGCTGCCCATTCAGCATGTCAAGTGGAACGTTCACATGCAGTTAAGTTTAACGCCTACTGAGAGCTTCCATGACGCAAACAGCACCACGTGCTGTTGTCTTGTCCGCTTTATTTGCTTGTTTAGGGTGTCCGGCGCAACCTAGTGTGAGTGCGTTTGAATGAAACTTTCACATTTTCGACCGACCAAACCTTCAGCATGCGCACTTCAGCCAATTACCAGGGCAGGAAAAAGCAAAAATACTTATCTGGTATTTTCAAAGCTCATCACTTATAAGCAGTGGGCAATTTGAAGTGAAGACAGGTCCGAAGCCGAGGGGGGTGGTCGTGGGGGGGGGGGGGCAGGCGAGTCCGAAAAAGTAGACGGGTGGACGCGCGCACAAAACTTAAATCGAGGCATACTAAGGGCGCTTGGTTCGATAGATCATCCGCATTCACCACAGAATAATCTGCTGTCTATTGTCTATTGTCTTGATGTCTTGCGCTGGCCCGCGAGACGAGTTCCCAGCATCTCCAGCTCCAGCACCAGGTCTTCGGTGGCCGGTTCTGCCGCCGTGTCCGGCACATCGTGAGGACCCGGGAGCATATGCCATGAACTTCCAGGGAGCGAGCAAATGCCAAGAGATTTCGGGGAGCAGATGTCATGAGGGTCGGGAGGCACATGCCGTATACCCTGTGGCAGGCCCCGCACCAGCTGGTGCAGGCAGCCGTTTGCCGTGTCAGAATCGTGTCACGTCGATAGCCCGCCCGGAACGCTATCTGCCTAGATATCGCACGAACTGGAGCCGGTCGGCTGACAGGGTCACTGGTATCGTGTTGGCCGGGTCACACCGGGCGACAGCCTTGACCCCTGCTGGCCCCGCCTCAGACGTCTCGGCGTGCGGCCCACAGACGCCCGAGCCAGCCATCTTTTACCGTCATAACTCCGGCCGCCACAGAACCGGGTCAAACAACGAGACCCTCTGGCGCGGCGTGTTCCAATAGTTGGAGACCGCATGTGGCGCCCCAGTCAAGCTCACGGCTCCTAGCCGCCCTCGATGGTAAACAAAGACGCATTGGCATGACCTCAATTACAGCCACCGCGGGAACCCGAGAGACGCTCGGCGAACCGCAGCGACGCAGGATGGATGATGTACTGCTAAGCGCCCGGGGCGAAGAAAAACGACACTTAGTCGGCGCGGAGTTTCTGCAAGTTTTCTATCGCGTTGCTCTTGTGTCAACATGTTCTTGGTGGACGGATCACAGCAGCACATGCTGAAAGAAGCCGCAAGTGTGGGTGCAGTATGAGTGGGAAGGAATAGGCGCGCAGGATCCCATGTTAAGCTTTACATTTGGAGTGCCGTGTCGCCCATGGAAAGGCAATACGTTTTTGCAAGAAAACTTGGAAAGATAGCCATCCTTGCGCGATTTTACTAATGCTCCGCGCAGATTGCTTTTGTTCGTCTGCGTCGATGTCATTCACATGGACCCTATGGAAGGTAAATAATGATACATTACATAGAACATTTTATTTGTTAGACGTTAGGAAATATACAAAAGGCCCGTAACATGGATATGAATGAGGGAACACAAGCCAATTGTGTAAAAATTTGGCACGAATGCAACCTTCAAGGTTCCTCGTAGTTGCATTTCTGTAGTGCTAGTTACTATTGACGCTCTCTTAAGCCGAAGGAGCTATTCAACAGCGGCAAAGCAACATCTGGTGGCGGCATTGCATAATGGACAGCAACAACCAATGGGACGGTCCCAACAGTTGCGGGCAGCCTGGTATTACAAGTGATTAAGTGACATACAGCCAATCACAGCCTCCCCAGCCATGACGCGAAGACCACGTGATATATGACCAATCAGGCGTTCGCGCTTCCTTGCGAAGATGGTGAGGAGGCGGGGTTTTGCGTTCGCAAGCAGCGTGGGAGACAAGAGTCGGTGCCTATACGTTCTCAACTCATCGCCTTCCGTGATGAGTTATGATGAAGGCATTCTTCGATGATGTGAGTGAGGGGTATGAGGAGGCTTTTTGTAAGAGGAGTCCCAAACATTCGAAGGGGTGTCATTCAAGACTATGCTATGATTTTGGTGACTGTGTGGCCATTGGTAGGTCGCGTGTTTACAGAAGGTTAAAAACACTGTCCGCGATGACTCGGTGACAGCTTTGATGCCTGTTTAAAACACCTTCCAGACATGGCTGAGAAACAAACTCCGTTTTCATCCCCAACCGTGGTGCGTATGGCCGAAGTTCATCTCCCCACGTTCTGTAATACTCCTTTACTGACCTCCCTCTAGGCCTCTAGCATCTTTTGATGCACGATGATAAATTAAATAAGAACTCAAAACGCCAAAAGTATACACCATTCAGCCCCAGCTGATCCCTGACCGAGGGGGGAAGAGAGAGGATGTGGGCAAAAGCGGTTCTCACCTCGCCGCTTTTCATGCACGTCCCCTAGGATCAGTGTCAAGCGTTCCGAGTCTGGGGAGATTTCTTCTCCTCCGTCCCTCTCCCGCTTCAGCCGTCCCCCTCCCCTCCCGTTTGCTGCGTGAACAACGTTATCGCGCTAGCGAAGACTTTACATATGTACTCGTAGAGTTGTCTTATGTATGTGTGGTGGTCTTCTTCCTCGTGGCGTAATCGTTCATGCGCCCGCGGCTGGTGTGTCCACGGAACGCCGTCACACGGCGCAGTCGCGGCTCAGCGGCCAACTGCACAGTCACGTTGCCAGACGCACCTGCCCTGCGTGACGTTTTTGGTAGCGCATGTGAGCACCGTCACCCCATGCCTCGTCGTTCTTCATGCCAGGAGGTACGCGCGTGTGTGATCCTTTCTAGCCGGCGGATTCCGCCCCTGCTGTGGGACATCACGCAAGCCGAACCCAGGCTGTTCGTTGGCGACTGTACGTGCCACCACTCTTGACTAAATTTTCTAGTGTTTAACCTGTCGCATTTGACTACATACGGGAGAATATTGCCGCGAGGGTAAGGCAGTGGGAGAAATTTCCCCCCACAACATCGCCTCCCCCAAAGAGTTGGCTTTGATTGACCGGAGTAAGTTGGCTATTGCCAAAAGCATTGGGTCCAGGTTTCCCACAATTCACAGAGACAGAAACACGAATAAAAATATGACATCGCTTGGGAAGTTTTTCACGATTTATAAGCCTGAACATTGCGCAAGACCATGAGTTACCGTCATACAAAACCTGTGTGGCTTGCAAGAGCGTGTGATAGGTTAGGATTATGTGCAACAATCAACTGGCTCTTTAGACTTCCTTTGCGCGTGCAAAAATCCTGCAATGTATACAACCAATTTAGACCCATTACAAAACAACCACAAAAACGCTCGCCAGAATCATCTATTTGCCATTTGGAAAGCTTACAGGAACACCGATTGCATTATAAATAAGCGACTTGTTATAAAACAGAGCACGTTAGTTAAGTATATCAAGCTTTAAAATAAGCGGTCTGGCAGATGTATCCCGCCTTCTACGCGCCAGGACGTCTCCGCTGGTGCCGTGCCACCACCCCCATGTGTCGCGTGCTGCGGGGTGAGTGCTGGAGCCCTCTAGGCCAGCAGTGACTATTCAGAGCTGTAGGGTGAAAACAGTGTCCTAGAATTGCCGACTTTGGGCGTAAAGCAGCACCCTATGATGATAATTTTTCACTCCTTTTCCCCATATTTTATGTGGATTTTTCACTCCTGCCTGATATTGTCTAATCGCACATACCAAACCCCATACCCATGAGGTTTTCAGATGTCATCCGAAACCGAGCTCACTTGAAACCACCAAGCATAAACAAGGCCCCACAGAACTGCCTCACTTACATCTGAGTCATGTCTGTGTATGCACAGAACAAGGGCGCCAGGTACCTTCAAGCTAAAGAGCCCCAGCGACTCCAGCCGCTTGCATGCTTCAAGTTTGGCTTCTTTTCAAAATGCATTACAATCGGCAGCTGTGTGCCAAATGCGAGATTTTCGCGCATCCTCTATTTTTGGTCTCACCACCACACCACGAAAACGGAGCCCGGCGCAAACTCCAACAAAGCCTGGTAGAGGATTTGTATCCATGCAATTCTTTTACCCGAAGAAACTTGACCATATCACTCCCGAAAGGCAGGAGTAAAAAAATCGAGAAATTTCTTCTAAATGAAATTTACAAGATGAATATCAGCGTTTGAGCACTCGTACCCACATATCTTAAGCCAAAGCAACTGAGAATAAAATTTTGCCCAAAAACATCAGTCTTTATATGCATTAAATTGCTTTTGCTCTTCTTGGCAACATACGAGCATGATACAACTTTTTTCTTCGTTCATTTCCAGTTGTTTTTAAAGGTACCATCTGTTGCTTAAGATGCTGACCAATTTCTCCGCAAAATGCTCCAACTGCAAACTTGCACGTATTTTATACATAAATTGGATTAATTTGCCAGCCGCCCAAACATGTTGGATATGCAACCAAGAGTGAACAATTCACAGGGAATGAAGGAGGCAATTTGAAGCACAGAACCCATTTTTACCGCCTTTTTGTCCTGTTAAATCCTCAGTTGACATGACTTGGCTGGTGGACATGATTGATATATTTATATTTGAAGGTGGGTGAGATGACCCTGTCTGTCGGCAATGCATGCGAAAGTTACTGACTTTTTGTCTGGGGGAGCAATAAGATGTGAGCCCTTAAAAAATACATTAAGTCTCCTGTGGAGCAAGTAATTGCTTACCTTGCCTGCTTTCAACAGATGGTTTGTAACCAGAGTTAGCCATTTCCTGTTTTAATCCATCGAGTTTTGTCACAAGATAAATTGTGATGTCACAAGGCATGTAATTGACTTATTTTGTTCCACATTCTTGATTATTTATCTCAAATTTCTTGAAGTGGTCCCTCATGGCTGTTTAACCAGCTGTTGTACATATTTGTCATGGTTTTCTGACTGTCAAATGACTGTGCTGTATATATGCACCACATTTTTAACACAAGGATAATCTAAGCTACATAGAGCAGCTCAAACTCTGTCATAAAATATGAAAAAACCTAATAGATTCCTTTCCTGTTACTGAAAAGGCAAGCAGCAAAATTGGTATGAATATCTAACAGTTACTTTACTTTTGGAGAAGAGAGATTGTTTTGTGAAGCACATCCATTATTGCTCTTGACAGAGTTTAGCCATGACAATCGGAATAACTTATTCAAAGTGATTTGAAATGTTTTGATTTGTGTGTTGTCAGCTTCATTTGGTGTCAGCAAGCTGACACAAATCAACTGAATAAAAATGCAAGTTAAAACTAGCGAAAAATGAGCTTTATCGTGTTTTATCACAAGTGCTGCTGTCAACACATAGGTGGGGTGAGTTGAGATAATGTTTAACATATGGGCTACTTTATGCTAGGTTAAGCTGGTTAATTGCGTGGCAAGCGGCAAAAGATATTGGGCAAGAATCAGTGACTCACAAATGCTGCCGCGATACAAACAGGTCATACAGGATAGGAGGACCTAAGGCCTTTTTAAGTTAGGAATAGTTAGGCTACCTTCATGGAATAAATATTGGTATTTCGCAGGAAACAGTGACATAATGCTTGTTTTCCCTGGCCCTATCTTAATAGAAGCCAGAGATGTGTGTATTGCGTTTGAATTGGTGATGGGCTAATGTGTAGGAGTCCAAGGTTTCTTGAGTGCTTTATGCTTTTTGAATTTTCTGTTGCTGTTTTGCTGCTGAATTCCTTTGCTTTGTTTTGTGTTTTAAAAAAATGCTGTGGTTGGGAAGTGCAAAGCGCAACATAAAATTATTGGTGCTACATAGTTCGTTATGCTCATTACGCCGTAATGACGTTACTATGCTTTAATATATTCTGTTTCACTTTAATGGGTTAAGATATTAAAAACAGAACATTTTGACGGGTTTATAATGTTACATCCATGCCAACTTCAAATGCATGTCTTTGTTTGCTGAAGCATCTCTCGCTAGTCCATAAGTTTCATCTTTCGTGGATTTTATTTTTCTCTCTTGTACAGCCTTTTTGCAGTGCAATTTTTCACTCCCACCGTAGTTCAAAAGCGATTCTAGCTCACTGGATGAAAATGAACCGGAGAAGCCAGTGATGGGGGAGACTGCGGCTATCGGGAAGTTTGGCGTGCTGGAACTTGCTCCGCACAGGGAAATATTTCATGCTTGTTATGACATCTATATATATATATATATATATATATATATATATATATATATATATATATATATATATATATGTAAGTATGCAAGCCTTTGTGACAGGGAACACAGTTAACAATGTCATTGATGTAGTTTTTAGCGTTTCGATCCATTGCGTATCATTATCAGGACGAGCGCAAGGATGCAAGTTCAATCAAGTTAGAATGAAATATCAGAACATTCAACCAACGCTCCGGCTTTCTGGAGTGAGACGCGAACATCAGCCCCGTGAGCGGGTTTAATTATCGCTAGCGGAAGCTCCATACGAGCACTTCGCGCACCCAAAGGAGCATACACACACACACACACACACACACGCATATATATATATATATATATATATATATATATATATATATATATATATATATATATTGTGTGTGTGTGTGTGTGTGTGTGTGTGTGTGTGTGTGTGTGTGTGTGTGTGTGTGTGTGTGTGTGTGTGTGTGTGTGTGTGTGTGTGTGTGTGTGTGTGTGTGTGTGTGTGTGTGTGTGTGTGTGTGTGTGTGTGTGTGTGCTCCTTTGGGTGTGTGAAGTACTCGTATGGAGCTCCCGCTAGCGATAATTAAGCCCGCTCATGGAGCTGATGCTCGCATCTCACTCCGGAAAGCCGGAGCGTCGCAGGGATTCAGGATCATGCGGTGGGTGGGGGCAGAGGAGAGGATGTGTGTCGTGCTGTTGCATTTGACACGCGATGCGGTGGTGAGCTAGAATTTTGCCCACCATCGGAAGGGGACAAATCGGATCGCATTGTTTTTGCAGCCAAGAGGCAGCTCTTCGTCGCATCAGGGATTCTATTTTAATCGGGGGAGTTTTTTTAGGATCGGGATCCTGAGTTCATGCCTTGGGAGCCCTCTTTACATATGAAAAGCTTTCCGGACGTTTTAAGCTTCCAAAAGGTACTGGGCGATTTTAAAGGAAATGGAATGGTGATTAAAACACGCTGGACAAAAAGTACTGGGTCTGTTACCATCCATGCATGTGGTCCCCCGCCATGATCGGTGTATTCACTTTTCCTAGGATGCGCAGCGCCACCTACGTCCAGGTTGTAGGCAGTTAGTGTGCAGCTAGGCGGCGCTGGCCGCGAGCGTTTGAAGGAATGCTCCACATTTGAAGATATCGAAGCAACCGTCACGCAAGATGCAACAACCTTGCTGAAAACTGTAGCTCTACTTTTAAGTGGAAAAGGCTGCCTTAGACAGCACAGTTTCTCGGTGTAGGAAATATACTCCTCAATACGCCATTGTTTGATTACGCCGTCGTACCTTGCAAAAATTGATTGAGAGCCAGTTGACTGCCGTTATATCTGAAAGTCGTGATCGCGAACGCCAGATGTGAGTGACTCGAGAATCATACTTTTCTTGGCGTTGATCGCCGCATAGACATTTGAATGGCAAGACTTAAATGACGCTATCATGGCGTCATGGATGCCTAGGTGACCTTGACATAGTCTCACGTAATAGCCCACAGATCTTTGCGGGCGTGTAGCTCAGAAACAAGAAGAGTTTTGGCCTTAAGAAGGGCAGGGCTGTGAGCTATACGGAGGGATGTTCAAGATGGCTATTTCAGTTTAAAACTCCACATAAGTATGGAACACTACCTTTAACGATTTCGGGCAAAAGCTCGCATGGAAGCAGTACGTATGCATAAAGTACGTACGCAATTGTTCATGAGCAAATGTACATCAGGTATGAAGCTCGTATGGGAGAAGAATGCACGCAAAAGTTCGTTCGCAGGTGTCCATAATCAAATGTTTGTATGGCATCAAGAACGCATGCAAAATATTCGTATTGATAGACGGTGGTATGAAAAAACTTTGTATGCATACAGTGCGTACGCAAAATTCGTTGCCAATTGAACCCAAGGCAGATTTTCGTGACGGACAAAGCTCACTTCACAAAAGCACGCTCGAAAAAGTGTGTAAGCATTGATGATATAGTAACAAGTCTGTGTGGACAATACTCCCGCCGGGAATGTTCAGGACAGTTCAACTTCTCGAGTAGCAAATAGCGCATCACCGGCGCGCAGGTTTCGTTGAAAGTTGATGCCCACGGGATGATTTAGGTAATGATTTAGGTCGGATGATCTAGTAATTTGACTGTAATTTCTATCTCTATGCAGCATGCAGTTTAAAAGTGATCGCCACGGGCAATATGGGTCAGTGCAAACATGATCTTATTCAAAGCGGGTGAATCAAACCGGGTGCAGCGCGTGTGTCTTTCCCTCTAGACTCTGGTTTGCCCTGGTTTACTTTTGCTGCACAATCCACAGTACGCCGCGTACCACTGGCGTGACTGTCCACCGCATTCCACAAGCGAGCTGACACTCAGCGGCCGTCAGCTGGCGCCAGTGACGCGCTCGACTGCCATCAGGCGGAGTCGTTGAGGAACGCGTCGTCAAGGTGAGGAATAAAGGGGTGCACAATAGTCACGGCGGGTGACGTGCAGCAGGGACGTTTTCTTAACCGGTTCCTTCCATACCGGGGCCATTTGCACTACTCCCGTTGTGCTTACGTTCTTTTGTTTCACGAGCCTGGTTCCCGACGAGCAAACATTCGCGTACGATCTTTTCCACGAGAGCTTTCGCGCATGCGAACATTTTTGTTGGGGGCTATTTTCTGACAGACAGATTACGATACGAAGTTTATAAGTTGCGAACGTTTTACAAGGCGCGCTTTTGACGTCACGAGCTTCATGCCTTCGAACTTAATATCTGCGTACTTTATCTTGACGGACTTAAGGCACACGATCTTGGAATCTTAGATTTAGATCTTAAATCTACATCTTAGCATCTAGACCTTAGGTCATAGCGTCCGTCAACCATGGGGCGGTGCCTGGGTCGCCCCGGTGGGAACCCCGCCCTGAACGCCTGCACATATCCAGACGGAGGGTACCTGTGCGGTATACGGCTCCGTAGGCATGGTAACCTAAGTTTGCTGCAGCACTGGGACATGTCCTTTCTATCACCTTAATCCCTTAGCCAGAAAATGGTCAGTGGTGGCCAGGAAGGCCTTAAAGGGAATGTTTCACATTTGAAGATATAAAAGTAAGCATTCGATGTGATCAAATAAGCGCTCTCGGAACTGTTAGTATGTTTTAGCGGAAAAGACTGTTCCAGACAACACAATTGCTCTGTTTAGTAAATATGTTCCTCAATACGTCATTGTTCAATACCAGCATCATGCTGTTATACATACATCACACATACCAGCAAACCATAACTGTTCAGTTCGATCTTTTCCTGTGTCCGGTGTGTCCAAAGTCACGTTTGACTTCAGCATGAGCTTAAAAATGGCTTCAGAACTCCGACGACTTAGTATCTCGCAAAGCTCACCAGGCCAGTGAAGAATGACCATCGCTGTCAAACGTGATGACTCTGTGCGACACCAGCGACAGCTTGTACTCATTAGACCATCATTGGCACTCATCAATAATGGAGTGTTGCGATAACTCTTCGCGCGCACAAAAACTGGCCTAATTATCATAGGGGTATAAAGGCAAAAAAGGCAAGTGAGATGGGGAGGGGATAGCCGTTACGCACACATTCTAGCCTGTCACATGACGACTGGTGATGACCAACAAACCATAACAACGTCGTCGGTAGAAGGAAATATAATGCACCTGTTCTTTACGAACACCTCCATGTCACCCCGATCGCCGTCGAAGGCGGCTACAGAGCGCGGGCACCGTACCAGCGCCGCCGAAAATCAGAACAAACTTCCTCTCTTCACACCGTGACGAGCCGTGAACGCGCGAGCCATTGATCGCACGGGCAGGCCGTGGCGCTTGATTGCCGCACCTGGCGCGGAATGGCCTCGGTAGCTGATACGCTCACAAAGCCGCCACACACTCCGCCATAACCGCTACCCGCCCATGGCTCGCTCCGCGCTGCTCGATGTGCCGTCGTCGACAGACACGCCTTCACAACCCGGGCCATTCTCGAACCCGTCCGTTGGTTATATTGTCAATATTCGACGTTGCTTATGTTCACGAGTGAGCATGAGCATTTAAAGCCGTGCTTGTGCTCACCCGTGAGCATGGAAGCAGCTCGAAACGACGAGTATTGCCAATGGAACCAACGTTTGCTTGATAATATCGCTTAACCCAATGACCTCTCCGTGTATTGAAGGTCGATAGCCGTCTGCACAAGAGCTCTGCCTTCATCTACCTGTGCATTTAAACGTTCGAGAAGATGTTCAATGTTTGCCTTTTAACCTTTTCTTGAAAACTACAACATCCCCGACCCATATCAAGCCGGCTTTAGGAAAGCCCTCTCCTCCGCCGACAGCATATTCCATACCCACTAATGCCATTCGTCACGACCTTGCTGTCAAATATCATGCTGTAGTTGCATCTCAAGATTTGAGTGCCGATTATGACCGAGTGAACCTTCATACGACTGTCCAAACCCAAGATGTCGGGTTCACAGTTCATCGTGCAGTTTTGCTCACCGTTTTTCTCCAGCCCCGTCCTTTTTAAGTCAATTGTCACTGGTACCTCTCCCCTCCCTACGCTGAGCCGCATGGATCACCCCAGGGCAGTGTAATAGGTCGCACACTATTCCTCATAACGATTGATGAGATAGAACTAAGATCGTCTTTTTCCTCTTCCCCTTAACACATGTAACACTCACTCTTCGCGTATGAACTGCATACCTAAGTGCCTTCTTGGTTAGGGTTAACCCGCGAGCAATTATACCGAGCGGATTCCTCGGATTGGGTGCGATGGGTGCGGATTGGGTGCAAAAAATACATTTGTCACGTCAAATGTCAGGTGTAGACCGCGTAGTATTTGACAAGGTATCATTTCACCACACACATCATATAGCCCGCATAGACGAAGGAAAGCATGCGCCCATATCGCCAGACCCCCTGTCTCCGCGCCACTCGCCCTACGGACAGCCACGCCGCTTCCGCCCCCCGGCGTCGTCCAGCAGGACGCGAGCGCCGCTGCCTTCGGCTCCGTTGACGGGAGGCAGGGTTGCCACAACACCGCGCCTGGCTGACGTAGCGTAGTCGCCGTGTAACCAGACGGCGCGCTGGCATGCACGATCGATGCCAGCCTGCGGTCGCCCAGACCCGGCCTGTCGCCAGTCGAGTCCGAGGTCGGCTCGTCTCGGTCCTCGGAGGCTGGGGCGAGGCGCTCGGGGGCCGCTGTCGTCTCAGGCCAACATAACGAACAAACCGCTGGCGAAGTCCCATCGCAGTGAGACGCAGCGGACGAAGCGAGGTTTGTGCTGCGTAGCTTGAGAGATGACGTGACTACACCTAGAGCAGTGGCCGAACAAGGCGCGACTCACTGGGGATCGGACGTACCGCCTGACGTCGGGTGTCTCGCCACACGAGGTTGCCCGGACAGCGCTCTGAAAACCTGGCGGATAACATCGACTGTGCTGATGAAGACAGCCTCAGGCTCCCGTAGTTAGGCATGCACTGGCGGGGCTCTATACCAGCTTGGAATCGACGGGGTGGGGGCAGATCCCTGCCACCTGATTTATTGGAACAACACCCACGCACACGCTCACGCACTCGCACACGCACACACACTCACACACACACACATAGAGAGAGAGAGAGAGGGAGAGAGAGAAAAAAAAAAAGAGAGAGAGAGGAAGAGAGAGAGAGAGAAAGAGAGAGAGAGAGAGAGAGAGAGAGAGGAGAGAGAGAGAGAGAGAGAGAGAGAGAGAGAGAGAGAGAGAGGAGAGAGAGAGAGAGAGAGAGAGAGAGAGAGAGAGAGAGAGAGAGAGAGAGAGAGAGAGAGAGAGAGAGAAACGGAGTGTTGTTAGATAGCCTAAGCTGTTCTAAGCCACTTGTGCTATGGTCACATACCAGTTGAAAGTTAGAGCGGAGATTATATTAGGTTTTGTAGACACACTCAACCGAGAAATCGTCACCATGTGGCAGATATCTGATATCTGATGTTTAAGAATCATAAGACTGGCTCCAGAATCACTTTATTGGTGATTTGGCAAAGTATCGACTGGACGAAGAGCGGGGCTCATTTCCCGACCCATCACTCTTCGACTCCTTTCTGTGGTGGTACCTGCATAGCTATGTCGGTGAAGATAGCCGCAGGCGATCACTGAGATCAAAACCCTTATACAGTACTTGATTCCAGAGATCCCCATCGCTCAGTTCGTAAACGTTGTAAACAAAGTGGCCAAAAAACAGCCGTAAATCAACATGAGATGTTTGAAACCGTTGTGCTTGTGGCGTGCTTAACATGCACAGTATTGAATGTGCTGCGTGAAAACTTGACGTTCTTAAATCGATGCGTAAAACAGCATTACCAAAGCTAAGTGTCATATTTGTGCCTGAGGTACCCAGTACATATCATCTACAATGTTTCGTGTACCTAAAAACCGTGGGTCATACTACCTGCCACAAACTAGTCCCATAGTGGCTTTGTTGCTCACATTGTCTTCCATTTCATATTAAGGTTGTAGTGATCTACTTGACACAAAAACGATTATTTCCCAGTTCTCTCAGCAGAACGCTTGCTTTGCATGGCGTTATTCCATATATTCGGTGAGCTAGGTACGCATCAAAGACAAAATAACCTGACTTACACCTAACCTTTACCCATATGTTTATCATTGGTCTCGTTACATACATATACATATATATATATATATATATATATATATATATATATATTATATGTATATATATATATATATATATATCTTCAGCTGCAAATGATTTTGAAAGAAATGAAATGAAACGCAGGATTGTTTTAGGAGCCTTCATTTTTTGCTATGACTCTAGCATGGTCCAAAGGGATTTGAACAGACTGTGCCCTACTGTTGATGATGATGTTGATGATGTCGGCCCCTGTCCTGCCGCCTGGGTCCACCCGTGTAATTTTGTAATTATAGCTTTATGTTCGAACGAACGCCTCCTCTAATAACTCGACGTCATGACAGCGTGAGACGGGACAATTTGACATACCAATGTTTGTATGACATTTCAGCGGTCCCTGTCATCCAGGCCAATACAGACCACCGCAGCGGCCGTCGGTGCAGTGACGGTAAGCCCCATGTGAGGTCACTGCAATGTCAGCAGCGAAAATGGGGCGTGGTCACTGCAGTAATAACACGAAGTTACTGCAAGAGCCACATCGAGGTGGAGCAGGTAATGGGCGGAGCATTCATAACTCGGCTCGCGATCGGCTTCAATATGAAACAAGTTTAGGGGCTTGAAGGCCTAGGGGATTACCGGTGTCGTCATTTCCTTTGTTAGGCATCGTAATCGTGAAAGTGGACGATATGGGTCTGAGGATATGGATGTTTTAGCATGTCGATAATGTATACTCACCCTTATCATTATAAGAAACAGCCAGAACGCAATCGTGAAATGCATGCAAAAAACAATATTACGCAAATTGTAAGAAAACGTTTCCTTAAAAAGAAAATAGATCCACTGGTATGGTCCCTAATTGACTCTCACATCAGTAAACATGATAACGTCGAGGAAGAATATCTTAATAAAACAACGCTCCTCTTCGCCAAAGCTTGATAATAAAGTAGCCGAAGCCCGACAGCAAAAGTGTGGAGGGAGACCATCAGGTCATCTTTCGTCCCCCCCGCGCTATTTCCAAATCGTGCCCGCGTGTCGCAATGCCGACAAAAGCCTGGATGCGTTGGGAGCCGGTCGTGCTCGACCAGCATCGACACTGGCGCTAGCCTTCAGTGCACTCAAACAAACCAAACATTTTGCCATCGGCAAAGTCTCAGCTCCATGCCAGCTCAATAAAAATGCTGATTTAACATACGCTGCTGGTGCCAGGGTGTCTAACTTACATCACTAGTCTCGACCCAGTGACTTAGTAGAAGCTAGTATTTTTAGAGCTGATTGGTATAACAATGCTTTTAGCGTTGATTAGAAACGGCACTCATGTTGCATGATACACAGCTATGATAAGAGCGGGTAGGTTCTCATTTGCACTATATTTGTGCCTTGGATAAATGCGTAGCAATCATCATAGTTCCTGCAATGCGGCAAGAGGCTCAGCGAGAGAGAGAGGTTGCAGGACAAAAAGTTAAAAACAAAAAGTCAAAGGATAGAAAGCCAAATGATTTGAAAGCCAATTGAGCCAAAACATTAACTGACAAAAAGTCAAACAGGATAAAAATCAAACTTAAAAAAGGCAGAAAGCCCAAAAGTCAAAAGGGCAAAAAGCCGTATGGCAAAAAGTCAAACGGATAAAAGTCAAATACAAAAAGTCAATTAACTGAAAGACACGGGTGTTAAATGACAACAGGAGCTAAGCCGCCCGCGCGGTGCATTTTCCAATGGTTTAATTGGCTTTCTAAACCGATACCGATTTCTAAGCTGATGGCAATGGGCTTTCTGAACCGATAGAGCTTAAAAGGTTAATTAGATTTTGTTCTGGACTCTACAAAGATATCGGTGACATCGGTGGCTCGGTGACTATCTATCTATCTATCTATATCTATATATATATATATATATATATATATATATATGCATATATATATATATATATATATACATATATATATACACACATATATATATATATATATATATATATATATATATATCGGTGACTAGGCGTAACATTCTGCACAGGCTGTGCGGCGTCAGCTCTGCGGTTCACACCAGGCGGAGGCCAACAGGCGGGCCGAGGTGATGACGTATGTGAAAAAGTATCTTTGAATGCTTTAAGACACACTCTCACGCTTCGAACGTAGGCATGACGTACATTCCAGAACTGTGGCTCTTATATTGATAATCGGAACGTATTAACATTTACAGCATTGCGAACTAGGCTTGAATCTGGTGACGAAACTGGAAGAGTAGTGATCAATCTCCGTTTTCGTGGGTCTTAGGACAAGAAATCGGAGATCTCATCTGGCGAATGCCTTTTTGTCGGTTGCTAAATGGCGACTGCGGAATGGCAAGATGCAAAAAAGTTGACACGCCACGTTGGTTAACGACTAAATGCGAAGTGCAAAATACAGACCTAGAAAAACATCGATGTCATATTGGTGCACTGTTCAATATCGAAATACGAAAGGATCATATTCGAATTTGGTGTTGGTGCTGGTGAATGGTGTCATGAAAAACGTTTTACATTATATCTGAAGTCTTCCTGAGCATCTTCAAACGGAGAACATTCTCCATAAGCACCTCACTATTCCCTGCCCTCTGTTCACGCAGGAGGAAGGGAACGAGAGCAGTTGGTCGGTAACCAGAGTCGTAGTCACTAGACGCAGCTGTCATAGGCGAACCCCGTGACTTTTCTTCCACCATCTAAACTTGTTTTTCACGTCGTCATTTGGCTTTTCGTCATTTTGGTATTTGTCCTGGCCATTTGCTGAAACATGACTCGTAAGCAGGTCAGCGACATGAAATGTTCGCCAATTTGGCACATCAACCTTTTAAGATGCCGCAATTTTTGCAATTTACCTTTTTACCGTTCGCCAGACGGACAGATGGCTTTGGATCGACGCATAAGCCCCCGTTGGCGCTACGAGATCCCCTATCGCCACAGGTGGTCTTAAAATTGGCGCAAAGACTTTAGTCCGGCTCCAAGGGCCTTTGACTGAAATGGGATGAAGGGCCACCCGCTCGGTACTGGGGATCCTCACTGACACAGGGTCCTTACATCGCTTCATTGAAGTCACCTGACATTCCATGGCAGGCATAACATGTTCCCCTGGCTGACTCGGACCGCTTGCCGCCAGCTCTAGGACAAACAGTCAAAAATCTCATTTGGTGAATGCCTTTTTGTCGGCTGCTGAATGGTGGCTGAGGGATGGCGACATGCAAAAATCGACGCGGCAAAAGTCAAAGCGGCTAGATGGCGTACAGCAAAAAAAAAAAACCGGATGTGAAAGAGCTGACATGATAAAATGGCGAAACGCCTAATGCCTAACTGCAAGATGTCGACACACAAAAAGGTGGCATGCTTTATTGGTGAAGGGCTAAATGGCGAACTGTAAAATAACGACCTAGCAAAACATCGACTTGTTATATTGGCGAACGGTAGAGTGGCGAAATACAAAAGGCTCGTATTTGATGAAAAACGTGGACATGTCAAAACGCTGACTGGCTGCCTGGGTGTTTCGTGGCGTGGCGTGGCGTGACGTGGCGTGTCGGGTAGTGGCGTGTCGGGTAGTGGCGTAGCGGGTAGTGGCGTAGTGGGTAGTGGCGTGGCGGGTAGTGGCGTATCGGGTAGTGGCGTAGCGGGTAGTGTCGTGGCGGGTAGTGGCGTGTCGGGTAGTGGCGTGTCGGGGAGTGGCGTAGCGGGTAGTGGCGTGGCGGGTAATGGCGTAGCGGGTAGTGGCGTGGCGGGTAGTGGCGTGTCGGGTAGTGGCGTTTCGGGTAGTGGCGTAGCGGGTAGTGTCGTGGCGGGTAGTGGCGTGTCGGGTAGTGACGTGGCGGGTAGTGGCGTGGCGGGTAGTGGCGTATCGGGTGGTCACGTGGTATGGCGTGGCGGGTAGTGGCGTGTCGGGTAGTTGCGTACCGGGTAGTGGCGTGGTGTGGCGTGGCATGGTGAATAAAAGTGCCGTCTTGTCAAACATCACTCTTCAGCAGCTGAACCACATTCAAACCTTCGCCACTTTGACATATCGACCTTTGAAATTGTCGTATTTTTGCAGTTCACCACTTGGCCGTTCGCTATTCTGGCATGTCGATTTTTTGGAGTATCGCCATTTTGTAATTTGCCATTTAGCACTTTGTCGTTTCGGCAGATCGCCATTCTTCCAAGCCGCCATTTTGCAGGTCGCCATTCTTCCAAGTCGCCATTTTGCAGGTCGCCATTTCGCTGATCCGACTTTTGGTATGTCAGCATTTGAGGGAGAGGCCACATTGTCCAAGGGGGTCCTCAATCGATGCAAGAGTCCCTCTGACTGACATTTCAGGGCAAGGCCAAACGGCCGCGGATCCTGAATGTGACCTTCATCCAGCCTGTCGGGCCCTTCGGGCTCTCCAGCCTTTCAATCGGGCATTGCTCGTCGGGTCCGTGGGGCTCTTCGAGCCACTCTTCTTGTCCCTCGAACACTGTCCCTGGCCGGCTCGGGGCCCCTTCATAGCACAAGACCTCTGATGGGCGCTGTGGGTGCCTGGCAAACACAGGGGGCCCGTCATTGCCTCAGGCTCCCCGACCAATGTCATGGACGGGTCACGATCTTGTCCCTGTTTAAGAAATGATGGGCCCCGGGCTCAGACCGACACGGAACCGACTGGTCGGCACTGGCGGTGCCTGAAAGACACAGATGACTCTTTCGATTTAGGGAACTCCAATCGGGGCAGTGGGCCTGACTGGCATTTGAGGGCCCGGCCCCGCGGCCGCGGTACCCTTAACACGACTTCCGGCCAGCCCTTCGGGCTGTTAGTTGCCGGTCCCGAGAACTGGGGCGTGGGGTGTGGGGGATGTTCTCCTATGCCCCTCCCCTGTCCGTGTCACTGAATGCGGCATGTGGCTGATCTCGGACGGAAGCCCAGGAATATGCAGCACCACTGTTTTATGTAGGCACCTGCCAAAGTTGCACGCCGGCCGACGGAGACCGCGTTACATTCAGGGCAGTGATGGTGTGCGAATGCAGCTCAGCGGCCGATCTTGGTAAACACATTGTGTACATTACCTGCAGTCACGACTGACTTGGGCAGTGGGCGTGTTCTACCAGCATACCATACAAAATATGCTCGTTGTAAGCATTAAGCGCGCGGGCGCGATGGCTTTTTTGACGTACATGGTACAAACAACATAAATCCTAAGGGACTCTTTGATAAGGAGCGAAATGCTATTGATGCATGGGCCTGCCCAGCTATGCCAAGAACCAAACGATCCAAGTGAATAGGGGAAAAGACGTTTCAAACGTCTTTCAAAGCTGTAGAATATATGTCGTTATGTTTGAAATCTATAACACTCAAAGGGTCGGATATGGTCCAAATGTAAAAGGTTGGCCAAGCCACAACGGTTTCCCTGTATTGCACTTCGATAGCCTGCCCTTCGGAAGAAGCCAGACAGTGATGCCCTTCATAATGGTAACGCTAATAAAGTCAGTCTAGGAAACCTGTTTAGAATGCACCCCCTGCAGGGAATAAACGCGTGTTCTCATTTTTAAGCAAATTTGATCGGTCTTACCCCGTAAAACAGGTCATAGACCTCAAGGTCAGAAGTTTTAAATATTCACAGCACGTGTAAAAGTGCTGGACAGTTTGCAAACCAAAATGCTCACACCGTCTTTCAAAAAGTTCGGAAGTTATTTCAGGAAACCTACCGGGGCTCTGAGGCCCTTGAGGTGAGACCACGGTTCTGTGGTGACAGCGAAACCAGACCATTTTGTCTGGAAACCGGCGGGAGCTGCATCGCGAGGCATTAAAGAACCATGTGATGCCGCCATCGCTCAATGTCGAAAGCGTCTGGAAATGACAAAGCCATGAAGGTCTGGTTTGGAAATGAGAAGGCCATTTGCAACGAGACTCGGCTCACGGAGGCTGCTTGTCCTGTTCTTGGATGATTTACAAAAATATGTAACAAGATATTCAGGCAAAGCCCTCCAAAATTGTTCCTAAAACCACCGCAATTAAGCCACTGCCTCGAGATATCGCTCCCCTAAATGGTGAATACAAACGTCCCGGGCCCTGCCCCCGTGTTTCAGCACGTTCAGGGATCGTAAGCCTGAGCCCTCCCAAGAGCGTGGTTAAACCGCAGGCATAAATCACCATCCAAGCACAATGGATGGCTTCCTTTGTTGTACATTTCATCAGCGCTGACGGAGCGGCGCTCTGATGCTGCCGCTCGCGTGCTTGTCGCTCGTTAACCGCTCCGGTTCCGCCGGCGACCGCGATGGGCAAAAGGACCTCGATTCCCGAGTGGGCCGTTTAATCGAGGCGGCATCGATCGTCCTGCCAGGTTTGGTCCGATCCAATCTGTCCCCCAGATTCGAGACCCCCTGACTTGCTCGTGATGGAGGCGGGACGCCGCGGCGCCGTGTGAGATCAGGTCAGGTCAGGTCAGGTCAGGCAAGGCGTCGCCCGTGGCGACCGTGACCCAGCGCAGCGGTCAGGGTCAGCGCTGCGCTCCGGCGCTGGTGACCGGGTGTTGTCGGCCCCAGTTACTGCGGTGACCCCGCCAAACGGCTCAATAGCGCCCGGGTAACGGACGGCATACAGGACGGCGCCGGCGGCCGGCGGCCCGGCCACCCGGAGAGCGCCCCCGACACCATCGACGGGAACCAGCCTGTGGTCGGCCGCTATGTGAGAGTGGCCACACCTCTCTCCAGGCTGAGCAGGTCAGTGGGCATGCCATCCCAGGCCCCCAGCAGACAGAGGTCGCCCTGGGAGGCGTAGGGCCGCTCCCGGGAGGCGGGAGGTTGCCCCGGGAAGCGGGAGGCCGCCCCAGGAGGCGGGAGGCCGCTCCCGGGAGGCGGGAGGCCGCCCCGGGAGGCGGCGATTGCAGGCAGCTGGTGTCGGGCAGGGGGGGAGGGGGTGATGATGTGAGGTTATGGAACAGGAAACGCCAACCGCCGAGAGGGCATCTTGGGCTTGGGGGGGGGGGGGGGGGGCGAAGAGAATTGGCACTCTTGCGCTCCATCCGTTATTCACATGAGTTCATCGGTGGAAACCCGGCCTCTTCCTGCGTACTGCAGGTGAGGTGAGTGTTGGAATAACAAGTCACCTCCGCTACAGCGGAGAACGTAAGAGGGAAATACAGGGAGAGAAAGAGAGAGAGAGACGGGGGCAGGTAAGAAGGGAAACAAATGGGAGGGAAAGAGGGAGGAAGGGGAGGGTCGGAGACGGCATGAAGAAGGAGGAAGAAAGGAGAAAGGGGAGCGCCAGAAAGGGAAGAGGGAGGAAGGTGCAGGACGTGTCTCAGTCTCAAAGCCTTAGATGCCTGACTGTCGAGAGGTCACTGTTGCAGTGGTAGGTACAGCTTGGACAAGCTGTGAACCTGAAGCAAGTCCGTAAGTTACAGCCAGGCAGTGAACCAAATAGCATATGCACCGCTCGTCAGAAGATTTGTTTACAGACTCGTGTTCTGTAAGCGATGGATACACCACAGAGACGACAGTCGCCAGCACATATTACGTGCTTGCAAGGGCAATCGCTGGACCTTAAGTTGAGGACGGAAACAGGGACGTTTTTCATTCATTTTTACGTGCAGTGTCATATGAGAAGCTCCAAATGATTCCGAGGGAAAGAGGAGCAGTGCCTTCTAGTTTCTACGCCTTGTATCCGTGCCACCGCCACTGTTCGGACTGTTTTTTTTATATTATTTTTGGCTGTCTAAAACTAAGGCCAAATCATATGCGTGGTATCAGGACTCAAATGTTAGATGATAAGCACCACATCATGATTCATAGATTTAATGCTGAAATCCAGAATGGTGGAGTGACGAAACAGATTTAAATAACTCGCAGGTTTTCAGTGGCAGCGCGCCAGCTCGGCGGAGAATTTCTCGCGTCGCTATTTAAGTGCAGTTGTTGTGTTTCTCTTCCTTCACCAGTAAAGATGCACTTTGATGGATACTCAGCGTGGATAATAAAGAGTTCACTGGTAACAGCTCTGCCACTTTTTTCCAAACCACGTCGGAAATGTCAACATTTTGATAAAGACGAATTCCGTCGCATTGGCCATACCGTGTGTTGCACCACGCATCGAAAAATAGCGTCACACGTAGACTTGCTTCAGTATGTGCAAGGCCTGCATTCCCATTGGTGTGGATGGCTCAAGCAAAGCTGCTCGTGCTTACATACAAGGCTAAGTATTGATGTATCGGATGTCTACTCCGCAAATCCACTTCGGAACACCGCGCAGCGGCGCACCTCGGGACCCGCGGCGATCCGCTAATGCCTCATCGCTGGTCCCACACACCAGATACGCTGTGAACCAAACACCTCATAACATTTGCCTTATGTTCGGCAGAATGAGACCTTTAACACCGGAATCGATGCATTCGTGCCGAGTGCACTTTGTACTAATACATTATACCAAATTACACCAAATGGTACCCGATTTTAGATCGACAGTCAGTATGTAAGGTGCCAGTTTCCTCATCGGAGCGTTGATGTTGAGGCCCATGAAAAATATATTTACGTTTTATGATCATCAACTTCTCCCCATGCATCGTTTTGTTCACCGTGCACACCAGCGCATCTCGGAGCACCTGCTTGATACAAATATCGACCCATGATCAAGCATATGACGCACCTGCTCAGCATGCCTATAACCGTAAAGTTGCGGTGTTTGATAATGCAGGTGGCCACCTGGGCTGCTTGTTTGGGGAAACTGTCGGCCGGGTGTCAAAAGCGTGCTTTGTACGGCCGGCAACCTTCATTTTACAACGAATTTAGCTCAGAAGCACTCGGCCACAACGACCGCAGCCGCTCTATTTCGGTCGTAGAACTCAAGTGACCTCCACGTTGACTGGCAGGTGGGACACGGTTCACCGAGCGTCTCTCGAGTTCCTGCGGTGGCCGTAATTGAGGTCATGCCAATGCGTCTTTGTTTACCATCGAGGGCGGCTAGGAGCCGTGAGCTTGACTGGGGCGCCACATGCGGTCTCCAACTATTGGAACACGCCGCGCCAGAGGGTCTCGTTGTTTGACCCGGTTCTGTGGCGGCCGGAGTTATGACGGTAAAAGATGGCTGGCTCGGGCGTCTGTGGGCCGCACGACGAGACGTCTGAGGCGGGGCCAGCAGGGGTCAAGGCTGTCACCCGGTGTGACCCGGCCAACACGATACCAGTGACCCTGTCGGCCGACCGGCTCCAGTTCGTGCGATATCTAGGCAGATAGCGTTCCGGGCGGGGTATCGACACGGCACGGTTCTGTTCATCGCGCGTTGCTGCTGACCTGACCTCGGACCGGGTCACCGCCTGTGAGCCCTCTGCTCTTCTGCCGGAGACCCCGTGACGTACCAAACCGCCCATCCCGCCGCACAAAGTCAGAGCAACGAGTCAATGCCATGGTCGGTGAACAATGGCACGGGTCGCCATAGCGCGGCCCTACACCTGGCGTTCTGTCGGTCACGGCGGCGGAACTACCCCCCCGAGGGCAGCCGGCTAATCAGGTCTGGTCGCACGGTCCGGCCGCCGCCCAGGGTAGTCAGAACAGAAGCAAACGAAGCGTAGCAAATACAAGGCACGTTAGCGTGTGCGCACAAGGGATTTGCAATGGACAGTCATTTCCAGCCAGGTTTTAGTTCATTTGCTGATCATGTACGACTCATTTCGTTATAATTGATTCAGCTGCCTTGTTTTCAATGGTGCTTACGTGTGCAGGACTATATTCAATGATGAGCGATCGCGGGCCACCCGAAAGTTGCTTTGATTCTTAGCAGGTGTTCGGGTGGGTGGGGTGCGGGTGGGGGTCAATTTGACTTAAACTGTTCTCAGGGTAATACACCTGGACGCTGCATGGCAATACACGGTCGGTGCGTCCAAACAAAAAATCGTCGCCACCAACAAGATATGTGCATTTTTCTGTTCACTGAGGGGCATGTATAGGCCTTTGGGTTTCAGGTCAACGCTGGTTCACAGACTAAGTCCCACAGCTACGGTGGCAACAAAGGCATCACGCAATCTTCATTTCGACAAGCGGGCTGCTAATGAACGATGCTCCTCCGCGTTCAGCCTGCGACTTCGGGAAATCCAAAGATATTGTGATATCCGTCACTCGCAAAAGAAATCTACAGTGAACTAAGCGCTAATGAGGCTGAAAAGATTCGACTACGCATAAGTCGGTGGGTGCAGAAGTTGGCGTATGAATTTTGTGCCGTTCTTAAACTGCGAAAGATGAACACTCCTCTTGTGGCACGACACGCGCGCAACCCTCACAATTTGAAAACCACGCGCGGCTCGCGGCGCGTTAATTCCTGCGCAGCCAACCTTACGCGCACCTGAACCTCCCCAATCTTGGGCTTTTTTACGGAGCAACGTTTGCTTTACTTTCAAGCCTTCCTGACCAATGCGAATGCGGTCTTGCTGAATCATCAATATATGCACGTTTTTGGTAAGGAGGCGGTCTTCGGAGAATGATTTGAAAGCTTGCCAAGCAGAAACCAGCAAATTTGAAGCATCAACCTCGGCTGCTAACACTCTACTCAAGGTTTAGGCCTGTTAGGCACCTTTACTACACCGATTGACATGCTATATGCGTCCACTGGGTCTGACCGCCGGCTCCACCCTGTTGCAGGTTGAAAGATGCGCGCTCTCCTCACGCCTGGGGTGCTCCTGCTCATCGCCTCTGCTCTCCTCATCCAGACATCGGCGGGGCAGGGTGAGCAACGTGTCCCCCCCCCCCCCCCCCCCCCCCCGGCTGTGAAAGGGGGCTCTGAGCAGGGCTCTGAGGGCGGCAAACCAAGGGACTGGGCTCGTCATGGGCTGGGTGACCCGGGACGCACCTGCCAAACCTGCACCTGAAATTCGACCGAGGTTAAAATTGGACCGAGGCTAAAAGTGCGCAATCCTTTACAGTGCTAGTACGATTGCTTTCCTGTTCTTTTTCAATCTTGGGAAACATTTCATGAATCAATCAAGGAGATGGGCGGCAATGCTAACTCCCATTGTTCCTGTGCAGTTTTTTTATCGCCACCAAGCGTGCCTTGTAGCCTCGTAATCTCCCGCTGCCTGGAAAAGCAAACATGATAAACGATTGCCTTGCTGTTTTATTTTTTTCTTAAATCTTGGGACGCGTTTCATGCATCAGTCAACGAAATGGCCGGAAATGCCGGTTCCCAGCTTTTCAATACCATTTTTATTCGCTTCGAACATACAGTGCCTCATAGTTCACCACAGTCTGGAAAAGCAAACAAGTTAGAACCGTTAAGAATGCGGCATCAAATGGCTCGTGCAAAACTGATGAGATTAGTGCATTATGCACGGTCAAGTGATGTTTGACGGATGGAATCAGATCAACGTTATACAATTAGTGAAACACGACTTTTTCCCATTCTCAGAGCTATACGTACTATGATTGAGAAAGCGGCGTTCTATGCCCTTGGCACACTGGATGATGCTGGGATAGTAGGTAATGTCACAGGTAACAGTAGTAGTAGTAACAGTAGTAGTAGTAGTGTCACACAGTAGGACATGTCACAAGTAACATCCCATCGGCGGTTGTTACCTGTGACATGTCAAAGCAGGTCACACGGGTCAAACCTTATGTACTCCGGTCCCAACCATTTATCTCATGAAGTAAGTATCGCACGACAACAAAACCAACAACGAACCGTAGCCTTGTCAAATGACATGACCTTTTGTTTAATGTGGCTAAAACGTGCCAAACCAAGCCATAAATGACCAAAAATCATCCAGGCAACTGCTCGGCTGTTGAATACAATTTACCTAGCTTGAGCCTGGACGACCTAGTTTAATGTCATGCATGGATTGTTAAGATCGTAATATGGCATATAGGCATCATAATATGCATCAATATAGGCATCATAATATGTAGGAAATGTACACAGTACGGTATGTGCGTGTGTACAAATATACAGTATGTGCTTTGGAAAGTAACACCTATTCTACGGCCAACGTATACCCCATCGAGGACCTTAGCGGAGATAGGGCCGTCATGACTTCTACAAGGAGAATGTGACGCGTGAGCTATGAAAAGTGCTCTTCAACGCTTTGAAGGTGAAAAAACATCCGAGCATCTTTTACGTAAAACTTCTTAAATCTATGTAATAAAGAATATGTAAAATATAAAATTATGTATTAATTTTTTTTGTAACATAAAAATTAAAAAATTATAGCATTGTGCGCTACGTGGTTTAACAGGCCTCACATGACATGCATACTGTGCCATGCAGCCCACTGTGCGTCCAACTCACTGGCAATGTCCGTGGCTGCGCTTTTAATTGCGCTATTCTCGGCGACGTTCTCAGCTAAGCGTTCTCAGTTTTTATGGGTGGTTCACTTCAGCTCCAGCAGTTTGTCTTCAACTTTGTTGAACGTTCATTTCCACATCCATGTCAGAATGCATTGCCACATCTTGTTGTCTAGCGGCTGCAGGATGTGGCAATGCCCGAGCAAAGTTCAACGGACATGCGTGGTCTATGCCAGCCACAGCAGGAGAAATCTTGAAAATGACATCAAATGAGCCCCGAGATCCTGCCATGATGGACATAAACCAATTCCCAGTGCAACTGCTCGCTCCTAGGTTACGCAAGTTCTAGTTACGTGAGATTAAGCTGTGCGATGAACGGAAGTAATCTTACTAGGCCTTCTCCTAGTGTGCCAATACCATGTCAGTGCATTCTTGTGGCAATATGAATGTCACCAATGGCTTAAGTTAAAATCGATAATGTTGTTTCATCTATTGGAAATAAAAAGTGAGTGGCAATGGGACAGTCAGAAATCGTGTCTGGGTTAAAAACGTAAAATCGTGCCATCTCCCCTCATTAATTCGGCACCTCTCTCAATGGCTTTGCTCTTTATGTTTTTTGCTCTTGCTCATTATGTTCGCCGCAACAATTCCGCGAAGCTTCAGCCATGTCAGCGGCCCTATGGGAAGCAAGTACCAACAGAAGTGCTTCAGCTATGACCTTGCCTTACTGCCTTACGTTACGACTGAAGATCAAACACAAAATAGGAAAATTTCCTCCGTTTTTATTCTTTTTAAAATTTTGCTTCCCTCTCCGTTCTAGAAAAAAAGCTTGGAACCTTCTGGCAGACCTTAGTCTTCAAAAAGCCATCCGCGGGAACATTGGAAGCTCCATGCACTTGCAGAAGGGCTTTGAGTTTGATCTTGTTTTCCATATTTGCAAGTTGAGATCGACCATCCGGCATGATTGCCGATGATCTTAAATGTGTGGGTGAACTATAAGCCTTTGCAACTGAAAATATTGACCGGTTCTAAAAAGAAATGGTGTAAGAAGAAAAGCCTACGATTACCAGCGTAGCTTCGAATGAAAGATTATATTCAAAGCAAATGTCCACAATTTACGGCAAGCATGCATTCAGCCCACATCGCCCTGATCCACGCCGGCGCTCTGAACTCTACCGCCCAGCTGATGTCTCTTCCACAGGCACGAGGCTCCGTCTCTACCGTGGCACACTGCGTATCTTGGCCTGGCTTCCAAGTTCTGTCGGAGGAACCCGCAAAACTTGTAAAAGACACGCGACTGCCACAATTAGCTCTCTGCAGCAGTAACGCCAAACGTAAAGGAATAAATGTTGCGAACGTAGGTTCGATCCGGCATCTTCTGCCCACACATCGTCGCCATCATGAAAGTTTCCACTCGACGACATTTCCACAGACAAAAATCCCCTGCACACTCCAAAAACTACAGATACTGTGTGCACAACACGTGTTATGCATGTAACGCTGCGTCTAATAATCGCCGTTACGATAAGCCTTCCACGAGAGACTACATCCGCCGACAAAAGTATTCGATTAAAAGCGCTATGTCCGTGACAAAACGCGTACTTGAACATGCCGTTATGCTTCGAGCCATTACGGAAAACATACCCACTGACATTTATCTTGCAGACTTATGAGAGAATCAAACAGGCCAAAATCCTGTCGGGCGACAAGAACGTAACCATTCATACGATGATAGGAAGTCCTTCTCCAGAATGGCAGCTTTTTTGCAGCTACATGAGCCCGCTACATATAAATTCATCACGATTCTTTTCTTAAGCCCGAAGGTCCTGACTATGAATTTAATTGCCAACGCTTTCAGGTCCAATCTGCAGCAAGAGAATTCGCACAGACTCGAGAGTATTTCCTGGTCAGACAACCACTCTTGGTAATCATTTTTTCAGGACGGAGGTCATTTTACGGTTTGCGATTCCATTGGGAGATTTCGCTCAGGCCCGGCGGTTCTCTGGGCAATCATTGCTCTTCAGATTGGAGACCCTCTTTTTAGTTAAAGAGATTCATCATTCTGATCAGGATTATCCTCAGACTAACCCCGAGCAGGGTTGGTGTTTTAGCTTTAACGCTGCTCTTAACTCTCTTAGTCCTAACTTGCCTCAGGGCTTCCCTCAAGACAACGAGGCTTGTTTAATTTGTATTAACATGCGCTCGGGTGGGGGTCAAATTGACCCCCCCGAAGGTTTTTCCAGAATGGTTTCCGAACGGCGTTGCGTAGCAGCGCCAAATTTTGCATAGCTGTAGATAATTGAATAGCGGATCGTTTTGCATCAACAATTTAGATGTACCTTGTAAGGCCATTGACCTATGGCAGGTCAAAGTCAGGCCATGGTTTCAGCGAACCCAATTTCTAGGGAATCGGTCAATCTGATGCAACAACGGAGTATTAGACAAAGCCATGCATCTCTGGACTGCTTTCTTAGACAATACAACAATTGAATGAGCAAATTTCATTGACCTGAGGTCAGCTATGAAGGTCATACCAAGGTCAAAACCAATCTGTTTTATTACTTTAGCGCTTGCTGTATGGGATAGCTTCTGGTGCTCATTTCGAATTTATTGATAGCAGGATCCGCATTCTACATCTTTCATGGACTTCTTAGAGGCCAGAATTGATCATTGACTTAAAATGACCCAGGTCAACATTTGGTTTTTAGGAACATACTGCCTAGCGTAATCTTTGTCGCTTATTCAAATGCAAAACTCAGGGCAGTCCTATATAATTTTGGTCACCATGACCTTCAAACGGTCAAACAAGGACACTGACCTTAAATGAGCATGTGACCTTTCGACTAGAAACAGCTATCTAGGTTCTGGGCACATTGAAGACCAACGTAAAATTTAACCTCGTTTGACCTTATATGACCCAAAGGACATGACCTAGGAACCTCAAACTTTGGCCTAAGTGAGTTCACGTACAGGTCAACATACTCTGTGAATTTGGTGTCTCTAGCCTTCATAGTTCTTGAGATCCCTAGGGGGGGGAGGGGGTCAAATTGACCCTCCCACCCGAGCGAAGAGTATCCAGCCGGCCACCAGGGCGCGTATTAAGCGCACGGCTTCTGGCTGAGCTTGGAAAGACCCTTTTGCAGATCTTCAGATAACTCGACCAGACTTAAGAAAATCGGATTGGTCCGAAATGTGCTTATTTCACTGGAGTTTAAAGCCCTCTTTTCAAAGCAGGTGTTGCTGGTTGATCCGAGATTACCCTGTGCCTCTTGGCGTGTTCGCGGTCCCTTTCCCAGAGAAATCCTTTTTGTGTTCAGTGAAGTCTCTTTTCGGTCAGATTAGTCTTTTTCCGGTCAGAGTAAGACGTCCTGAGTTATCCATATAAATCTGCTCTATTCCATCCCAATTTAACACAACATGTGAAACGTGTGGTATACATGGGGACGACTACTCCTGTTTAAATGTATTTGGTACTCTTCGCCCAGCTCCAGTCACTTTGTGCACGCTTCCTTTAAAATCCGATCTGATCCTAGTCCAAGCTGAGAGGAAACCTTCAGTTCCACTATCTCATTCCATCCATGGATTAATCAAATACTCAATTCTTCATTACGTACAGTGCTACACCTTACCTGTAGTTCTAAGGTCAAAGATAGTCATATATTTTAATGGATAAGCTCAAGAACTGTTCATAAAGTGTTTTGAGCATTTTGTGTGCTTCCGCGGTCTTTTAGACTGTTCAATAGTTTTTATGGCTAAAAATTCCAATTTCGGTGACTGCTCGGAGTCTTAAAATGGGCAAATCAATTCCGGTAACGGTTTGCCGGATATTTGTTAACCCTTACTACTATCTAAAACGGCTTTTCGGTAACCAATCTGTTTCAAACGGTATAATGCGCTCACGCTCACCTTATAAGTTACCAACAACAGCTTGGGGGGGGGGGGGCTCCGGCACCATGATCACTAGAAACTTTGTGATATAAGTTCCATCGCCCGTGTTCACGCATTTATGTATGGAGGCTTCGTTCATAACGGTTTCGACATCTTTCGAAACATTAATTATAAATTGTGTCGATGGCAGTCATGTCGTGCGATATGCTCTCGGTGACAGTTTTGATGTATTACAGTTTATGCCGGTAAGTTATGCTCTTTGTGCTTTTGTTGTTTTGATAGCATTCCCGGGATTGCATTGTTGTGGCGAAGCAGATGTTCTGCCAGCGGAAAAAAATGTAATGTGAAAGCTCGCAATGGTTTGACACGTGGCAGTGACGTCGCATGTACATTTGTACATAACATCGTGTTACCCTGGACGGCTGTCCTTAAAGGCTTTCCACCTGCCAGTTTTGTTGGGATACAAGATTTGTCCTTATCAGTGTCATTTGATAGAGGCAGAAATGTCTTGAACTCCCGGCTTGTTGGCATTTCGGCAGTTCGGGGTTCTTATGCGGAGGTGTCGATCTTCAAAGAGCTGGAAGGTGCAGGTTAAATGGCGCTTCAGAACAAACATTGGTCGTGTTGGCAGTACTCACACAGTCATTACAGCCAACGGTTTTGTTGACTTGCATAGCTTGACTGTATTAAGCAATGTCAGTGTAGCCAATATTTGCTCTTGAATGTCATTTAACCAGTGCAACTTGATACATTGAACGCTGATAGCTCAGCATAAGAACCCTGAGCTCATAACGGTTGGCAGTTTCGCCATAAAAGTTTAGCTGTGGAATGGCAATTCTGTCCTTAGCACTTCAGGTGTTTGGCAGCAATGTCTTGGAGACACTTTGTCTGCGAAAGTTGTTTGGTATATGTTTTATCTAATTGCAATCGCAAGCAAACCTGGCGTCGTACTAAATAAGACACCCAACGAATAAAACGTCTTTCGCGAAATCGAAACGCTCAAAGCCGTTAAATTCCCAGCCAGCCACGCGTGGCCGGGCCTGCGTCCTGCCCGCCCTGAATGGGCATCCGTTCTGCATGTTTCCCCGGCAAGTATCGAACACGGTACAGGCGTGCCGACGTATGCGGCATGCAGGGTCGCGGCGCCGGTCTGGCCGCGGCGCCGACTGAATAACGAACGAGCGCGGGAAGGTCAGCGCCGGGCGTCACCTGGCTGCCCCGTGTTGTAACGGCGGGAGCTGGGCAACCCCGCCGGCCGCGCAGCAGGCTCAGCCTGCCCGGCGGGCACACTCAGCCTGCAGGCTCAGTCTGCTCGGCATGCGCTCTCAGCCTGCAGGCTCAGCCTGCCCGGCGGGCACACTCAGCCTGCCCGGCGGGCACACTCAGCCTGCAGGCTCAACCTGCCCGGCGGGCATACTCAGCCCGCAGGCTCAGTCTACCCGGCGTGCACACTCAGCCTGTAGGCTCAGTCTGCTCGGTATGCGCTCTCAGCCTGCAGGCTCAGGCTGCCCGGCGTGCACACTCAGCCTGCAGGCTCAGCCTGCCCGGCGGGCACACTCAGCCTGCAGGCTCAGCCTGCCCGGCGTGCACACTCAGCCTGCAGGCTCAGCCTGCTCGGCGCGCACACTCAGCCTGCAGGCTCAGCCTGCCCGGCGTGCACACTCAGCCTGCAGGCTCAGCCTGCCCGGCGGGCACACTCAGCCTGCAGGTTCAGTCTGCCCCCCGGCGTGCACACTCAGCCTGCAGGCTCAGCCTGCCCGGCGGACACACTCAGCCTGCAGGCTCAGCCTGCCCGGCGGGCACACTCAGCCTGCAGGTTCAGTCTGCCCCCCGGCGTGCACACTCAGCCTGCAGGCTCAGCCTGCCCGGCGGGCACACTCAGCCTGCAGATTCAGTCTGCCCCCCGGCGTGCACACTCAGCTTGCAAGTTCAATCTGCCCGGTATGCGCACTCAGCCCGCAGACTCAGGCCGCCCAGTGCTCTGGAATAGGAGCGAGACCACTTCCGAAAGTGGGTAGGGAAGAACAAGATCTACTTGCTACAGTCTTTTTGCCATGTGGATTTATTGTCAATCTCATCGACTTGTGGGGCAGGGGGATGGAGGGGGAGGCGGCAAACGGCGGAGGCAGAAAGGGGAAGGGCAGCGCCCCGTACCACCGTGGTTCTACGCGACTTAAACTGAGCAGGGATACAAGCCTTCCGTAACAGCAGTGGTCGTGGGCGGACCAGGCTTCGGGGAGGGGGGGGGGGGCTGCCGTTGGGATCTTAACTGCGCCTGATTGACGTTTTACCCTATGACAATAGAAGCCGACAAGGTTGGACAGACTGAAATGAGCATCTGACGTCAACTGTCCACGGCCACTAGACCGACTGCTAAACGTTTTGTGACGTCATGATGGGCGGAACAGCTGCCAACGACCTCTACACTGGCGCATGCGACACAACTGCGACGCGTTCTCGACGCGTTCTCTGTGCCGCACCTCTGATGCATCCGGCCCAGATCGGCTGCCACGCCTCTTTGCCGCGCGTCAGGTGTGGCGCGCGGTCACGGTGTGCTTCCCGTCACGTGCTAGACATGTGTTGGCCACGCATCGCTCGCCAAGCGTCTAACGTGCCCTCTGTGATGTCAGATGTGGACGGCGGCTGGACGGAGTGGTCGCTGGGCGCGTCTGACGTGCCCTCTGTGACGTCAGATGTGGACGGAGGCTGGACGGAGTGGTCGCTGGGCGCGTCTAACGTGCCGTCTGTGACGTCAGATGTGGACGGCGGCTGGACGGACTGGCCGCTGGGCGCGTCTGACGTGCCCTCTGTGACTTCAGATGTGGAGGGCGTCTGGACGGAGTGGTCGCTAGGCGCGTCTGACGTGCCCTCTGTGACGTCAGATGTGGACGGCGGCTGGACGGAGTGGTCGCTAGGCGGTTCCAGCTGCAACGCCAGCTGTGGCGGCGGCACCTTCCGTCGACTGCGCACCTGCAACCTGCCGGCGCCCCAGGGCGGCGGCCAGCTGTGCTTGACGGAGGGCGGCACTAGGGCCCTGACCGAGACCGAGCATGCCCCCTGCAACACCCATGCGTGCGCCAGTGAGTAACGCTCGCGGGCGTCAAGCCTCATCGCTGCGGGCAGGTCACTCAGCACAGGAGCGCAGCGGCGCAGGAGACCGATCGTGTGCTGGTAGAACTGCCTTCTCGCAAACTGTTGCCTGAGGTGTTGCCGCGTCAGCTTCTGCTTGAAAAGACGATCTGGTAAAATTATGGCAATGCAATGGTTAAAGCAGATGGGAATAGATGTAGGGTATAGAGTGTAGATGAGAGCAGATGGCGGAGTGCACCGTGGACCGCTAAGCCCTTGAAATGTCGCATCATTGTTGAGATCAGTTTTTGCGGTGCCACAGCCAGCGCTGTTGTGTGGACGGGGCGCTTAACACCGCTCACCCATGCGCACTTCATTCCAGCCTCCTTCAGTGAGTGGGGCAACTGCACGGCCTATTGTGATAAGGGAAAACAATACCGGTCCTCGGTATGCGGCGACGCACCCTGCAGAGAAGATCAGAACCAGTTTGTGAGGGAGGAGCGAGACTGCAACACCTGGAACAGGACCGAGTGTCCTAGTAAGTCAACTTCTGAGTTTCATCCACTTCAGCCTCAGCAGGTTCAGCCTTTTACTCTCTTGGATTCGGAAAGCTGTTTTGTGTGACCCTTCGTTGTTTTTTGGGCTTGGGGACGCATCAAAAGCTGCGGTCATTTTGCGCACAAACTAAGGCTGTGTGGAGGTATGCCGTGTTTTATGATATAAGGTCGCTGTTGTAGGTTGTTTTAGATTTTCCGAATCGTGTCCAAAAACGCAAGTTGCGCAAAATCAACGGTCGTAACACGCAGAGCACCAAGCATCTCCCAGGCCGCTCATGTCAGCTCATTACGCCAGAGTGTTTTCAACCAGGGTTGTGCGGCATCAAAAGATGTCGTAAAGGAGACAAATGATCGTGAAATCCGTGTCGTTAAGAAATGCAAAAACTGCTCTCACGTCGACAGTGGGGTCCCCGCCTGTGAGTGAACGCAAGGATGGCTACGCTGCATATGGCGATCAAAGTGACGAGAGCGCTCGGTGGCAAAGCGTGGACACTGCACGAGAACGTGACCGGAGACCGCCGTGTGTTCCCCTGTAGCGCCGTCCAGGACGACAGTCCTTGATATGCCCACGGATTATTGTTGCATACATCGCCTGGAATTTTTTCGCTTCAGGTGTAACGACAGCAGGAGCTTCGTCCTTAATGACTGTACTTGTATCACCAGACTTCTTTTACCTCCAACAAAAGCATGTGCCCGCGGTTCACTTTCCATTGATCTTCATAACATGAGAGCACCGAAGCTCACTCAACATGTTCACCCTAAATCTTATTTCTGCTGCAGTCCGCAAAAAAACATTTTAATCCTATATTTGCCGGCGTTGCGCCCGCCTGTGGTTATTTCTCATACCAGTGCAGCAGGGTGTTGACCGCAGACATCACGGAACCGCATTCCTTGCCAGGTCCGTGCCTGACCAAGAATTGTCCAGAATATGCCATCTGCGAGGACAAGTCAGACAACGTGGAGCCCAAGGCCGTCTGCAAGTGCACAATGGGCTACGAGATGAATAAGGCAAAGTCCTTCTGTCTCCGTGAGTAAGAATAGATCCGAGAGCGTCACAATTCCTTACTGAAATGCCCGCGGGCTTGTTACCACCCTGCACTCCGAGCATCGTCGCGTCGGATAAAATGTAAATATGTCATTTTCAGAGACGGGAATATTTTGACCTTTGAAGCTACTGCATGGGCGCAACTCAGCGATGAGGGTCCTTGCTGCCAGTTTGCAAGCTGCTTGTGACAATGGAATAGCATGAACTTTTGGATGCCGGTCATCACTCATGCGGCGTGTTTTTTTTTTAAGCAAGTTGGCTGTGATCTAAACAGACTGCTCCTTTTCCATCCAGTTTATGGCGGCAGAAACCCATCCCATTTGTAAGAATGAGCCGGGTGCCTTCACCACGTCTGCTCGCTGAAGGCAGAGCACCCCAGTGGTAACTGTAAACGCGCAGCCGCCCGCCCTGCCTCCCGCCTCTCCCTCCACAGAGCGCTCGCCGCAGCGCCCAAACCTGCCACCCGCCCCGGCACCGGGCTGCCGGCTGGCCGCCTGCTGACCTACCCTGCCCTGACCTGACCGGGGACCGGGCATGCCCCACAGGTCCGCCGCCGACCACGCCAACCCCTCGGCCCATCCCCACCCTGGCGCCCGAGGAGAAGACGGTGGCCGTGGTGGTCAGCAAGACGGCCTCCACCGTGCTCATCATCTTCGTCGGTACGTCACGCCACGCGGAGTCTGGCCTTGAGGGGGAGGAGGGCACCTGCACCCAGCTTCTGTTAGCCCCTATTCCTTCCGTGGTCGGGCAAGCGGCGGCGCCGCGTACAACGGCCCAAGCGAGCCTCTTCGTTCGATAGCAAACAGAGGATGCATCATGACCGCACCCTAATCAGTTCGCCGCAGCTTTTTGCGGCCTAACTTTCTACACATAACTTCACTCTAAAACTACCATCGAGAAGGACGCTCCGCCGTCTGTCAGCACCAGCACGCCCCCGCGCGGCACCCCCATGTCCTCACGCGCACGATGAAACTTCTGGACTCTCGCACCGCTGACGTCTTAGAGTCCCGTGGCGAGAGGCTGCTGGCGAGCGGCGCGCTGATCGCCTCTGACCTGGCAGGGCTGACGCTGACGCTGTTCCTGCTGCTGAGAATTTTGACCCCGGACCGCGTGATCCAGATGAACATGGAGATCGCCATCATCTCGGCCCACATCTTCCTCATGTTCCCGCCGGGGATCGTGGACTTGCCGGTGGGTGGCTGTGATGCAGGCTGCCGACGCTGGACGTGACGGGCCCGTGTCAGACGCCTGCAAACGTTCTTACGCCGATCGCAGCTGCGCATGTTTTCTTTCTGCAGTCACATTGCGACGTGTTGACCAGGAACGCTATCCAGAAATGGCTGTTGAGGGTCCAACAATGACGCCACACATCTGGCTAAAACCCCAGGCATCGAGTCACCACTCGTGAGGAAATACTGTGACCATGACGGTCGTTTCCAGAGGCGGGCAGATGTGGTGGCGAGCCCTTTACTCTTACCTCATTTGCAGACGCTCTGTCGCTTCGTGTCAATCCTCGTCCACTTCTTCTTTACGGCCTGCTTCATGTTCATGATGCTGGAGTCGCTGCACATGTACTCCCTCGTCGCCTACGTGGTGAAAAAGGTAAGCCCATGGATCCTCCGGGCCTGCATTGGTGACACGTTCTCCGAAGATGTCGGAAGATGGCATAGAGATGTTCTCCTCGCCAGCAGTCGACGAAGATGCAAACATGGCAGAATTGAATTGCCGTGGCTGACGAGAGGGCTAGAGCGCACATTTGGTTTACAAGGCAGAGCACTAAGTGGCTTCTGCTGTCATTCCTCCCCTGACACAGGTCACTGGCCTGACTTGACCCGTTGAGGCCTGACACAGGCCATGCTGGCATCGCACGGGCCACTGACCTGGCTTGACCTCGTGAGACCTGGCACGTGTCTGGTTGACTTAGCCTAACTCTTCGTTGCTTGCAGCGTCTTGCTCGGGTGATCCGACGCTGGGCGGCCTGACTTGGCTCCAGGACGACCTGACTCCTGACCTGACTTCGCAGGACGGGCTCTTCACGCGTCTGCAGAACACCTTGATCGGCTGGGGCCTGTCCATCTTCATCGTGCTGGTCACCATGTGCTTTGAGTACGAGAACTACGGCGGCGTCTACCACTGCTGGCTGCAACTGGACAAGCCGCTCTGCACCGGCCAGTACATCCCCATCATCGCCATCATGATCATCACGTTCACGCTGATCGAGGCGGCCGGCGCGGCGGAGTATGCGCCGCTCAAAGGTGCGGCAGTGTCCGGCCGAAGGGCTGGGGAGCCTCACGGGGCGGGAGCGGTCGGCTGATGTGGCGGCGGGTCGCAGTAATGAACGCTTGCCTAGGAAGTCCGCCGGGTGAAGCGGAGCAGGCAGCCGTGCGAGGTGGAGGTGCCTTTTGTCCACATACTGACCGCCAGAGACACCCTGCTGGCCTTCGTGGCGACGGAAGCGCCGGCACTATTCCCTCATGCCTTTCTTTTAGACCAGTATAAGCTCCTTGCTACAGTTGCTGTTTACGGCCGAATAACTTGTAAACCATGCTGATTTAATCATCGCACGATATAGAGGAGCTTCTCCTCGCTGTCCACACCTCTCATACTAATGTCCACACTTCTAACATCATGGTCCACGTCTCTCCGGCCGCCACGCGCACCTGTTCTGTCGAAAACACCATGCGTGCAAACATTGTTTTACCTTTTCCCGCTGTATTTACATTTGACGCCACTGACCACACCTCTTACACTATCGTCCATATCTTTGTCATCGTCCGCCATTGTTTGCATCCGTTGCTCATCGCTGTCTGCACTCTCTCCGACACCCCTTCCCCCCCCCCCCCCCCAACACCTCCACCACATCCTTCCCTGCTGTCTGATCCATATCTCCCTCTCCGCTGTCCACATTTCCCATCACTACCCACGCCGGCCACATCGCCCTCCACATCTGTCAAGACGCTCTCCACACCCCCGGCAGACGTGGACAAATCGCAGCGGCTGTCGGCGCGTATATCTCAGCGCTCCAACTTGGCCATAATGCCGCTGGTGTTCGCCTCCTGGGTGGTCGGCATGCTCAGCGAGTACGAACAGGATCTGGCACTGTATGGCACGTTCGGCGTACTCAACGCCGTTGTCGGTGTCGTCATCTTCTTCTTTCACTCCACCGGCAACCAGCAGGTCAGTGGACTCGGCTGACTTCCCGGAGACGCGGATGCTGGTCACTCGAGGGATAGCTTTGGAAAAATCCCGCGTGGCCCGAAGCTATCGCTGTGAGTGTAGCACAGTCACAGGAGTTCGTGGGCCCCGATGAAAAGACTTCCCATACCTAAACATGTTATTTATTGCACGATTTCTTCAGGCGACAACACTTTCGTGACCACCACCAGCAGGCTCTTCACTCGATATCGCATTCCTAACACCAAGCCATGCGGCACACACTTACCTACCTACCTTACCTACCGGCACACACTCACAGCACCTACCGCCTACCGTAGCGACACTATGCACATCTGTGACTTGGCCAGAACTTGGGGCGGTGGGTGAATTCAACTTTACTTAGTTTTCCTCGGTCAGCATTTTCTGCACTTTTTGCGTGACCACTAGAACCATCAGTTTTGTTTCGGCGTGATGCTTATCTATTTCATATGACTAGATGGCATGCTTTTGTAGCATTATGCGGAACATCTTCAATGCAGAAGGTAAACATTTCCTGGCACATACTGTTCACGTGCTTCTCCGACCTACCTCCGCCTCAGAAGGCAGTGTGAGCGTCCACGGTGAGCGTGCCCGGCCCCCCCGATGCAGGTGCGGGCCAAGCTGGTGAAAATGGCCCAGATGATGAAGAGGCGCCGCCGCCGCTGAGCCCGCAGCCAGCCGGGCGCCCCAGATCGAGCGCGAGCTGAGGCCGTGCGCTGAGCGCGAGCCCAGCCTGCCCCGAGCTCAGCCGGCGGGCGCGGACGCGCCGGCGGCCTGCTCTCGAACAGGGATGCGAGCAGGCCGACGGGCGGCGGCCGCGCTCTCCGCGAACGAGCGCCGCTCTCGGGGGACACGTGCTGTGCGTAGACGTTGGTGCGGGCCGCCGCCGCGGGCCGCCGGAGCGCCGACGACACGAGTACGTCCGCCGCCTCCGTCTCCGCCGACGTCGGCGGCCCGCATATGTTTGTGTGAAAGCCTATTTTCTGGATAGATTAGCTCAGTGACGCCGGCTGGCGGCGGGAGCGCCCGCCCAGCTGACAGCGGCCCGGCGTGCCGCGCGGCCGCCGGGCCTCCTGCACCGCTTGTCGACGCCCACCTCGCACAGTGACGGGGCCTGCGATGCGCGCGCCCCGCGGCGCCACGACCGGCCGGTCCGCCGCGCCGCCCCCCACCCCGCCCTCCCCGCGGCCCTGCGCCCGGCCGCGCGTCCCGGCCCGGCCCCCGTGGCGCCACCTGCCCAGCTCAGCTCGTCCGCGCCCGGCGCCGGGTCGGCACCGCCGGCGGCGCCGCGCCCACTCTGCCGTGCTTGCTGTGTTCGCGGCGCGGCGCTGCTCGGGCCGGCCGCGCCCCGCCGGTGGCCGCGGCAGAGACCACCCTGTCCAGGCGAGGCGTTTCCACACACCGGCGGGGCCGGCCCGCCCACCCGCCGCGCGCAGAGCCCGCTCTCCCCTCCCCACGGCTGTAGAGCCAGCGGCGGCGCGGACCGGCCGGCCGCGGCGTCCGGAGTTCCACCCGCAGGCTCCGAGCTGCTAGAGGCGCAGCACCCCGTCGGATAGTCTGATTCGTAGGCGCGGGCCGCCCCTGCTGCTGTCACCTCTCCTCCTCGCCTCCGCTCGAGCTCCGCTCTACTTTCGCCTGTCCTCGCCTGTTCTGTGGGCTCCCCGTCGGCCGGGGGGCACGTGTACGCTCCCCAGACCTGAACCAATCCCCGGCTGACGGCCGAGCCCGGCGACCCCCGGGCCTGGACCGCCGCCCGCCGCCGCCCCGGCTGCACTTGACTGGGTTGCCGAGCCGTCACCACCTCCGAGAGGGGGACGGCGTCGGGCGGCACGTCCCTAGTTCCCAGTTCCGTTTCCGGCGGCCCGCCGTCCACTTCTGGAAATACGTGTGCGCCGCGTGCAGACCCCGGCATTACCATTTGTGAATAAACATTTAGTTTGAACGTGCAGTGTACATGTAAAATAAAGGTGAAGTCCAGAATGGTGTGCCGTGTCATCGACTATCGCTAAACCTATGCCGGAAACGCATTTGTTTGCAACATTGCGCTTATATTTCGCCATACGGCAGTTCGAGCACTGAGCGGCGCCAGCAGAACAGTGTATCATCGAGTTGTGGAAAAATCCGGACAACAATAAACACCCGGAAATATAATTCGTTCACAACAGCACAGACACATCCAAAAAGAAGCGCCAACAATGTCAACCAGCAAATCCGCCCGCAGGGAAGACACCAGCATCGGATCAATAATTCGCTACACGCCCTGACATTGACAATGCCGCCAAACTTGACGTAACATGGATAACTCGCTCCGCGCCGACCAACGCCGCCAGGGGGCGGGGGCGATGCCGGGGAGGGTGGGCGAGGGGGAGGGCATAACACTCCATCAGCCCCCTACCACTCATGACCCATGAACTTGCCGGCGTACACGGCGGCCGGGTAGTGCGTATGCAGCGCGAACATGTCGGGCCGCGACCGGCCGGCCACCGCCAGCTGCGTAGCCAGACCGGCCAGGTTGAACGCCTCCAGCGTGGCGGCGTGGCCCACGGCGAACTCGCCGCGCGCCTCGAAGCCGCCGGCGGCGCCGCGGTACAGCAGGTACACGGCTCGGCCGTCGTCCGTCAGGCAGGTCAGCATCAGCTCGCCGGACGGCAGCGCCAGCAGGCGGGCCGACCGCACGCCCCGCACGGGCACCGTCTGCGCATGCGCCCACTTGCCGATGATCGGCTCGAACCTGCGACGGTGTGGCAGGAGATGAAGAGGACCTGCTGCCGTCCGCACCCGGCACCGGCGGACACCGAGAGTCGCGCTCCGACGCGTGGGCTCTAATGAACAACCAGCTGACGCCAGAAATCATAAACACGACAAAAGGGCGCTGCAAAACCAGCTGAGACATCGTGCGCAAAATACGGCCTGCAATGATGCATAGAAGCAACAAGAGCGGCAAACGGGTACGGCACAAGAGCTATCGAAATCAGTTCCGCTGTTCTGACGACTCAACCGCAAACAGCGGATTACTGAACGGTGGCCTAACGCGCTGGCTGGCTAGTGCGGGCTCACCACATCTATTTTCAACTTACTGACACGCGATCCACTCTGTGTACGTTGACCACTTCTCGGTCAAACCCACAGACCAGCTGCAGACAACGTCCCTCCCTGTTCTTACGCCACAACTGCTCACCTCTGCCCCGCCCCACCCCCTCGCCGCCCCGCGGTCAAGCCCGGAAGCGCACCTGTACGTGTTGACGATGCCGTCGTACTTGTGCGTGGCCTCCCGCACGACGGCCATGACCAGGTGGTCGTCGAGGACAGCCGTGCTGACGTCGACGGCCGCCGAGGCGATGGTCTGGCGCAGGGTGAGCCGGGTCGCGGCCGCCGCCCAGCACCAGAGGTCCACCCGGCCGCCGGCGCCGCTGTTGGCCACCGCCACGCACGCCTCTCCGGCGGCAGAGTACACGGACGCCTGCCGGCAGAAGACGACCGCCGGAGAGCGAGAGGCGAGGGGAGGACAGGGGCACGGGTGCGGCGGCTGGCGTCATCAATGACGACGTCTGGGATAGGTGTCGGACGGAATTATCTGAAGCAATCAAGAGGGAGTATGCCGCACGTGGCGTCATCCACGGCAAACGCATCCGCCCTGGCCGGCTCTAGACCAGAGAGGTGCCGTCCGCCCCGGCTGGCTCGAGACCAGAGAGGTGCCGTCCGCCCCGGCTGGCTCGAGACCAGAGGGGTGCCATCCGCCCCGGCTGGCTCGAGACCAGAGGGGTGCCATCCGCCCCGGCTGGCTCGAGACCAGAGAGGTGCCGTCCGCCTAGGCCAGCTCGAGACCAGAGTGGTGCCGTCCGCCCCGGCTGACTGGAGGCCAGAGAGGTGCCGTCCACCCCAGCTGGCTGGAGACCAGAGTGGTGCCGTCCACCCCAGCTGGCTGGAGACCAGAGTGGTGCCGTCCGCCCCAGCCGTGCGTGAGATTGGGACTGGTAGTGCGCCACGATGTTACCCGTCTAGTTCCAAGTGTCCACGTCGTTATCTGCACATCCACAACTCCGCCCACACATCACCGACACGTCTGCAGAGCCAATAACGTTATGAAGCCCTTCGCTGCACGTAAACATTGACTAAGTCGGCGTGTCGCTCACGATCGGCAGTAGGAGTGTGATCGAAGATATACAGTATGATCCAGGCCTGCCCAACACCAGAGTCTAACTGGCGAACTAAACGTGAGCTATTGCGCTCTACATAACAGCCCAGGCCACATTCACGGGCCGCTCCGACTAGCAAATGAACCCAATTGTTACTAGAAGTTACAAAAATCATACATGAACAAAATCATGAACATAAAATTATAAACATTTAAACTTAAATACGGCTGCATATTATGACATTTTGTGGCCCAAATTCGAACCAGATGGCGCGCGCGGTCCAGTCCGCCAGCTCTCAGCGGCGCGGGAGATCACAGACTTCCGACCGGAGGTCAGAGGTCACCGACCTGTCGTCCGCCGTGCGTGTCGATGGCCTGGTGGAGGGTGAACTTGGTCTGGGCGTCCCGGTAGCAGGCCAGGTGCGACACGTTACCCAGGAAGTGCACGAACAGGAAACAGTCGTGCGAGGAGGACGGCTGCAGGCTCTGCGAAGGGAACGAAGACAGACGCGGGACAGTGAATCATCGGCGAAACCGAATGGAAATAGCACGCAATAAGGGTGCTACTAAGGTGTGCTGTAAAAGGCCACCGCAAAGGTTGGAAAGTTTGCATGCATACCTCTACTAGACGCGGGTGCGCTGCGGCACGCGGCGTTTTAATCACGCAAGTGCAACGCATTCCATACGACCGGACCTGGAGCGAATTACTACGCACGTACTGCGGACTTCGTTATATGTCTTAAGGGAAGCATTTGAGGGACGCATGCGACTTGTCGTGCGTGACGCCACAACTGTTTCAATGCCTGAAGAGCGTCCCGGTCGGCAATTACCTTTCACATCCCCGCGGTATTTACCTTCACATCCACCGTCTTATGGCTGGGCATGGCTTGTGATTGGACCAGGACGTTTCGATGGTACAGGAATATGTAGTTGACGGCCCCGTGCAGCTGCTCCAACACTGCAACGCGAGCCACGTCAGACAGCGGCCGCCGTGCCAGACGAGACACGTGAAGGTCAAGGTCGCGCCAGCCCAACGGCGGCCCACGAGCCCCAGTCAGACGGGTGGGCGGCCGCGCTGGACGGCGCCGGCCAGCACGCAGGTGGAATAGCGAACTGTCGATTGGGAGGCGGCCTTCGTCTGGCGCCGGGTGGGTGTGGCGGACCCACGCTGCCGTCTGCTGCGGCTGCATATCCGCTCCGGTTACGGGGCTCCGACATATCGCAACCGAATATGCATCGGCCCACACGCCAAGCTTCCCTGAAGCGGCGCTGCCCCGGGGCGGCCTGGCGGCGCGGCGCGTGCTCCGCGTCCGCCGGCCGACCCGGGCCCTGTTCCGGCTGGGGTTGGAATCCGCCCCGTAATCAAACATGCCGCACGAGACATGGTGGAATCGGTTCATTTGAAACACAGCTGGAGCCGCAATCGACCCGGCTCGAGAGTACTCGCCGGTATTGATGACACATCATTTTTCTGACAGCTAACATACTTCTACGTGTACAGTTCACGACATCCTGATCTATATTTACCTGAGCGATCAAATAAATGCATCATTAAGACCCGTATATGCAGGTTTAGAGACGCTTATTGTAAGATCCCTGTTACCAGAGTCGGTACCGTTCAGGTTGCTTCCATAATCAGGTGTCCCGCATTACAAGCGGACCCAGAATCGGCTCCCAACTGCGCACAGCTGTCCAAAACCATAGTTTGAAGCCACCCAGGGACCGAATCATAGCCTGTTTATATCTTGCGGATGTGTTATCAAGCACGGAGCCATCATCACAACATGAAACCCCGTCACTGATGACATGTTTTCCGCTCAATCAAAATCTCTGGCATCACAAAATTCGATTAAACCATTCGTTTATCATAAGCTGTCATTAAAAACCAGGGCAGATATCTACAAAAATGCCATTTAAAGACTCGCTCCCGCTTATAAGCATCTTGCAAAACAATGTTGACGGCCCAGTAATTCGGCGACGATGATCATGAAAAAATTGGTCTGGCCATAAGCGTGTTTGTTTTGCAATTTATCGGATGGTTTGTGAGATCGCTGACGTCAGTGAACTAAATAATTCATAGATCGCAAGTAACTCCTTTTTGGAAGATGTGGACAAATGTAAAAGCACAATATCGAAAGTAAGCATGAAATGTCCAGCGTGCCGAAGGGATTGACCGACTGACTTAACGTTAGATCTCAACGGACTGAAAACCTTTTACGCCAACACTTACGTTAAACACATCCGACACATGATAAAAAGCTTATTTTCGCGACCAAATGCTGCCATTATAGAGTAAGCCAGAAGCTTACAAGCGCCGGAAGCTGCGTTTGGCGAGCAAAACCACAAACAGCACCTATGACCTTCGTCATACCACATTTCTATCTGCAACCGCGTTCAAGCACCAGGACAGCTTTTATCCTTAGTGAAGGGTAACCAGAAGGCAAAAATATCTAGTATTCGTTAAATTTCCCAAGCAGAATTACTGAGCAGAACCAAAAAACTTGGCCGCCGATTCTTACTTCAGTAGCATTCATGCCTCCTAACTTACTATTCTCGAGTGTGGCTACCATACTAGATTCTTCTAAATTGGTGGTACTCGTTTTCTCACCGTGCCCCGGGCCCCTCTGCTGCGCCGCTCGCCATCACCCGACGAGCGGTCTACTCTGCAGGCCGCGACGCGTTGTCAATACTAGCATGGGCACAGAAATCCTTTGGCAATTTTGCCATTTTTAGGATTGAAATGATCATAACGTGTGCATTGCATTTATTCGATTTCATTTTAATCATTTCCCCTGTGGAAGTCATTGTCTGAGACGGGTGTACTTATTGTGGAGGATGCAGCAGCGTTAGTGCAACGCTGCTCTACGGGCAATCAAGGAAGATAATCTTGATAGCACATTTGAAAATAACCTTAAAATGACATTAGCCTTGAAAATAATCTTAAACTAACGTAACTCGCACGAAGGAACAATCAGGGAAAAGAACGCACGCCCTCCGGTCGTGTTCTCTCACCCGGGTCGTCCCAGCGGTACACCTGGTCGGGGACGGCGGCAGACGCCGGTGGCGCCGCCATGCGGGCGACGGCCGCGTGCCGCGTGCCGGCGGCCCGCATCAGGCCGGCCATCCAGGCCAGCCGCGCCTCAGGATACGCAGGACCTGCAGCACAGAGAGCGCCCTCAGCAGCGTCAGGCGACTGTGTGTGACACCCATGGGTGGAGCTTTGTGTCGCTTTGGAGGGCCTTGGGGCCTCAATACTATTGTCGAGGCCTCTTAACATTCTATAAAATGACTACCCCCCCAAACCAAAAAGGAGAATATCTGGACTTGGAAGAACATCGTCCACCCAATGAGTTCGACGAGGCTCGGATTATGGCAAGATATTGTGCCACGTCTTTCACCAGGGAACAGCTAAACATCGTTCTAACTTGCGGGTCAGAAATACGTTTTAAATGGTTTGTGTTTTGCGTGCACGCCTTCGTCCAAAACCGAAGACCAGGTGTGGTCTTGTTTTTACACAGCGTTCGGGCGAAGAGCTCACGAAAAATAACCGAAAGTTTAACGACAATGAGTTTGACAGCGTGTGCTCCTGGTCTGCCATCTGAACCACTCCGCAGCGTCCGCTCCAAACTAATCCAACACCACTTTCACCTATCCCCGGGCACTGGACGAGCTTGTCCGTTCTCCGCGTTTGGAGGCTGCGCCCGCCGCACGAACCAGACCCCTCCCCACAGCCGCGAGTCACGGCACCCACCGTCCGTCCACTGGCCGAAAACGCCTCCGGCGCTGGCTGCCCAGCGCAGCAGCCGGATCCGGGTATCCCAAATAGCGAGCAGCAGCGTGGGCGGCTGGCCCTCGCCGTCCAGGTAGACGGGCGCGAACCGGATGACGTCGGACCGCCAGCTCTGCGTCTGCACGTAGTACTGCAGGTAGCTGGCCGCCTGCAGCCGGGCTGCAGCGGAACTGACGTCATGGGGACGGCGGGACGGCGCGGCGCCAACGCCGTCCGCTCGCGCTCCGAGGCGCCTGCAGAGGCGCGCCGGGCTCGAGCATAGACGCCGTGACTCGTGTGACAGCCGGAGCTCAGTCCATTGGAGATAGAGCTCAGTTGACAGAGGAGACGGAAGAGAACAGAGGAGACGGAAGAGAACAACCAGCGTCCATGCAGATGAAAGCCATCTCTGTATCAGAGCACGGCCACAGAAATGTCTCAAATCAACTGACATTCCCTGCGGTTCAGCCCACGCCAGCGTTGTCTGGTGCGGCTGTGTCACAGCACTGAAGTCATCAACTTCACCGTTGCATCAACGCCGCTGTCCGCAACACTACCCCGCCGCAGACATGCTCACTGCCGCCAAACAGGCGGCTCAGCTTTCATGGGCGAAGAGTATGGTGACAGCACGCGCCGCAACGTCTGGCGAGACAGGGCACTGACCGCGGGCGTCCAGCAGGGCCTGGTAGATGTACTGGACGGTGGCGACGTACTGGCGGGCTACTGCCTCGTCCACCAACTGCAGCTGGTCCTGGGCGTTGAGCAGCAGCTGCAGCAGCTGTCGGCGGGGACAGCTGTGTCAGCGGGAGAGACAACAGAGGGCAAGAGACGGCGTCGCATTCGTGAAGCTTAGAGGCGCGCTCACGTCCGACCGCTCATGTCCGACCGCGGGGTTGAGCGCGGCACGCTATAACACCTGAACGCTCTTGAAAAGACGTAGCATCGAGATGAAACGTACTAACACCATCTAACAGTTACAAAATAAACTTGAACTCCGAAAGGAGCAAAGGCATTACACAACCAGTCAATGGCGGCTCAACACAGATAGCGGGCCTACTAATGAGCTGCAACCAGCCAATCCAATGGAAAACTTCACCAAAAACAGCACCAAGACCACTAAGACGTCTCCGACCTCGTACAGCTGTTGCTCCGCGGCGGAGTTGGTGACGTTGTAGTCGATGAAGAATGGCATGTTGGTGAAGGTCCAGTACGCTGTTATGTTGTATGAGCCGTTCAGCCGAACCTGCGGCGAAGGCAACAGTGCCACCAGCGTGAGATCAGGCGATGACAGTGGCGTGCGATGTCTGCGATACACGTCATGACGCTGCGCTGACGCCTGAGGTTCACTTGGCCAATTCCCAATGACTTCCAGTTATTTACGTCTCCAATGTCCGACCCCGTGTGTTGCCAGAGGATCAATGCTGGAGGCTCTGTTTCTACCAAATGCAATTTTTCCCAGTTGCAACACTTTCATAGACTTGGTGTTGGTGGCTGTCATCTAGTCATCTATCCACTCATAGTCATCCATCCGTCCAGAAATCCGTTTATCAAACCATCCATCCAGTCACCTATCCAGTCATCCATTCATCCAAGATCGTTCATCCATTCTAAGTCATCCATCTATTCAAGGTCATGTATCCGTCCATAGTCAGCCATCCATCCAGTCGTCCAGCCATTCACAGTCATCCACCCACGGCTACTGTCACCGGCCCATCGGCCTATCGCCGTCAGCAGCCGGCCGCCGGGCCCAGCTGACTTAGCGGCGGACCAGCACCACCGCGGACCAGCCGGTACTGACCGCCGAGCCTAGCAGGCGGCGCAGGTCGACGCCGTTCAGGCTGGGCGTGTCCAGATTGGGTGCGACCAGACACTGCCCACCGGCAAGCCGCAGCCAAGTGTGGCCGCGCACTGTCTGGTCGCTGGACAGCGTCAGCACCGACGACTGGTGCAGCGGCACCCCGCCGACCGTGCCGTTGACGCTGCCGGGCACGGGCGGGGCTGGTGTGCACGCCATGGCGGGTCGACACGGCGCGCGACGCCGGCGGCGGCCTTCCGGCTGCCAGCGGCGAGGTAAACACGACAGGCGCGAGGACTGCATCACGTTGGAGAAACTAACCAAGAAGATAAGGCACGCACTTGGATAGGCCCTCTCCTCTGGGTGACGAAAGGGCGCACGGCTGACCATGGCCTCGAGCTACGGACCGCCACGCCAGCGCGCTCACTGCAACAGGACGTTCGCGAGCACGGCCAGCGCCATTCACGGTTATGGCCACCCTTCGGCAGCACGTATAGATGCTTCGCCAGCGCCAGCGGGCCTACCAGCACCGCGCGGATGGCCTCAGCGGCCGGCCGCGCCGCCACCCCGAGCGGTCGCCCCGAGGGAGCCGCGCCGCTGCCCCGAGCGGTCGCCCCGAGGGAGCCGTGCCGCTGCCCCGAGCGGTCGCCCCGAGGGAGCCGCGCCGCCGCCCCGAGCGGTCGCCCCGAGGGAGCCGTGCCGCTGCCCCGAGGCGGTCGCCCCAAGGGGGCCGCGCCGCTACCCCGAGCGGTCGCCCCGAGGAGACCGCGACCTGCCCGCACCGAGCGGTCGTCCCGAGGGAGCCGCGCCGCTACCCCAGCGGTCGCCCCGAGGGAGCCGCGCCGCCGCCCCGAGCGGTCGCCCCGAGGGAGCCGCGCCGCCGCCCCGAGCGGTCGCCCCGAGGGAGCCGCGCCGCTGCCCCGGCCCTCACATCAGCGGGCGGGTGAAGGTCAGCGCGCCGAACGTGACGTCAGAGGAGACCGTGAACGTGCCGTGTCGCTGCAGGAAGTTGGAGATGTGCAGGTGCTTCGAGGGGTCCAGATTGAACACCTGGCCGCCGTCCGGCAGACTGAGGTTGCCTGTGGAGAGGGGCGGGACCGGGACTGACCGGGCAGAAGCGCGTTGGGCAGAGGGCGCCCCAGGACGGCGTCGAACCGCATGAGTAAACAACGCTTTCAGAAACTATCGTAGAGCCGGGAAGCGACTTACGTACGCTACTCACCTCCGTAGGTTTGATGTTGCCAGTGATAATGGCGATACGAGAAGAAATAGTTTGTTACAGCTCACTCAAGCAATATAAATCAATTTCCACGATTTCAGCACTGCCCGGACAGGTCAGAGATAAACAAGCGGACGTGGTCCCAACAGACTGCAGACGTGGACGTGGTCTAATAGGCTGCACTGCAGACTAAACCGCTGGGAACACATCAGGCGAGCAGACTCGCACATCACACATGGCTGCAACTGTGCGGGTGGCCCAATATGAGAGTGCGTGGCAGGCCCACCGGTCCATACCACTGACAGTCAGCCGGTACACAGTCTGGTGTGAGCTGAAGCGCAGCTCGGTGGCCGAGTCCTTGACCAGAGCGTCGGCCGGGATGCCGTTCAGGCTGGTGAACATCAGGGGACCTGCAACGGAGCGAGGCTGTGAATGGGTTGCGAATGACGGCTTCCAGCCCAAAGCGCAGGGAGCGGGCTTTCCACAGCCAGCGCCTAACGACCCTGCGAGTGGCAGTGGCGTGGGCAACACGTAATCCTGGCAGGGACCCGCTAAAGGCTTGCATTGCATTGCATCGCGGGTCTTAAGGTTCCGATTTCCAAACGATTCTTCAACGCACGCCAGTGGATCATTAAACGTCACAGGAAAGCTACGATAACGTGGACCACGTGCATAACAGGCATAACCCACGCCATCGTTGACGACAGCACACCGACCGCCGCCGATGAGGTCGAGCAGAACACCCACCATTGACGATAAGGTCGGGCAGGGTCCAGTGTCCGGTGACCGTGCCACCAGCGACGGTCAGCGCCGAGGCCATCAGCGCGCTCAGGTCCTTGCCGTTGACCCGGCCCGTCACAGTCTGGCGCGCGAGCGGCCAGGGTCGGGTCATACCGGGCGAGGCCCGGCGAGTTCGGGCAGGTGGGCGCGCGGCACCCATCAAACTCCTGGCAGTGCGACAGGCTAAAAAACTCATGGCAAAGCGCCGGGTTATGTTCACATAAATGCTAGTTTGACCGTACTTTATTTCGCACTCCGCTGCTAGAACACCAGCGCCATCTTCAGATACCCCTCGGCTTCACGTGGTGACATAAGCAGCCACCCCGTCCGCCGTCAGCCACTGGCGCGCTGACCCGCAGTGACCCAGCCCGAGCCTCACCAGCTGATTGGCCGTCAGCTGGTCCACGGTGAGGCCGCCGCCGAACGTGACGTCACCGGTCACAGTCTGCGGCCGGAGCAGGTTCCAATGGTGCCGCAGGTAGGTCAGCAGGTCCACCGGCGCGGGCGGCACGCCCGCCAGCAGCGTCTGCAGCACGCGCCGGCCGGGCCGGTGGTGGGAACGGGTCGCGGCCCAGGGACACTTCTACGTGACTAAACTCCTTACGCAAAAACTTCCACGCGATTTTACTTCCGCGCGATAGAACGTACAATACAAAGATTTCTAATGCATGAGCTACTCGCGACAAATATCTTATGCAAAAATATATTAGGCATGTGCGTAAGGATGACAGCACTGGTAATGCGAACACTTATGAGACACTCGGTCCCATAACTCCCCCTCCCCCTTAGATCCACTCCTGGATGGGATGTCTCCAGGTTCAGCAGCTCATGTGGTACGGTCATACGCCATACTCCCCACACACTGGACACATGTGAAAATGAAAAACTATCGTTCATAACTGCACACAGGAGTTCAGAGAGTGATCTTTTTTTTAAATCTGACATTTTCACCCTAAGTAAATGTGTACATGACATGTGCGCGGATATTGCGGGATGGCAAACACACATCCAGTGGCATGCACCTGTGCTTTTATCTTCATAGGTACACAACAATGCTAAGTAAACGTCCAAAACAATATACCATCACGGAACGCCGGAATGACCACGCATTGCATTTTTCAAATACCAGGATCGTAGAACTGTGGGGAAGGACGGGGACTGACATTCCTCGCGTAAAGCAGTGTCCTGCAGGCTTCTTTCCGAAGTTTTTTTGCGGACCCTTTTGACTAGAAGCTCTTGCATTGGAAGAAGTGCTACATATAAATTTATTTGTTGGAAGACTTGCCGCACAGGAAGGACGTTGCGTAGAAGCTTTTGCATTAAAGGTTTTATTGCTGCTTGGAATTTCACGGGTAATTATAATTATAATTTTTTGCACAAGTAGTATTGCGTGAAGGTTTTTGAATGACACCATTTGTCCGGCAGGAGTGTTGTCGCGCACAAGCTTTTACATTACAAGATTGGCCGTGTAGAAGTTGAGGTCTTAGAAATTCTTACATTAGACGTAAAGCCGCGTAAAAACCGCGTCGTCTGTCTCTGTTGCCAGCTATATTGTGTCAGGAGTACGGCCCGTACAGCGCGGCTAAGGGTGGCGCCGCCCGCGTCGGTACCGGCTGTGCAGAGGGCGCCCAGCGTCCAGACACGGCGAGGCATCGCAGGCAGAGCATGCTCGCCCGGTTATTGACGACATTGCCAGCGACCGGGTGGTGTTTCAGGAGAGAGGATTGCACGCGGGGCTTTAAGCGACTGAATACCTCATGCACAAGGGCCTTTTCACGAATGTTGAGTTTTTCGGAGATCAGCACACGCGCGTAAGTGCCGTATCACGCACACGAGACCTCGACATCAGGAGGCAGGCTGGCGGCGGATCGGACCTCGACGCCCACGCACGCAGCCGACCAGAGAAGGACCACACACACACACACACGTGAACGACCCGGGCCACCCAGACAGACGGCGGTGGGAGCAGCCGGCGTCGTCAGCATCCCCGAGCGTCTCGCCCCGCCCGCCGCCCGCCCCCAAGCGACACCAGCCAACGCTCACCTGGACCTCGACGCTGGCGAACAAGGGCTGCTGCAGAAAAATGTGGCCGGCCAGGGTCTGATCTGCGTCACGCAGCCACACCAGGCGGTCCAGCCGGCTCAAGTCCAGGCCGTTCAGCGTCCAGGACAGCGGGTTCATCGCGCGGTGGAGGGTCACGTTGCCTGAAAGCAAGCAGCTCGTCTTAGAACAACGAATGGCACCCAAGTAATTACCCTCAAACACGTGCCCTAAATGATTTTGCGCTGACACGGTCAATTGACATGACTGCGGATTACGCTAACAGCCAAACGAAATGGCAACCAAGACAGTCAAGAGCTTGGTCAGCGAGCTGGACCCACCCTCACCGAGCGCCTGGACCGATCCGCCACCGTCCGCGCCGCAGCGCCGGTGAGCAGGTTCAGCCCAGCGCTGCACCCACCGTTGACGGTGAGGCTGGCGAAGGTGTTGGGCGTGTCGGTGCGGACCACCCGCTGACACACGTCATCCAGCTGGATCCCGTTCACCGGGCCGGTGACAGTGAGCGTGTCCAGGGCGTACATGCCGCCCAGGAACACCTGTCGGAGGCGCACGACCTTAGTGAGTCGCTGCGGGCGCAGACGAGCCATGGCGTCAGCCCGCCACAAAACTTCGCGCGTCATCATCGGCTTAGTGGGTCCACTCCGGGAAAAAGCACCGCCCAAGAGATGCGTGATCAAGGCGCACAGGCCGAGAAAGAAGGCTGCTCAGGACGTAAACGGCGTCCCAAACAGCGGATGAAGAAACAAGCGCACCAAGCAAACTGCCCAACGCGTAGGATATGAAGCCCTCTAATAAAAAGCAGACAAGCTCCTTCGCGTTGCGCAAAGGTAGACAGATGAAGCTGCCGGCACACGTAATGAGCGTAAGCGCCTCCAGTAGGGGCACTTTCCTAGGCTCCTAAATGCCTTTAAAAGAACGGCAAACTTATTTCGCCCGACAGACCGAAACCTCTCGACTGGTCATTGTTCCTGGATATACCATGACACAAAATTTGAGACTGAGCATTTGCAATCCTGTGTCTGCTGCGGTCAATATCCTGTCTACTTCCTTCCACAACATACCTCCTCAGTTCTTCAGAGTCAACACGACTCTACTTTTAATGCATGCGGGTGACTGGCACCCCTAGCAACACTCTTCAACTGTCTAGACCACGCAGCCCGCGTCCGGCGCACTCTCACCTTCGAGCCGAGCAGGATCTCGCTAAGGTTCTGGCGCACGACGTCAGTCAGGTTGACGCTGGGATGGCGCACGGCGACCGCGTCGCCCACCAGCCGGTCTGCGGCAGCGGCGCGCCCAGGGGTCGGTCGGGTCACGGGGCAGGCCGGCTCACGTGCGACAGGTCGCGCATCACGCTTGGTGGCAGTTATCGTCACGCTTAACGCCCATCAACGCGTCAAGATGGGGGGGGGGGACGGGGGCTGGTGGTGATGGAGAGACAAATGGTCAGATCATAGCCTGCGGGCAATAGAAACTGACTTTTGACGACTGGAGCCATACACTACTGGAGATGGACGAAAAGCGCATGACTACGAGAGTCTCGCACCATGCACGGCGCTCACACGCCGACGGCATCGCGCGTGCGAGGCGCTGAAGCTCCGCCAGACATGGCAACACCTTGCAACCGGCCCGCTCAGCCGCCCGCCGCCCCTCAGCGGCCGCCTCTCCGCTGGAGGTCGCCTCCGCAGCTGTCTCACTGAATGTGACGTTGGAGTTGATGACGACAGGGGCGCCGAGCCGGATCAGCCCGGCGAACAGCTGGTCGCCAGGCACGCCGTTGAGCGAGCCGTCCGGCAGCACGTGCAGGGCGAGCACGGTCAGGTCGGCGCCGGCGGTCAGGTGGGAGCCGGCCGCCAGCGCCTGGCCGCCGGCCGTCGTCAGCCAGGCCGAGCCGAACTCGTCGCAGCTCATACCGTCAAACGTGCCTGCCGGCGCACACGCGCAGTCAGGCGTCGGCGGGAGGCGGCGAGAGTCACCAGGACCTCTAGAACGGCGTCGGCCTACCGCGAGTTCCTGTTTGAGCAAGATCGATCAATGGTTGTGGCACGCTTGGGTGATTCATTTGATACCAGTCAATTTTCTGTTTACGCAGCTACATTTCTGCGGTTTCGTCGGCAGAAAGAGTCTGTGGGAGAAAAACCACAAGTCGGTACTTTCAACTATGGTAGTGTTTTAGCACGCAACGTTACAGCCTGAAGCAATGCACAGAAACTGCCCAATCTCTTGAGTTGCAGCTCTGATAGCACAAAGGCCAATGCCACACTCGTCCCGCAACAACACAGTGCTTGCTTCAAAAGACTTGCCAAAACTGCAGCATACGCCCAACATCACCGAAAGCGCTGCCGAAGTCAGGAGTCGCCTGCTCAGTTACGCACATCCTTATGCTTCAAAGAAAACAAAACACAGAAAATAGAATTTGCAAGCCAGACGGCGACCACATCGATGCCCCCAACGTCACGTCACGTCTGACCTCAGGAAAGCGTCACGCTCGCCCCCACAGCGTCGCCCAGCCCCGCGGCTCACCGATAAACTTTAAGTCGTCCACAGTGGCGTTGTTCTGGAAGACGAGGTCGCCGTTGACGATGCCGTCACGGACCACGTCTTGGAAGAGCTCCAGCAGGCTCACGCCGTTGATGAGGCCAGACACGATCAGGGTGGAGACAGTCACCTTGTTGGTGAAGTTCTGAGAGCCGGTCACTATCGTGTATGCTGGAGGAGGAGCCGTCCTGGTGTCAACATTCGACCCACGTGCAGACGTCACCAGGGGAGAAGACGGCCCACATCTCCGTCAAACGACGCCAAAACACGCTAATACAATGGCCCTCAGGCAACTACGCGCGACCACCGTGCCTGAAGAAAAAGACCACAACCACAACCACGTCTGACGTCTGATGATAGCAAAGATCATAACCGCACGCGTCTGACGTCTAGTGATCACGAGATGACCAAGCGCAATCCTGGAGGCACACAGCTCGGAGGAGCTCCTCCTCGCGCCGGCGGGCGGCTGGCTGGCTGGCTGGCCGGCCGGGCGGCGGCCGGGCGCGGCCGCTCCGCTCCGGTGGCGCGGGACTCACTGGCGTTGACGTTGGCCGCCGAGAGGAGCGAGGTCAGGTTGACGCCGTCGATCAGGCCGTCCACCCAGAGGTCCGTCACGTGCAGGCCGGCCACCTGCAGCGGCGACGTGTAGATCTTGGAGCCTGCCGGCCGGCGGACACCGGTCACGGGCCAGGTCACCGACCGTAGTCACCGACGGGCCACGGGTCACTGCCCGCGGACCGCAGGTCGGAGCTGCTGCCTGCCGGCGGAGCAGCCAGCGGATTGCGGGCACCGGCTCCTTAATTTGCGTTGTAGATGACCGGGTCACCCGACCGAGTTAGAACTAAAGCATGACCTGTTATCCCTCTGCTACCGTTGGGTGTATCATGTTGTTATCGTTGGATGCATCACGCTGTGTATGTATGTACTGATCATCTCTTCGGTTATGGCCTCCAAACTCAGCATCTAGCCAACTGCCAGCTCCTGCCAGCTGATCACTCGAGCTCGATTCTCTTACTCACGGACACTTCATGCACAGACCCACAACGGCGGAGCTGTCAAGGCACAAAATGGCACGTGTCTCACGGATCAGGTCAGTCGGTACACATCAGTCCAGAGCTCTGATCGGTCGAGCCCGCCCCTCTGACACAGCCCCCGACAGTTCGCTGGCCCCGTACGCTGATGGTCCGGGGCCGGTGGTCCACGCCCGGCCGCTGCCGGCGCCGCCTGGAGCCGCGCGCGAGCTCACCTGCAATGGTGTGCGTGCCGGAGACGGTGACGGCCTCGCTGAGGTCGTACCCCTGCCACTGCACCGCGCCCGCCGTCAGGCTGGCCAACAGACAGCGGGTGTTGTGACCGCTTCATCGGGCAGGCAACTGGCTAGCAGGTCGAGCGCTTGAAAGGGCGTGGTGTGCACCATGCTAGATTGGTCTCATGTGAGAACACGCTGGTAGTTCTTTCAAGCGTTTACAATGACAGCGAAGCGTCACACTGATGTCTATCAAAGCTTAACACCTTCACCCCGTCGGAAGGTTAAAGCGGGGGTTACATGAAGAATATGAGCACCAGACGTTGGTTTCCGGTTGCCAGGTTTTATTTATGGTGGTAGATACAAGCTGCAACGTCACCCCACCGCCCAACAGCAGCCACATTCATCTGACGTCACAAAGGCAACGCAAACGGTGCGCCGCCCTCAGTGCCTTCCCTGTCGCCTGCCCCACACATCACCATGGGCCAGCTTCCTAAGCACCTTGGGCTACGGCGCAGCTATTGCATGGGAGACTCCAAGCACTCTTTCAGAAGGCAGCAGGCCCACTCGCCGCCGCCCTGTGCTGACCCCGCTGACCTGCCGCCGACGAACTCACGTGCCGAACGCCGTGTCCGTGACGAACAGAAGCGGCCCCAGCACCTGCTGGTCACCGCTGGTGCGCAGCACGCTCAGGTAGAAGTCGTCCAGCAGCAGGCCGTTCAGCAGGTCCACGAAGAGGCGGCGCGCCGACAGCGAGACCAGCGTCTTGCTGCCCGTCACCACCTGGCTGTCGGCGTCGGTCAGCACCCAGTCGGCGGGCTCCTGGCCGTTCAGCAGCGTCGTCTGCAGGTCGCCGGAGATCTGACGGCGGAGAGGGGCAGAACTGACGGGGCCGGAGGCGACTGGTGAAGTGTCGCCTATGATGAAGTGCCGGCTGTGGTGAAGTGCCGGCTGTGGCGAAGTGTCGGCTCTGGTGAAGTGTCGGCTCTGGTGAAGTGTCGGCTGTGGTGAAGTGTCGGCTGTGGTGAAGTGTCGGCTGTGGTGAAGTGTCGGCTGTGGTGAAGTGTCGGCTGTGGTGAAGTGTCGGCTGTGGTGAAGTGTCGGCTGTGGTGAAGTGTCGGCTGTGGTGAAGTGTCGGCTGTGGTGAAGTGTCGGCTGTGGTGAAGTATCGGCTGTGGTGAATGGTGAAGTGTCGGCTGTGGTGAAGTGTCGACTGTGGTGAAGTGTCGGCTGTGGTGAAGTGTCGGCTGTGGTGAAGTGTCGGCTGTGGTGAAGTGTCGGCTGTGGTGAAGTGTCGGCTGTGGTGAAGTGTCGGCTGTGGTGAAGTGTCGGCTCTGGTGAAGTGTCGGCTCTGGTGAATTGTCGGCTCTGGTGAATTGTCGGCTCTGGTGAAGTGTCGGCTCTGGTGAAGTGTCGGCTCTGGTGAAGTGTCGGCTCTGGTGAAGTGTCGGCTCTGGTGAAGTGTCGGCTCTGGTGAAGTGTCGGCTCTGGTGAAGTGTCGGCTCTGGTGAAGTGTCGGCTCTGGTGAAGTGTCGGCTCTGGTGAAGTGTCGGCTCTGGTGAAGTGTCGGCTCTGGTGAAGTGTCGGCTCTGGTGAAGTGTCGGCTCTGGTGAAGTGTCGGCTCTGGTGAAGTGTCGGCTCTGGTGAAGTGTCGGCTCTGGTGAAGTGTCGGCTCTGGTGAAGTGTCGGCTCTGGTGAAGTGTCGGCTCTGGTGAAGTGTCGGCTCTGGTGAAGTGTCGGCTCTGGTGAAATGTCGGCTCCGGCTGCCGACATTTCAACACCGACCGACCAGACGGCCGGTCGGTGTTCAGAGGGCAGGGACGGCAAGCTACAACAGCCTGACTACTATACCGTGGACTCTGTCCTGGGGTGGACACGGGAGGCAGGGCAACGCATCCTCCCCCTCCCCACACACACACGCTGCAGGAAGCAACAGTCAACCGCAACCGGGCAAACACGCTGGGCACATCGGCCTGCATTCAGCAACTCACAGAACACGCGTGCACCCATGAAAACCAGCCATTTGACTGTCGCAGCAGCACAACTCGGTCCCAGTGCCCGGCCCACCACGAGGTCCTGGAACACGAGCGGCGGCAGCGTGCTGTCTGTCAGCTTCAGCGCCGAGTCCAGCAGGGCCGTGACGTTGACGCTGTTCAGCAGGCCCGTCAGATGCAGGTCCGAGAGGAAGGTGACGTTGCCGTTGATCACCTTGTCGCCGTCTGCGGCCGCGGACGCCACCAGGCAAGAAGTCACGCCGCCGCAAACACCACGCATGCTGACAACGTACGCGTTAGCTTTTCAGCCTATTCCCGGGGTATGTCGTGAGCCGTCGCCCAGTATTCGCTGCACGTGCTTTGAGTACATCACGACGGAGGGTCTTAATGCAAGCTGTGACCATGCACAATCTCATGCGTACGTACGTAGCCGTCACGCGCACGTGCGTATGCATCATACGAAGTAAGACGAAACCTTTAACATGATTTTGCCCGATTGCGCTCAGCTACACGGCATGACACACTGCTCCAGTTCTGCTTTGCTCGACATTGCAATGGAGCGTCGGCACGAGGGGCATGACTGTCTACCAGGGTCTCTTTCCTGGTGGCATTAAAACCACGTAGCCAACCGGCATTGCAAACGGTAGCCAACCACAGCATTAACGACCGCGCGCGCCCACCGTCTGATCCCCTATCCTCCACCAGCGCGGCGCCGGTCAGGACGCCGCACTCACGGACAACGGTGGTGGCCTGGTCCAGCGCCTGGTTCAGCAGCGCCGCCGACACGTTCACGCCGTTGATCAGGCCCTCCACCAGCGAGTCCCCCGTCAGGTGCAGCGTGCCGATCATCTTCTGACCCGTCACCAGCTGATCGCCGGAGGTCAGCAGCACCTGCAGGCGACCGTCCACCACCTGCCCGCGGGGCACGGCGGCGGTCACGGCCGGAACGGACGGCGGAGCACGAGACCGCAGACTGTCCATGGCCATCAGCCGCCACGCTTCTTTCGACGGCGATGACACGCGATGCTCGACTCGGGGTCGGGTGGGGAGCTACCCGGCGCATCGCGCGCTAGAGCGGGCGCCTGCCGCAGCGTGCGGGCAGCAACGCCGGACCGGCAGCACAGTCGCGCCCAGCATCCCCATCCCGTCACCACTGACGTCAGCAGCGACGCCCCGCCTCTCGGGCCGCTCAGCAGCGCGTGCCGTACCCTGACGGGGCCCAGACGGTCGGTGACGATCAGCTGGTGCGCGGCGACGGTGGAAAAGGTCAGACTCTGGACGTGGTAGCTGAGCTCCGGCCGGTGCACCAGCACTAGGTCGTCGGGCACGCGCAGCCCGCCCAGCGTGCCGCGCAGAGTCAGTCCGCCGACCACGTGCAGGGTGCCGACGGTCCAGGCGCCTGTGGGAGCCGGCCGCCGGCTCAGCGAACACCGTGACGGAGCGCACGATCCGGGTGTTACGTGGTGCTCCAAAAGCAGGATCGGCTGGTTTGGCACATGGCTGCAGTCACTGTCCGGCAGTGATGCAGGCAGCGGGCGTGAGTCGGCCTTTCTTCCGGTCGGGTTCGTTATCCACAACAATGCGCTTGGGCCCCATCCCATGCACAATGTTAGACAGAAATGCGGGCTGCCATCTGGCTGAGAGAGTCGACCTGGCTTCCGACGGCAGAGATGCGGCTGGAAGCGCAAAAGAGAGCGAAATGATCCTCTGAGCTGACACCGTCTAACATGGCTGCCTCCCAGAGATAATTGTCATTAAATTATTTTGCGCCGCCTAGCAGCCATGTTACACCGCCGGTCATGCGTTGCCTGACCGGCGATGGTCTGGCCGCCTGCGGTGGTGAACGCGTGCTGCAGCAGCCGGTCAACAGAGACGCCGTTGATGGTCTGCGCGGAGGCCGTCTGGATCACCACGGGCCCGGCGAAGTGCAGCGGGCCTGCGGCAGGGTAACGAGGTGTCGGGAGAGGCAGCGCGACTCGAGCGGACATACAGAGAATTGTGACAGCGAGCCACGGAACGCGGTCACGGCAGCGGAGCTGCTGTTCCCGCCTACGACCAGGGACTGTCACACCTCGTCGCCATCATGTCACCTCATAATCCCATCCACATAACAGACTAACAAGGAGCTATTAACCGCCTGCCGCACGGACAAAACCGCGCCGGAAACAACGCCAACCAGATAAGCATCACCACCACCAGACATTCAAAAACAGCCACCTCAAACATCCATTCTACATTCATTTGCACAGTGACACTCCAGTCCACCCAGCCGGCAGCCAGATCCCTACGAAGGCCTCCTCGCGGCCGGCAGCCCCGCCCCTCACCGGACAGCGTGCCGTTGCTGACGGACATCGACTGCTGCAGCAGCGTCCGGACGTCGATGCCGTTGATCAGGTGCACGTCCAGGCTCGTCGCTGTCACCGTGCCGAACTGGGACGCGCCGGCTGCGGCGCCGCAGGGCAGGCGTCAGCCAGAGGGCGGCCACGCACAGACGGGGGCAGGTCTCGAATGGGATCGCTTGTGGCAGACCGGACAGCACGCATTTTCTCTGCTCAACACGGGTTGATGCCGGCCGTAGTCGACAACGGACGCAAAGAATGACAACACAGGCAGTCTTGTTCCGATTTGATCCGTCCCACCACCGCCATCCCCAGGGCGTCACAGAAGTTTCACCGCACCAACGCTGCCAAAGTTCAGCACCGACGCGCGCCAAGGAAGGACTCCCGTGCGCGCACAGACCCATGGTCTAGCACTGTCCCACGGCTGGTGACATCACAAGGTCCGCGCTCCACCCCGCCCGAGCCCGCGTCGTCAGCCAGCGGCGCGCTCACCCGGCAGCAGACTCTGCACGATGGCCGTCGATGTGTCGATCAAGACGCCGTTCACCAGACCCAGCACGGTGACGTCACCCGCCGTCACGTGACCGTGGACCACCTTGCTGGCCGTGATCACGTGGTTGCCGCTCAGCGTGACGAAGCTGTCCGGGTTCATGTGGCTGAGCGTGCCCACGTGCAGACTGGCCTGGACACGAGTGCAAGGAAAAGCATTTACTACCCGGAGAAGCCCGAGGAACCAACCGTGGATGTTCAGGTGTCATTGGGGTTTTGCGACACACTCAGCCGCTAAGGCTTTATGGCTTCGCCTGCTTCTCACCCTGGCAGGAAGGGCAGGCACCGCGGGAATCGACCCGTACCTCTGATTTAACATAGGCGCAGCTACACCCCTACACCACAGGCGGCACTCACTCTTAGGTTGTGGATGCCTCGAAGGGTTAAATGTGGTCTATGGATTGGCCGGGCGCCATCACGTTTGTAACATTTTGGCGAAAGGTAGACTGTCAAAACATAGCCGTCGCCTTACGACAAAACTTCGTCATCCACATCAAGGAAGTACACGATTCTTTCTACATTCATGAGGCGTCAAAAACAAGACCATTGAAAACAAATCCCAGCCCCTTTCAGTTTGGTTTTATGTTATAGACACTCAACACTCAAAAGCACTCAAGCACAATCACTCGCAACAAACACCCCGAACGGTACCAGCCAACAGCGCCGACCGTTTGGCGAGCCTCCTGATCGGCACGTTTGCGTCTTCCTAGCCTCCTGATCGGCACGTCTGCCTCTGCCCCGCCTCCTGATCAGCACGCCTGCCTCTGCCCAGTCTCCTGATCGGCCTGTCTGCCTCCGCCCAGCCCCCTGAGCGGCCCGCCTGCCTCTGCCCATCCTCCTGATCGACACACCTGCCTCTGCCCAGCCTCCTGATCGACACGCCTGCCTCTGTCGAGCCTCATAAGCGGCCCGCCTGCCTCCGCCCAGCCTCCTGATCGGCACGGGTGCCTCTGCTGAGCCTCCTGATCGGCACTTCTGCATCTGCCCAGCCTCCTGATCGACACGCCTGCCTCTGTCGAGTCTCATAAGTGGTCCGCCTGCCTCTGCCCAGCCTCCTGATCGACACGCCTGCCTCTGTCGAGCCTCATACGTGGCCCGCCTGCCTCTGCCCGGCCTCCTGGTCGACACGCCTGCCTCTGCCCAGCCTCCTGGTCGGCACGCCTGCTCACCCCGTCCTGGACCACCAGCGAGCCGAACGCCAGTTTCGCTGAGCCGGCGACGAACGGCCGGTTCGTCCAGATGACGTCGGCCAGGAAGCCGGCCAAGTCCCCGATGCCGTTCAGCCGCTGGGCGCGCAGCGAGCCGACGTGGGCGTTGTTCAGGTGCCACGGGCCGGTGACAGTCACGCCTGTGGGCGGGGTAAGCGGCTCGGTATGGGGCGGGGCGGGGCGGGGCGGGGCGGGCCCCGCGCTGACGGCTGCGCTGATGGGATGATGGTGATGGCGATGATGTGACGGTGGTGGCCGCGCACGGAGTGGGGTTCTGGGAGGAGTCATCAGGAGAGCGCTTAAGGGTTCGACGGCTGTCTTCAGGCTTACCATGAACAGCTCATGTTCAGGCTTGTTCAGGCGCAGAACATTCGGCAGAAAGGCTTCTATGGTGCCGTGACACACAAAGTCAGCTCACCACACCGCCTAACCAAACTTGATACAGTACATGCCTTCCGGGGCACGAAATGTCTTTTTAATCTTTTTTAACAAATACATAAAAGTATCACACACATATCTCATTCAATTTAAGTATCTTCTTGTTTCAAAACAAGCCAGGCGGCGGCCATCGCTCTCCGAGGACAAGCTGGACCGCCCAGCATCCATCCGTTCGCAAGTCACCCGCGCCTGCGCCATCCGACAGAGGACGCTATGAGCGAGCCGGGTGGTAGGGGCCGGGCGGACGGCGGTCTGACGAACCATTGGAGAAGGTGTGGTTGGCGTTGATTGAGACGGCACCGGCCAGCTGGTGGTGCAGGCCGGCCAGCGAGGCTATGCCCGCCTGCAGTCGCCGCTGCAGCGACTTGAGCCGCTCCAGAAGGCCAGAGTTGAGCGTGTTCGTTTCCAGCCGTACCTGCGACCATGGACAGTTTTCCAGATTCCTGTCATCACGTAGTGATGATAAATGATATCATCACGTGGCAATGGTCAGGGTGTAGTGGGGGCGTATGGACTCGTTAATGATTGTTATAACGCTATCGCATCTGAGTGACGCCGAGGACGCCGACATGCGTGGAATGGATTGTCTAGGAGAGAATGTGGGACCTTGTGGGACAAACGCTCACAGTGACTAGCGTTAATGGTGGTCGCGTTCAACTCTCCCTTTTTTACCCACACACTGGTCTGGACTGCTAGCTTATCTCGATGTGCCCTGTCCTTCCGCCCAACACACACCGCAAGCGCAAAGCAACTACAGACCAAGCCACGTGCAAATCACGAAAAACAAAACATACAAAGATGACCAAACATGTATGCCCAACACCCAACTTAGTTCACGACCAGTTTCATTCTTGCCCAGTTGTGCGTGAAAACTCCGGGAGAGGGGGGAGGGGGGGAGGGAGACTCTAGCCACATCCGGAGTACCCCTGCAACCGCCGGCCTGCTCACATTGTTGACGGCCACCGAGCGGATGCGGGCGCGCGGTGCGGCGCTCAGCTGCAGTGAGGCGAACGAGACGGGCTGGTCCAGCCGGGGCGCCGCCTGCATGCGTACGCCCAGCCCGGTCACGCGCGGCCGCACCGCCTGCACGCGCACGCGCAGGTCCTGACACCAGGTCATGCACCGCTGGTGCAGGTCGCGCAGGTCGGTGCGCCGTTGGAAGAGCAGGCGGTAGATGGTCGGTAGGTAACTCGGCCCACCAGGACTGCCCACGGCTGGAGGGGAGGCGAGGGCAGAGGTCAGGTCACGACATGGGAGAGCGTCTGGTGGTGCAGCCAGACTGCTCACGGCTAGCGGCTGGGCAGGGAAATCTGATGGAGTTCGTCCGTGTGGGACGACCCGTCCCGGCCACAGCTGGCGGCGGGGTCAGGTCAGACCAGGCCAGATCTGGGCCAGGCCACTGGCTGAACAGCAGGCGCCTGACGTGGTCAGGTCGGCCCAGGTCAGCCATCCGAGCGGACGACTGCCGAGCCCGGCCGGCGGAGGCGGCTCGCTGAGCACCAGGCCCTTCCGCCAACAGGACCAGCGCAGCCACCCCGGCTGACGGGTCAGGCTCGGAGCAGCGTCCTTGTGGGCAGGGTCACACCCTGGGGCCCGTCTGGCCGTCGGCGTTCACCGCTGGGAGCGCAGCGTCAAGACGGCGACAGGGCGGCTCGAGCAGCGGTCGACCGGGTGTTCGTCCGTGTGAGGACGTGTACAGCGTGAACGCGGATAATGTTGGCGAAGTCTGGCAAAGTTGCTTTCCAAACGCAGGACCCCGTACTATCTGCTGTAACATTTGATAGCTTTGCGACGTGGAAATATCGCCTTGAGCCAGCGCAATCCCACGATGTCCCTACGTGGAAGACTGACGAATCCATCAGTTGTCTTTTTTTGGGGGGGGGGGGCAGAACCGAGCCGGCCTCTTAACATTCAGAATTTGTTTTGAGGAACTTTATTGGAGAGGCAATTCCGGCCACGGCGGCAAATGTGGGGAAGGAGTTAAGGAGCTAAGGGGTGGTGCAATGCTTGCTGATAATGTTGCCCAAAACAGCAACATTGAAAATAGGGCAGACATGCGTTGTTTAGCATGACAGCCAGCGAATCATAGCTGCTCATTACAGACTCAGTTTCATTATTGCGTACCACTAGTCATGTAGGGTGCGCCACCGACTTTTGCTGAAGGAACTGGACCAGACGAAAAATACATAATGCACAGGAACCGCTTTCAACAGAAAAACACAAAAACCAGTTGAGGGCGCGTTGATCTCCTTCGCGGAAACCCCACTTGGCCATTTAGCCATTTGCACCCTCTCCCCATGGTGGTGATTAAAAATGCGCGTATGTACACAAATACAAATACGATTACACGAGCAGGGAATTATGAAAATTTTCTGTCTCCAGGCTGATCGGAGTAGAGCACACGGCGCAAGACCCGTGTCTGCAGATTTGAGCTACCGCCGCGACAACGCTGTCTCCGCTCAGATGTCGTGCACCGGGAACTCTCAGGCGATCCTCGCCTATACCCCCCCCCCCCCCCCCGCCGTCTCCTCCGGCCGGCTGGCTGCCGCAAGCTTCCGCGTCCGCAGGCCAGCCCGATCCGTGTTGGTCTATTGTTTGACGTTGATGACGCTCTTGTCGAGGCAGCGCTGCTCCTGCTGACGTCTTGCTTCTCCCGAGTCACAATTCATGACGTCGTTCAATGCAGTCCACGCAAACTCAGGGAGGGACGGTGGTATTTTATTTCATTTCTGATAAAGGCCACGAGACAACAGCAGGTCGTCATTCGACAACACAAGGCCTGCAGCAGCGACGTGTTAGTTACAGCATACGTCACACTGAGAAGCAACTGCCTGATCACCACCGATCTAAGCACCAGTACTACGGCAGCGGGCGGAATACTCGCTCGGAAGCGCACCAGCGCTACGGCAGCGGGCGGAATACTCGCTCGGAAGCGCACCAGCGCTACGGCAGCGGGCGGAATACTCGCTCGGAAGCGCACCAGCACTGCGGCGGCGGGCGAAATACTTGCTTGGAGGCGCACCGGCACTGCACGTGTCGTCGCCCGCACCTGTGTGCTACCGCAGCTACGCCAATGACGTGGCCGTGGCAAACGGATGTTCATCACAAAAGCGGTGGCGCCTACGCGTCACAGTCACTCCTATCAGTCGTCTGGGCCCACTCCCGTCACGAGCACGTCAGCGCCCACCATCGAAAAGCCGCCAGACATAGCCGGTACCACCTGCGCCGCTGCAAAGCGGACGTTTGCGCGTCGCATCCACATTCCGTATCATTGGCGTGTGCCAGACAGATTCTCGACGAGTGCCGCGATTCAACAGATTTGAACGTCTAAACACGGGACCGGGCGATTGGGAGAACCTCCCTCGAAGAACCCACAACCACATTATCACGTGTTCCACAAACGTCACTGTCCACTTTCAGACATCTAAGTTGATAAATTTAGGCCGTGGTCCTCAACGATTCTACTGCAGCAAATGGCTACATAGTTAGCTACCCCGACGCAGACGCCTGTGCCTCTCCGTCTTGCTCCCTATCATTGGCGCGACGGACCGCCGGCGGGTCCACGGCGTCTGCCGGCACTGCTCCGACACGGCCGGTGCGGCGCACCGCCGGCGTGTTAGTCGCCCCCCGGGGTGGCGGCGCTACGCCGCTCCTGCTCCGGGGTGCGGCGCTACGCCGCTCCTGCTCCGGGGCGGCGGCGCTACGCCGCTCCTGCTCCGAGACGACGGCCGGCGCCCGCCCACAGCCGGGACCGGCACCGACGTCAATACCCTCGATGCAGATACCCGGCTGTGAGTGGGCGGCGCGACGGGCACTCACCCAGGTGGACGAAGCCTTCGTGCGTGAAGACGGCCAGTTCAGTGGCGGCGTCGGCGACCGGCGGCAGCGGCACCAAGGTCGACAGCACGAACCGCCAGCCGGTGTACTGGTACAACTTAAGGCCATCGTCGTCCACCACAGCCAGCACGAACCCGCCGCGCGGCCCCTGGAGCGGCAGCAGCGATCACGCGCGCGGCTGACGAGGCGGAATGGGGGGGGGGGGGGGGGGGAGCAAGTGACTGGTACAGTGAGCGAGGTGAGGTCTTACAGGCTTCGAACAAAGATTCTGTTCACGACACATTCAAATGTGACTAGGATGGCATTGGGGCGGAGGTGATGCAATGTTTGAAAACGATCAGTGCGGGCACATCACCATTCAGTTGACAAACTGGTGAACGTGTTGCGCTTGTGGGCTCGGCACACTGACCCAAATAGGCAGAATGTCCCGCACGCGGACCGTGGGGATGCACTGAAATGACACAAACTGCATGCGCGAGAACTTGTAGATGACCGAGTTGACGCGGTAGTTGGCCTCCGCGTCGCCCGGCTCTGCGGACACGGCATGGCACGTTAACCCAGAAGACCGCCACAGCACCACGCACGCGCTAAGACCGTATTCTCACACGAAAGTATTCTCACCTCGCACGTCGCACAGACGAGTAACCGCGGACGAGCCAACAGCGAGACGCTCGCCCCACACAAACAGAACACCTCCAGCTGCCTTCTCCGCGCCCGCGCTGCCCCGTCGGCCGGCGCCCGGCCCGCTCACCGCGGTCCGCCTGGTTGGCCACGACAAGGAAGTGTTCGGCGCCCACGCCCTCGCCCCAGGAGAAGTGCCGGAAGCGCACGGCGCCGTACGTCAGCAGGCGCTGGTACGGCCGGTACTGGCCTGAGCCCAGACTGTACCGCAGGATCTCGCTGTACACGTTCAGACTGCCTGTCAACGGACAGCACGGAGTCTGGATCGCCGTGTGATGGGAACGATTTGGGCGCTCGATTGGTGATTGGGGTGCTTTTACGTGATAATTCGGTAAAATAAATGTGCAACAGGCATGTCGGGACACAACACTTCAAATGCCAGGGGTTACAGCTGAATGAATGTGTGCAGTTTTCAAAGCAGAGACCATAAGTAAAAGGCCAATTCATAATTGGCACCATTGTCTAGAACACAAGTGTTATGACCAACACTGCTACCTTCATTATTTTGGTGATTCGCCACCGCCAAAAAGAAGTGGTTCTGCATCTGGAAGTGCTCAAAGTCCTTGGCGCCGTATGTGGGCAGAGAGTACTGTCGAAAGTTGCCGTCCGTCCACTTGAAAATGCTGCTGTTGGCATGGTAGTTCTTATTCCCGTCCGGCCGGCGCTCGAACTCCGTCGCCACGCCGATGTGGAAGGTGTCGTAGTCGCTCCTGACGGCAGTCGGGCGCACCAGCGTCGTTACCAACCGATCCCAGCGCGGTCCAGCCGACAGAGGGAACGTCACACGAGACGAGTTTGTGACACACAGAGAGCAGCTGACAGCAGATACTGCCCTCGCTCGCGCTTCGGTGCACCAGCGGCTGTCGGTTCCCCACCACCCGACGGCCCCCAGCACAGCAGCGCCGCCGCCGCCGCGCTCACCAGCGGTTCCCCACCACCCGACGGCCCCCAGCACTGCAGCGCCGCCGCCGCCGCGCTCACCAGCGGTTCCCCACCACCCGACGGCCCCCAGCACTGCAGCGTCGCCGCCGCCGCGCTCACCAGCGGTTCCCCACCACCCGACGGCCCCCAGCACTGCAGCGTCACCGCCGCCGCGCTCACCAGCGGTTCCCCACCACCCGACGGCCCCCAGCACTGCAGCGCGGCCGCCGCCGCGCTCACCAGATGGCCACGTCGGTGGGGAACGCCACGGGCAGGCCGTGCTGATAGCGGATCTCGCCGCCGACGAACTCGTACAGAATCAGACCGCGTTTGTCGGCCCGGTTGTTGACGCAGTCGAACTCGGCGCCGATCACGTAGCGCGTGTCATCGCGCATGAAAGAGGTGAACCGCAGCGTGCCGAACGACGAAAAGTTGTAGCGCGGCACCCAGGCGTTGTCCTGCGGTGGGCGGCCAGTCCGGTCAGAGGCTCACTCGGCATGGATGCTGGTGCGCTCCACAACGACCATGTACACCATGTGGACATGACTGCAATGATTGTGGAAATAGTGTGCATTCTATGGCATCCCAGCATATATCATGCCTGAACTGAAACAATTGGTACAGCAGACATCACTGATCTGAACAATTGTGCTGCAAAAGCACAGGACCATACACACACAACAGAAAACACAACTAATCCAGTGACAGCCGTGTGTCTTCCACTTACCATGAGCTCATACAGCCAGCTGACCCTCGACCCTCTCCCAAAGGCTGCCAGAGCATAGGTTTTGCCCTTGTCACTGAAGATGTGCACATGATGTGCACCTGCAGCAGGAATCTCCCACACCAGCTCAGCTCCATCATCAGTCAGCACCTCCACACCTGGAAAAAAATTGTGTGAAGGACAAAATTAATTGAAACTGCTGCCCACGGATGACAAGATGTCACCATTTTCAATGCTGCATAATAAGCACATTGTTGTCAGCCAGTCTGCCTGTGGGGCAGTGTACAGCACATGTTTGTAATCTCTGGTCATCATCCAGCATCATTATGCCAAGTATATTTCAGCAAGCACTCACTTTGAAACCTTTGATTCAGAGTTGTTTTACTACTGCCAAAGAGGAAGCACCATTGTCATGAAAATGGTACCATTATCATTATTATTATTACTATTAGCCCCCATATTGCTTGCACACACAGTCTAGTCAACAGCCTTCAAGGCCATCAGGCACATCTACGTAGGGTTCAGGCTGACCAGGCTAGTATTTCATTGCACCATAACACCAAGCCCTGAGGTGCCTTCCCGTATCTCAGATTTCATCACATATGCATCAATCATATCCCAAGCACTGAACTCTATTCAACTCCCTGGTCTCTCATTAACTTCAACACACCAAGGATAGCAGGTAACGTGAGCAGGCAGAGCTAGGAGCAGGTGCAGGTGCAGGTGCAGGTGCAGGTGCAGGTGCAGGTGCAGGTGCAGGTGCAGGTGCAGGTGCAGGTGCAGGTACAGGTGCAGGTGCAGGTACAGGTGCAGGTGTAGATACAGGGACAGGCACAAGGGCAAGGAAAGACTCAGATTTTTTAAAAAAATTAAGAATCTTAGCTCATGCTAAGCAGTTCTTGTTGTGCGAGTCCAGACTATTACCACACGATCGCACCATTTCAGGCAAGTGCAGAATTTAGTGGCAAAAGTTTAACATGTCAGGCACTCTAACCAACTGAGCTACTGGGACAGAAGAATGAGTAGCATTTACTATGCAGGGTGCTGCATTTTCACTTCAAACATGCAGCTTCTAACTAGGAAATATACTAGCAACACAAGCAATAAGTGTGGATGAACTGCACTTTCTTACTTCATTTCTGTATGACATGCAACCAAAACTTGCACAGGGTTTGTCAAATTTTATCTGAACTACCAAAAACTGAAGTGGGCTACCTTGTAGGTCAACTTAACATGTGATTTGGGTCAAACTGATCAGTATCTGGTGTAAACCTCTGCTCAAGAATAGGGGTGGACAGCCATGATACAATGTCCTATTTGGCTACATCCCAAAGTCCTATCAATACCAATGATGTATACAATACAGCACAAAGGCACAAGTAATAGGGACCCATGGACCTGGATGGTACTCTTCATGTAGTCACTTAGTTTCCAGGTTTCCAAAAAATTTGGTTCCAAACATACAATATTCCTATAAACTAAGCAATCTATCATTCCAACAGATCTTGTTTCAGAAAATTATCCTGTTTATACCATTATTCAGCTCATATGTAATCTCTAATGTCAGCATCCATTCCAAAATCATGTTTCTCACTACCATTGCTATTGATAAATGCAGTGCACCTTCAAGGAAACATGGCTACTGCATGCAGGTGCAAGCTGATAATGAGGTCATTGCCAAACAAATAAGTAGCATTGCCAAGCTAATTAGCAAATTAGTCTGCCCTGGTGGCTCAGTTGGTTAGAGTGCTTGCTTCCTGATTCACCCACTGTGGCGTGGGTTCGAGTGGCTTTAGGCGCTCGCCATTTGCCCTCGACAGGTATGGCCTACAGCCGGTGGCAGCGGTAGCACTAAAGGTCAGTTGACGTCAGAGGGCAGAACCGACCGTGCCCAGCATTGCGGCATGCTAAGCTTTCAGCACTAAATTCTGCTGTTGCCTGGAATTGCGAGATGGTGTGGTGCAGGGTCAGGGCTCACACAACAAGCACCACTTAGTGTGAGTGCTGATCCCAAAAATCCATCCATTCAAATGGTTTGAACCAAATTTCTAAAAAATGAAGATTTCTTATCTCTTATTGTATGTTCATGATGAATGCCGAAAAGAACCAGAAAATCAATATTTGGAAAATGCTAGGGGTGCATTTTGCAAAATAAATTAGAGGCAGAGGTGAAAAATTATAAAACTTTACCCCAGAATCCACCTAAAAAGAAGGTCCTTTCCAATTTCACCCACTGTTCTACTAAGCCTGGAGGGCTGGATCACAATCGGTGATGGAGCCCCCTTCCTCGGGTGGTCACGAAACTATGGTAGTCTGGGATTCACAGAGGCAAGCTAGTGGATGATCAAGTTATGGGAGACAACCTGCATGCACAAATTAAATATTTCAAAAGCAGTGAATGACACCACTAACACACAAAAAACATACTAAATGTCAAAATAATGAAAAGCAGATACACAGGTGGCATCACACAACATGGAACAAATGCAATTTTAACCTAAAAGAAAAGTAGAGACTGAACCTCATTGAAATAGAACAGAAAGGGCTCCAACCTAGGCTACAAAGGACAGGCCAGACTGGTGTTGGAGCAACTGCATGGCAACCACACAATGAGACCAAACCAAACAAAAAGAGATGGGCTGCATGGGTGGTCAATAATTGTTTCATATACTTGCTTCCAAATCCAGCACTCAATAGGTAGACAAGGCAAGATTTCTATTTAACCATCTGGGGCAGAACTTTGTAAAATGAAATAGAATACATTACAGAAGACTTTTGCTTATCAGGATATTCTTGGCACTTTCAAATCACATAGGTTCTGGTTAAGGATGAAGGACCTTCAAAATCAAAACACCTGTCTATGCTATCCTAGCAGACAAACACAGCACCAGGGGGGTGAGACCTATCGCTTAAGTTGGGGAAGGAGGGGGTTGACTCCAAAACACCAAGTCCTCTCAACATTGTAGGGAAGGTGACCTACATGCCCCAATGGGCTCTTTGTGCATCCAAGCAGACAAAATTTCCTGAACCAACACTCAGAATGGCAATGGATCTTCTACAGGTCAGAGAAGCCGCTCAATATGTTCAGACTGTTAAAAGAATGTGCCCTTAAGGCCCCGAACACGCCCTAGACAGGCCATAACGGACATTTACATCTTACATAATCTGTTCGATTCGGAATGGACCTCAACATACCAATTTGAACCTTCCACTCAAAGGGGGCCGCCCCCCCCCCCTTTCACGGCAGGGAGGGTTGTCCCCAATAACCTCGATTCCCGCGTCCTTGCTCAGAACCCCACAAGGCGCAATGACCTGAGCGGGCGGGCCCAGGATCGTGCTGAAGTATGTCGGGACTCGCGCTTACGCCACACTTCGATACAAACCTGACAAATGAACATCAAAAATGATGAAGCAGAGTTAAACTGCGCGACACAAGACCATCACGCCCTTGTAATACTGAAATTTTGAAACTGCGGAACACGAGCCCCGGCGCGGCCGGACTCCGCCAACGGAACACGGGCAAGCGTCGGGGTCAACGACCTCATGCACCCTCCAGATTTGTCCGATTATGATTAGAGGTGGAATTGACGACAATGCTTCCCGCACTCCCGAAACTTGAAATCCATGACAGCTTTCAGGTTCAATAAATGACATAAATATAAGGAAAGTGAACAGCCTACAGCAATAGTATACAAACTGCTGAAGAAAACATGTCAGAATTATCGGTATAACAAAATTTAGTGGCGAAACTCATGTCCACAATAAGCAAAACGGTAGCTAGTCGCGATCTATGATGTGGTATAAATGTAATTTTCAACAACGATTTTTAATTCCAGTCGAATATGTCTCAATATCGAGCCATATGATTCCCAAATCAGTCATGATTCGAGTAACAGGCTTAAAAATGGTGCTGGTGATGTTCGATACCGAGCTGGTTTCTATACAGCTTCTGAGGGGCCTAGCCTCAGGTCCATCCAAATCGATATGTGACGTAATTTTTATATACTGCGCTGTGATTGGATATTGTCTGTCAGGGCTAACCCTTCGTTTAGGCGTGAATACATTAACAGTCAACTCAGTTGAAGCGAGGCGTATTATACGCGGCGCGAAGTAAACAAACTTTGGAGATAATTTGTTTAGGTGAGGTGGGTGGGGAGGATGGGCACGGCCTGTGTGCGTGTTTCAAGTGGTTTGCTTTCATAGGATTTCATTGAAAGGCCCGCCTACTGCTTGAAAAAGTGCTTGATGCAGTAGCCACGTTTTTAGGTATGCTGCTCAAAGACGGTCAGTGGTCTTGGTTTTGGTGGCGGAAACACGTGGCCCGCGGACGCCGTCTGTGTATGATTGCGAGCAGATACATCTCAGTTGGTGCGGTCAGCATAGCTAGTATTAAATAAGCTTATGGTCATAATCTGCCCCATTGGTCTGGTGAAATGAATCTGCTTTTGGTTGCTATGGTAAGCTAAATTTAAGCTACCTCGCTGGGTAACAACACAGCTGGCCGTCGAAGGATCAGGCTGCCGAAAGATCGATGATACACCAAATGTGCTCTTTGTGTGACAACAGTCTTAGCATTTGAACACTTGAGATCATTGCCCATATTTTGGCGCGTGGTCACCAATTTCACAATAAAATTATGGGAAGGTATTTTTCACATGGATTATAAACATTTGGCCCACTTCAATGTAACATCTGTCCAGTTCACACATGCCATTGATCCTGTGCACAAATGCTGTCCAGGTGTTTATGGAGTTGAAGTTTATTTTTTGCAGACCAATTGAAGGGAACCAAACTAAAGAAGGCTCCCCACACCAGGCACTGAATGCATATAAAAGATGTACTTTATGGTGTTATTGTGACTTACAGTATCACAGTAGAATAGCCTGCCTGCCAGTGCACAATGCTACATGAGCCCTGAAGTCTGGAACCTACACTATTATATTATCATGTTTAGCCACAGGTGAAAAATGCCAAGCTTAAAATACCAAGCTTAAATGTGTGCGGCAAAGTTGCAGGAAGGCATCCACTTGTGATAGGTAATCATAATTATTTCACCAATGATTGCTAAATATTCCTAGGTCACTCTAGAGCTTCAAATAGAATAACTGGATGCAGTTGTTTATCTTACAAGCAACTGCAGTGACAGTTATACCAGTAGGTACAATGATTCCCATTTTGCTGGCATTACATGCTTCTTGTACCAAAGTGCTAAAAATCCACTTGCTGCCAGTTGCCAAATAACTTTGAATTTTTATTTTTTGATTTCATTCAGTTCATGGTAGCCAGAAATTACCTTTCCAGCAGTGCTAATCAGAAAACATTTTCTCTATAGGCTGACATTGGTGGGCACTGCACTTAAGCACTCTGTACATGCACCCAAATTGTTGCATATTATCATGACCACACCAGATGCCATTCCAGATGTACCGACATGTTCTGCATAACAGGCATTTTTACATTTTGGTCTGTGCCTTACAGACTTTCAGTGACCTGCAATTGAGCCATGAAAGGAAATCTGCATAATCACTAACCATGAATGTGTGCATGTCAAAAGGAATTTGGGTTGCAAAGCTGAAAGTCTCATCTGATATAATCATAAAACCTGAGACAACTTTGTGTGCTATCCTTAGACATCTGAGCATCAAGATCTGAAGACATGGCAAGCCACTCTGCAGCTGACTACCAGCTGCTGTTGGACATGGAGCAGCTGGAGGAGGAGATGGCCCGCATGATCGACCATGGCGAGCTGGCCGAGACCTGCCAGCTGCAGCTCACCGAGCTAGAGATGTTGGCTGCCATGTTCCCGAACGCTGGCGAGCTGAAAGTGATCGACCCTGCGGCCGTGGCCGAGATGACTGAGTACGTGGAGGGCGGCCTGCGGGAGCCCCCGGCCCGGCTCGACTACACCATCGCCTTCCAGACCGGACAGGTGCGCGCTCCCCAGGGTGTCGGCTAGCGAAAGAGACCGGGGGGGGAGGGGGGTGGACAGCGCTCAGGCGCGTTGGCTGATTGGTGGGATGGGTGTATTTTGTCGTAATTTCTCCCCCAACTCTATCAACATCTCAGATGTCTTGGCATATTTCTCTCCATTATACCTTGATCTCTCTCAATTCTATAGATTTCTCACAAGTTATGAGCAAGAGAAGAGCCAGTTACCAATTTCTCTCCAATCTTATCATTGGTTATCATTATTACTCATTGGAATGTTGTGTGCTCAATTCAACTCCACTTGCACCAGTAATGTTCATACATATCATAAATTCTTAAATTTAGTTCATGCCAGCTGTTGATGCAGTAGGTGTGATTTCCAGGGCAAGTTGGAGTTATCGGTGCACCTGCCACTGGACTACCCCAATGTGGAGCCGGACGTGTTCGTTAGGAGTGACGGCTTGAACCGCTCCCAGTCTCACAGCATCAACCAGCACCTGGCGCGGCACATACAGGTGGGTTCGGCCGTCCACCACGGGGAGTAGCGTCTGGTCGCCTTCCACGGAGTTCGCACGGCGGTGGTGAGGGCCAGCCATAGCACGACACTGTGACAGGCTTGTTAGAAGCTGCGCACCACCATGATGGTATGTACCACCACTGTGTACCGCCATGGTTTCGCACCACCATGGTGGTATGGTGGCATCTACCACTGCTGTGTACCACCATGGTTGCACACCACCATGGTGGTGGCACATTGACGATCCGACGGACGTTGTGGAATGTTTCTTTTCCCCCAAACTGCAGTGCCGTCGTATCCACCATAAATTGGCCTGTCATGCCAGCTGCAATCTGTGCTACACCTGGTAGGGTTTCTGTTGGGTCTGCGATTGTCGGCTGACATGAGCCGGTGTGCCAGGGTTTGGAGCCTGGGCAGCTCTACATTGGATCCGTGGTCTCCTGGCTGCAGGAGAATGGAGACAAATACATTCGGAACGAGCTCCAGATCAAGGACGACTCTGTAGAGGCAAGTCACATTCCTTACTGTGAGTGAGATAAAAGCCAACAGGCAATGGGTGTTGATGGTCTTGGTGATTTTGGACATTACTTGGTAAGTATGAAGTTGCCAGGATGTTGTGAGTTTGAGGGTGCTTCGACCCCGCAGACATTGACGAGACCGGGAAAATACCGCCCTGGCCTCAACAGAGCTCAGACTGTGGACGCGTGTTGACATTCCAATCAAGCCAAATCAATGCAACCATCACCAATCTTACTCAAATTTAAGATGGGATTGAAGTGGACTCGACCACGCCGCCAAAAATAGCATGAAAGCCCGGCGTTTCCAATTAAGAGCTGTGACACCACTTCGAGAAATGAGCGCCGAACCGATGCTAATGTTGTACTCTCCGTTGCAGGAGGAGCACCCGGACCAATTCACGAGGCTCTGGATCTACTCGCATCATATCTACAGCAAGGTCAAGCGGCGAGACATGCTCGAGCTGGCCAAAGAGTGCTCCGTCACCGGCTTCAGCCTGCCCGGCAAGCCAGGCATCATCTGCGTGGAGGGACTCGCGTCCAGCACATCGGACTGGTGGAAGCGGGTGAGGGGGCGGCGGTGGCTCCGGCGGCGGCGGGAGGCCTGTAGAGGCTCCAGGCGTTAACCAGGACGCCAGACCCTACGGCATTTGCACGTGTAAAGATAGTCATGGATAGGGTACCTCTTGAAAGGATCTTATTGTCACACGGCTGTGTGATCTCTCGTGCGCGTGTCACCGCGACCACCTCCAACGAGTCGCGGTCCCTTGCCAGGTGAAGGCGTGGAACTGGAAGCGGATCATGGTGAAGAAGAAAGAGGTGGTCGACGTAGAGGGCCGCGATCCAGACACGCTGCGCCTCTTCTCCGTGTTCGAGGAGATCAACATGGCACCTGTCTCGCGCACTGGCAGCAGAGAGCACCGCATGGATATGGGTCTGTTCTTCCAGTACCTGGAGGACCACAACTGCGCGCAGGTGTTCAAGGACTACTTTGGCGTGAGCGGCCGCGCGTCAACCTCCAGGGTTTGACCCGGCCCTACTGCTGGCCATGCTAGCCTTTTTCGACTTGGCGACGGGCGCAGCCCATGGGTGTAGCTTTTTAGTTTATGCGCTTTGACCGGCTGGGCGTTTTCTGAGGCCTGGACGAAGGAATGCGCTTTGTGATGTGTATCTGGTCCACGAAAGCTGCGTTTGATGTGCCGTTGCCGCGTCTGCAAACGCCCGCTCAGTTTTTCTGTTGCGAAAGTTTCCCGTAAGTTTAAACAAACATCAGACATCGTATTTTGTGGGTGAAAGTAAATATTTGCAAAGGCTCAAATAAGCAGAGGTATTAAATTAAAGTATCGTTAAAGCTGGCCAAATATTTCGCGGATGGCTGCATTTGTAACGAATGATGACGTAACCCCATTTTTAACTCAACGCACAAATTTTGCATTGTGGGCACACGAGGCATGTGTGTGCGTTACCCCACAAGGGCGTGCAGTTAGTGAAAGCCAATCGCAGCCTCCACAACTGAAATCATCCTTGTAAAGTTAATGCTTTCAAGTATAAAGCCAGTGATTTGACTTTACTGATCCTTTAAGTGAACAGTTTTTGTTGAAATCGGTACTTTGGACTACGGACTTGCATCTCCCTACAGCAAGTTTCTTGGTCAACTGGAAGAAAAGCGGCTCCTGCCGGATGTTTACACCACGGCTTTTTCAACGCTGCTTTCCGTTTTCCAACTGTTGTGGTAGTGGCCCCGACTACACTATCGATTCAACGTAGCGGTCTGCGTGCCTGATCGACCTTGAGAGCGATAAACGCCCCGGGGCGTTCTTACGGCTTAGCCGAAGGCTGTGTCGATTATGCTCGGGTTTTGCATTCATCGTCACGTGATGACATCGCCATCCGGGCGGGTAGACTCGTGACGTTCGCGGGTTTATTGATCTGAATCGGACCTTGATCCCCCACGAGAGTGGCATGGGTGAGTTGGGGTTCGATACAGTCCGCTCACGGTCGCGACCGAGCACGGCCGCGTGCGGCGTAGTACCCAGTCCAGAGGACCTCGCCTCCAAGGAGCCCGTCCGGGGGTGTTGTTCAGAGAGGACCTCACACTACAGGCCCCGGTGACCAGTCCCAGAGCGCGTCGCCAGGAGTACCTTGGCTCTGTGTAACGCAGCTCGGGGTAGCTTGGGCTCAGTAAGGTAACCCAGGGTAGCTTGGGCTATGTGACGCAACCTGGGTAGCTTGGGCTGTGCGAAGCGTAACCCTGCCCCATGTGCTGGACTAGAGGGCACCCTACCCATGTGTACCTCAGCCGGAGGACCGCGAAAGGAGTGCCGACACGAGGAGTGCCGACACGAGGAGTGCCGACACGAGGAGTGTCCTGGCGACTCCACAGGGAGTCCTCATCCGAGTCCCCATCCCCAAGACCCCGATCCGGAGTGCTGCGCGCCAGCGTACCCGACGAAGAGCGCTCCGACTGCTGCGCCCCGTCTTGGGTATCTCATCCGCGTACGCCACCCGGAGCCAAAGCCGAAAGCCCAGTGCCGCCGTCAGCACGGCGGGCGTCTTTTGGCAGTGTGGTGCAGCGGCCCACAGGCCGGCGCTCGGGGAGGGCTGCTATACAAACAACAACCATCTGGTTCCGACGTTAGGCCGATGGGCGTTCGTTGCGAGTAGCAATTAATACCTCAAAGAGAGCCCCTCCCCCTCCCCCAGTCAATCGTACCGGCCGAATCCTGCATCGATGTGCGCAGGCTTGCAATGTTATGTGTAATGGCGTCGGCTGCATTCCCCAACGGAATCAGTCATCGGGACATCCCCACGTGGTGTGCGTTTGCGTCGTAATTTGCGAAGAAATGGGCCCCGCTTGGAAAACCGACCACAAATTTTGATGTCTTGTACTGGTGATTGTCGTCTAAGCGCTCACGCATTCATGCAAAGGTGTACGGTGTCATTAAAAGGAACAGCAAGCTGTGTTGGGAACAGCTGCTGTGTTGGGTGGCGTATTGGGTGCTGTAGACTCTAGCCCGCACATTTAGAAACCCGTGTGCCTTCTCTGCTCCCGACCTCGGCAAGAGCAAGGGAAACGACGGGAGAGTGAAAGTGATCGGACTAGTACCTGATGCACTGTAGTGTTGGTGTGGTTTTTGCAATCTCCATGTACCTGATCCACTGCGTGCGCCCAGGCCGCGGCGGCAACGCGAAATTGTTCCTACGTTAGCAAACGGATTTCGGAGCACAGTGCGCACCGGTTGCGGCTCAGGGAGGAATGCTGTGCTTCGGGCCTTACGCGGAATATTATTTGTTCGCCGCGGTAATATCTACATTTTTCGATGTTGCTTTCGAGTTTTATTAGGCGTTGCCGAGAAGATGGACTTAGTTTTTTTCCGAATGGCTCCAAATTTATGGCTGTGTTCATGTGAGTACAACCGTAAGGGAGCTGTACAAGCCGGGTGTCAGTGTTCGAAGCGGACTTGAATTGCACTTAAGTGCGCGCTCATTCCGGGGAGATTCTCTGTCTTCCATCGTGCTTTTTGCTTCTCGTTTTGGAAGGCAAAGGGGATAACTATACATATATATATATATATATATATATATATATATATATATGGTTTCCATGCTTTTGAACCTAGTTATGCTGTGGTTAGCTGAAAATACCCAGAAGCTGCTCTGAGCACCAAAACGCATGAGTGTCGGTCTTGTATTCGCTACGATTTTCTGCACAAGAACTAAAATGTTCATGCCCGACCTGGCTAACAGGTAGGCTGGAGTTCTGGAGGCGGTCGCCGTCCCATGTGGAGTCGTTGGAGTCAGTTTCTCACTGTGGTTGTCCGATGGCGCCAGTTTGGCTCGGTGTTTATTCCTAAGGCGACAATAACATGGCGTCGATTTTTTTGTCGTGCGTGTGTTGATGGCGTAGCGCGTGATACCCGTTGGGGCGCTGTGTTTTGGTGCGCGCTGGTGTGCTGATGGATCCCGCTGAGGAGTTTTTCTACGTGGTGTTTGATATAGATGTGGACCGATATTCAATACAACCGGCCCGCCAGTCCGTGTTTACGCGCCGCCATGACTGCACCGTATTTGGCGCGTCCGTGTGGCTCGACACATCCAGTGACGGCGTGTCTCAGGCAGGCGGCGCGACGGCGGTCGGCCGCGTGACCGCGCTCCAATCGCGGTCACGTGACAGCCCGGTACACCAAAACACGGTCCCCCTCCCACCCCCTGCCTCCTCCGGGTACTCACCGTGCTCGTCTCTGGTCAGCGGTAGCTGTATGGGGTGGTTGCGCTTGGTGCGATGGTGCTGCCGCTCCCTGGCGGACTGGTGAACTAGTCCTACCGCCTTCAGCCGATCGGCGAAGCCGACACGCAGACGAGTGCTGAAGCGTTCCACGATTTCTGCCGGCGAGCGCAGAGTTACAGCAAAGCGTCCCGAAGACTGCGGACGGCCCAGGATCCGACTTCTCAGTGTTCTGTCGTTTAGTTGCAGTATAAATGTGACGTAAGCCCGACCAGGACGCGAGGTGGACACTGCATAGCCTCACGCGATATGACCGCAACAGCAACAGAAGCATGATGTAAGCGGTATAACTTACGCGACTCACAGATACCTATAGGGTTTACGGATCACAGCAATAGGATCGCTATGGGTCAAGTGAGGAATGATAGGACCTGGGAAAAATCCATGAATTTCGTCGCGAATTTTTGGCCATTTTCAATCCGCCGCCCGCCCCCATTTACGCCCTGGTTACGCTGGGCGAGGTCATACTCCACGTTCATGATGTTAACATTCATTTCCTAAAAAATCATTGCTTTCAATTAAACCGGAACGTAACGCAACACTGTTCAGTCCACTAGCTCCCGTCAACTGTTAAGCTTCGTTTACGCACCATACACGCGTAGCGTAATACATCGCCGGCAGGTCTATGGCTCCCGTGGAGGTGGCAGATTGGTGGGCCGTACTATCAGGGGCCAATGCGGCACATCTGCGGCGGCCGGGCCCGTTCCGCTCCACGTCGGGTGCGACAGCGCCTGCTCACCGGTGGCGTTGTCGGCTGCCGGCCGGTCCACCCCTGCCGATGGGCCCCAGCCGAGCAGGCCCATGGTGCGGGCCAGCAGACCGGCGGGCGGCGTCGACGCGGCGGAGGAGGCCGCCGAGCCGCGCAGGCCCGCCGTCGCCCATAGCAGCGGCAGCAGCCAGCGGAGCGCGCCGCCAGCCATGGTCGGTGCTGCGAGGGGTCCGGGGTCACACGTCAGCGGTGCAGGGGAGAACAGCCGCCAGCCACGGCAGGCGACCGCTCAAGTCGTCCAGCCTGGAGCGGAGGGAACGGTCGGAGTGCGCGCCACCGCGGCCAGAATGGTACCGAGCCGGGCCAGCAGACTGACACAGTAAGGAGAACCCGAGGCGAGCATCTGCGGCGTCACACGAGCGACTCAGGTCCAAAGCGTGCCGGCCTGGACGCGTGGTACAGCTAAACGTGACGCCCGAACTAAAAACCGCAGGCGACTGTCTGGCTGGTCAAGAATCCACTAGAGTCGCTGCGGCGCAGTGCAAAGCAAACTATACAAGCAGCGTGCGGCGAAATAAAGCAGCGACATCGTTACCGGCGGTCGAAGTGGTAAAACAGCAGTACCCCAAGGCAAGTGTCAACACTTCCGCACGGTGCGGCGTTGCAGCAGATGGCTAAATTGTTTGCGGAGGAGGATATCGTCGAAAGCGTGTCATTGCTCCAAACAGCCTCCAAATCGACCGAATCGATACGGTCGCCCAACAACATGCCGAGTTGCCAGCTGCGGTGACGCAACCGATCTGACAGTCAATGCCCGGCTTACCTGCGGTACTCCAATAATCCGCCTTCCCGTCCCTCACGGCCCCTTGAGAGTCGAATGCAGGTCACGACTCGCCCTTGGTTCGGCGTGGTTCGGCGCTGTCGTCAAAGCCGAGGTGTACCAGAAACACGACCACGAAAGCCACGAGCAGCACGCCAGCAGACAGCCAGGGCAGCTCCGATTCGGTGCCCATCGATCGTTCGCCGCCGCCCACCGCACGTGACTGACCCGCGCGGGCCACAACGGGTCAGAGGTCAACATGCTGCCGCAGGCTCAGCCGCCACCACCGTCCATCGCACTTCACTGACCCGCGCGGGTCACGACGGGTCAAAGGTCAACACACGGCTGCGGGCTCGGCCGCCACCGCCGCTCACGGCCAGTCTCATATGGGTGGCCGGCAGCATTTCGACGAGCTGATCGATCGACTGGTGGGAGTTGTCTTTGGTTAGAAATCGTAGGTCACGTTTGTTACGAACAAATGATGTGCTCGTTAGTTGTGGTAGCAACATCGGGCTCGTTCGCAAAATATTTCGTCAACGTCAGCTTAAATGTCCTGACCGTGGTTTCTACAGCGAGCAGATCATTTTTTTCAGTGTCCTTGCATTTTCAAGTTCTTGATCGCAAGTCTTCTAATCAGGCGATCGCAGCGGAGTCTGTTCAGCTTTTTTTTAGATAAAAACCATGGTGAAAGTCAAACGACAAAAATATCACTGTAAAAAACGCCACCACTTCCATACGACTTGGCGAAGCCGTTCGTTACCCAGTTACTTGCCATGGTGACCATCATCGAAAGCGGACTGTGTTCCCAATTGCAACATCCCTTTTTCAATTTGTTTTTTCGAGGCCAGTTTTATCTTGAAAAAGCGAAAACAGACCGTAAGGCCCAACACCGTTAGACCACTGGTCACAATCGTTATTAGATCAAATTAGTCTTAGAGGCTATGCTGGACCCAAACACCGCAATGCACCTTTGGACCTGGCCTGAAGAGAGGCTGTGCTGGAACCTAATCTGACATTCCGTGAAGACCTCCCCCACCGGTCTCGTGCTTGCGGTTTGAGGTGGTTGAGCGGGCCCAAAGCCGCACCGGTCCCGGCAGGGGGCGCGGCGCAAACTCCGCATCGGAGCCCCCGAACCATACCACATCGAAAGGCTGCATCACGGCTTACTGCCGTCGATAAAATTTTCGCAGACTTTTTTGAAGTTAACCTTTTAAAATGGATGTAATCGGGCAAACGATTCGATATCCCCCTCCGTCCCCGAAAGAGGTTTGGCGCCGATAGGAACTGTGTTAGGTCAAAATAGTGAGCACTTATTGGTTACCATTCATTACTTGGAAAATCAACGCACCAGGCTCATAAAAAGGCTGTGCATCATGATGAACCAAATGACCGGGGTTTCAAAGGCATGCTTTACCCACGAAAAACGTCAAGATTTGGACAAATATTATCTTTCCCTGATCATATTTCAAGATATTTATATCTGATCGATATCAATTCTCCATACTCTAGATTTAGAACTCGTTCTCGAGGTCAGGCAGTAGTAATAGGCGAATTAGTCGTAGGAAAACCAGGAGCATGGATGTATAGTCTCGTTCATATTTCTGCAACATCCATTTATCGAAACGAATAGCAAAAAGATGTTTTTGCTCACAACTTACCCGTTATTTATCAAGTTACTTTCCATTATTTCCCAGATGTTTACTTACTTGTTGGCTAATTATTTACTTCTTCTGTTCGTTTAGATAAACGCCTGTTGCCGAGATATCAACGCATCAATGTCTCCGTCCTCCTGGTTTTCTACGAGGATAATGGCTCTTACTACTGCCTTATCTATGTGCGTTATATTCCCTGCTAGTGCACCTGGCAACTCACATACTTGTTTTCGAGGTTTCGCGATCGTACCTCACCCTCGGAAGGCCAAGGCTAACTTGCTGATCTTGACCTCTAATTATGCAATATTTGACTTTCGCCTGTATTTTTTTCGCCTTTCGCCTGACCTTTTCTGGAAGGGCTTCACGATCTTCAGACCATCGAATCAAGGTACAAGATTATTTGCAGCTGATGGGCTTTTATATTCACCTGGTGTAAGTTGCACTAGGTGAACTGACCCACAGAACTGGGATGTGAATTGCCCATCCAGCATTCGGTGTGAACGGCGGTGATCCTAGTTTGCAAATTACAAGATGTCGCTCAACAAAAATATGTTGACAATGACAGTTTTTTACCGAGCTCGAAAGGTGAGACAGCGCCCCCCGCAAAAGCGTTACCGTTATAGAGCGTCGCTATAGGTTTGAAAGAAATATTTCCCCCACATCCACTGGTTGTCTTAAGATTGTTGCTCCGCCTGATAAATCACACTAGCAGGAAACACATAGCGCCGCGTTATTGATGTTCGCTCGATACCCCAGGAGTGCAAGTGGCTCGACAGCTGCTGCAAATGGCATTTAGTTGATGGCCGTCGAGCGCACCTGCGGGGGTCATCACGGCACCTGGCGTCGCTGACCTTTACCGGTGACATCCAGTGTGTGTGCAGTTAATTGGCCACGCCATCCAATTTTGTCAAAATAGGCCCATGTTGGTCGCGAAATGAACAGTCTTCGCATGAGTCTATCGTCACACGGTCACGTGTCCAGATGTCCGTCACGTCGTGATGCGTGACCTTGACCCCCAGGCCCGGCCGCATCCGGCCTTCGAGCGCTGCTCAGCACGGCAGGGCGGTCGACAGAGAGCTCCAGCCGGTCCGCAGAGCGGGCGTCTCATGTGGCCAGCTGGGCCTCGCCCCACGCCCGAACAGCCGTCTTGCATACCGGTCCAGCGGTTTAAGATCACACGCTTTCGTGCAGTGAGTGCTCATCGCGCCAGGGCGACAGCAACGGTGCTTTGATGCACTGAATGCTGATGTTTGAACGTCACCGCTTGTAAAGTACCGGCGCACGTGTAGCATGCATTCATACATACATTGCGCACACACACCGCGAATCCCACCACACTGTCGGTACCGAAACTGACCTCGGGCGCAGGTCGTGGGAAACCGTGCTGACCACACCCGTGCTCGACTTCACTTCCCCCAGTGACGTCAAGCGGGATTGCCTGAACGGTGTGGACTTTGACCAGGGGCGGATCCAGAGGGGGGGGGGGCACGGAGCCCATGGCCCCCCTTGGGCCCCGAAGGGGCCCATTGGCTTCGAGGGGGCCCATAGCCAACCGAACAGATTCAGTTTTTAACACAAAATGCAACGAAGCTGGATATCTGGACTCCCAGACGACCAAAAACAGTTTTAAGCGAGGTTGAAGGACCTATGAGAAGTAAAAACTCAACGATTGGAAAGCTGTTAAATGGAAGTTTTAAGCCTCATGACACTGTATAAGGGCCCCATGCTGTTTCTGGTGGACCCATACGCCCATTTGCAGGATCATTTCGATAGTTAGGGAACATTCCACGTTTCCCTTTATTTCTTTGCATCTACTCGGGGGGGGGGGGCCTGCGCTGTTGTTGGGGCTCTTCTTGCTAGCGTGCCGGGGCACCCTTGTCAATCATGGGCTTTTCCATGGATTCTGTCCATTCGCCAGAAAGGCTGTGGGGTATAGCCGGGGACCCATGTCTTAACCTGGCGGAATATTCTCGGTTGCTCAGGGGCCCTTAACGTGGGTCTGGGTTAGCCTACCCACACACTTGCGATATGCTCCTGGGCCCTCTACATTGGTCTGGGGTGCTTCCAATTCTCCTTCACTTGCTTGGGGCCCTACACTCCTGTCGGGGGCCCATCTGATGGCCTGCTTGGGCACACTCAGTCGTTCGGGGACCCTTCACACTGGGTGTTGGGAGCTTCCTTTCTGAGCAGGGGTCCTACGCTTTGGGGTGGGGGGCTGTCTGATGACCTGCTCGGCACATTCAGTCGTTCGGGGCCCTCTATATTGGGCCTTGGGCACGTACTATTTGAATGGGGCCCTACGCACTTGTCGGGGTCCCCTCTGTTCGTCTCCTCAGCCACACTGGATTGCTCGGGGGGGGGGGGGCTGCACCTTGGTTATTGGTGTTTGAGTTTAGGGCCCTCTGCTCCTGTCGGGTTCATCTGATAACCTGTTCGAGCACGCTCCATCTTCCGGAGGCCCTGCGCACTGAGTTTTGGGATTTCTGATTTGAATGGAGGGTCTTACGCTCCTGTCGGGGCCCTTCTGATAAGATGCTCGAGCCCGTTCGAACATGGGGAACCTCTACATCTGGTTTTGGGTGCTCCTTTTTGAATGGAGGGCCCTCTGCCCTTTTCGGGGGCGCTATCTGTTAAACTGCCATGGCGCACTCGTTTATTCGGGTACCTCTACATCGTGTCGTGGGTATTTCATATTTGAGCGGAAGGCCCTACACTCTTGCTGGGGCTCCATCTGTTAACCTGCTCGAGCGCACTGGAATATCCGGGGGCCTTCCTCATAATGTTTTGGGCACTCCCTATCTGAATGGAGGGCCCTACGCACTTGCCGGGGACCCCATCTGTTCGCCGCTTCGGCCAGACTGAATTGTTCTGAGGCCCTCTATATTTGGTTCTGGTGTTTGGATTTAGGGCCCTACACTCCGGCCTGGGTCACCTGATGATCTGCTCGGGTATGCTCCATTTTTCAGGGGCCCTCCGCACTGGGTTTTGGTTACTTCTTATTTGAATGGAGGGCCTTACGTTCTTTTCGTGCCCCTTCTGGTAAGCTGCTCAGGCACATTCCATCATTCTGGGGCCATTCACAAAGGGTCTTCGGTGCTTTCCATTCGAATAGAGGGCCCTACGCTCTTATCGGGAGCCCCATTTGTTAACCTGCTCGAGCAAACTCGATCATTCGGGGGCGCTCTACACTGGGTCTGGAGTACTTCCTGTTTGGATGGAGGGCCATACGCTCTTGACGGGGGCCCTATATGTTAACCTGCTCTGACGCACTCGATCGTTCAGAGCCCTACACCTTGTGTCGTGAGTATTCCTTATTCGAATGGATGGCCCTATGTTCTTGGCGGGTCCCATCTATTAAGCTGATTGGGCCGGTGGCGGATGCAGAGGGGGGGGGGGGGGGGGGAGTGGGGAGGCACGGGACCATGCCTCCATGGACCACGCCGAGGGACCTAAAGGCTCCGAAAAGGCCTATAACCGGCCGAACGGACGTAGCTTTCTTACAACAAGTACACAACAGAATTAGAAACCTTTGTACCTGAAAATGATCAAGAACAATTGTTGGCAAAAGTAATGAGTTCAGGAGCAGACGAAGTTCATTTTTTTGCTGATTGCGAAAGTGTTGCTTGGGGGAAATTTTGGGGCTCATTACTCTGTCTAGAGGCATTACGCTGTTGTTGCCAGGCCATATATGTCCACTCGCCGGGTCAATCTGATCGCTAAGGAGCTTTCCACGTTGCCCGTGATCTCTGCATTTTCTCGTAGAGCCTAATGTGCTGTTGGGACGCCATCTGCCTCCATGCCTGAGCACTTTTGACCGTTCAGGTTTTCCTCCGCAGATTCTTCCCACCTGCCCGAAAGGCTCTATACGTTTTTTTCCATGGTCCCATATGCCAGGGTACGCTCAGATGCTCATAAGCCCTTCATTTAAGTCTCGGGTTCTTTCCACTTGTTTGGAGAGCCTTGTGCTGTTGCTAGGGCTTTTGTAAGGTAAGGCGAGGATTCACTCGATGCTCAGGGGCCCCTACTTTGATCGAGGGTTCTCTCGGTTTTGGTCTCATTTGCGGAGGACTCTTCACTCTTGTTGAGGCTGGTGTTGCTAACCTCCCGCGCACTCTTGATCGCACGAGGGTATTAATTTATGGCCTTGGATAATTCCTTGCTCAGAGGGCTCTGTGTTCTGGCCAAAGCCTTATATGTCAGCCTGCCGGGGCACTACCAATCGTTAAGGTGTTTACCACGTTGGCCTCGGATTATTTTTGCTTGCTCTGAGGACTCTATACTTGTTGACGGGAGCCACTTTGTTGGCCTCCTGCGGGACTTCTGATCCCTCACGTTCCGTCCCTATTGGCCTTGGTGTCTTCGCCTTAGAGCAGCGGTCGGATATGTGCCGGTGAACTTTTACGCGCAATTGTCGAACATAATTTTACATGCTGCAGACGTCGTATGTGTCTTTTCCATTGGCTATTGGGTGTGTGACACTTATTATACTAATGCATCACATTCTCAACATATTTCGAATGCTAGGACATGTTGCACTCCTTTAAAACAGAGGAAAAATTATACACTGTTCATCGGCCGTCAGCTGACTACAACATAAAGCCATAGCCATAAAGCCATAGCCATAGCCATAAAAGCTAACCATACAAGCCTCAGAAAGTCAAAAGCTAGCCATAAAAAGCTAAGCTAGAAGTCAAGTCCATGCTTGGTTTTGATGGTTGTTAGCAGCTTACTCAACTTCATTTTGCCTGTTGTTCCGAAACACTTATCCCCCAAAATCACATCATTTATCACGATCTGTAAAAAGTGAGTGAGCTCCATGTGTATGCATGCGTGGCGCGCCCCGCTTTATAGGGCTGTGGGCAGTCAGATAGGTTTCCACATTTCTGAAATTAATGAATAAGAAAATACACACCTACATACATATATATTTAGCTATATGTATATATATATATATATATATATATACCACATGCAATTTGTCTTCAAATGTAATGACGAAATGCAAGGATATTTTTGGTAGTGGGCCCACAACCTCCAGGGGGCCCCACAATATTGTGTGCCCCTCCCCCTTGGCAAAAGTCCTGGATCTGCCCCTGACTGACTCGCATGGTAAATACCAAATAGCTGATTACCATTCCATCTTGATAAATAGGTGATCAACCAGATTCATGTGTACAGGGACGCTATGTAGCGTCCCTGCATATATGAATTGTGGGTGGTGGCAGCGGGCTGAACAGTGAACAATAACTCAATCTTACCGCCAAAGTACGCCAACAAGCGGGACTCTCCGGATTTGGCTCGCTTTCTTCTCGAAGTGTGGGTGTGGTTAGGGGGGACCTGGGGCCCAAGTTGGGGGGGGGATGAAACACCCTCCCAACTGAATAGGAAACTATACCCCTGCTTGCTATGCTATGCTATGCAGCAAAGTCATAAAGCTTTGCTTTGTATAAGCACACCGCTTGACGTGTGCCTTACTGCCGACTAGTGGCCCGGTCAGCCCAGTCTGGTGGATTTATGACCAAGTTGGCCGAGTTGATGTGCCTCTTGAACTATCAAATTATTACTTCGTATCACGTTAACCATACATAATAAACCATGATAAGTATAATAACTGTTTAATGTTCTAGCCCGGGTTCACTGGCGGCCATGATTGAACCCCAGTTCCAGGAGATCACGCGGTAATCGATTTCATCATCATTTAATCAAAAGTTGACGGATCATGGTGGCAAGGTTGACTTTTCTGGCGATTAGGTACGCGAGTCAGGCTCTTTGGATAGGTTCGGACGAGAATGCAGGGCGTGGTCTGCATCGCCGATAAACATTCGCACGCGCTGGAGAGCGACTTGCCGCGCGCTGTCCTGCCACGAGAAACCATGATCTGCACGGTGGTATTTGTTTGGGTGTTTACCGCTGTTGGCACTTGACAACAAATGCGCAACTGTATCTTCCACAGATCACAATTAGGCAGAGGCGGTTATAATTTACCCGCGCTCGTGTCGTTTTTTTACACAAAGAGTTGCGCTTTTACTTTCTAGGCTCGCTCTGTGTTCACTATATGATGGCATTTAACTTTGTCAATGTTTAGGTCTAACGTTGTTCAGCACATCACGCGATAGACAACGGAAATAGACGGAAGTCACGAAAGTTCGTTTAATCGGTCTTTCCTTGCGGCGACTGTCTTTGGGTCACCACAGTGACACAATTATTCCCAGCTAAAGGTGACATGACGGTTGCAAACCATCACATGTGCTTTCCTTCCCATGGGGCCCGTGCAAGCTTGCTTGAGAACTCGTTTACGGATGCCGAAACAAATGGTAACAGTTTGCCTTCCAAAAGGGGCACGCCCACAAGCAACACCAGTGAGACGGTACCAAGTTTAAAACGATCACGGCTCGTATTTACTTCCTGTAATTGTTGGCGATGTAGACGGCGCGCAGACGCAAAGGACGCCTGGTCTCAGCCCACACCTTTGTATTATGTACATCTGATGGGCCAACCAGTCCTACAGCAGCCCGGCCGCCCGGCCAGCGTCCACGCCAGGCCGATGAGGTTTGCCTGTCGCCGCCCCCTGCCACTCTCGCTGCCCGAAGTCCTGCAACAAGGCCGAGATGGCCAATAAGTCTTGATGCCCGTGGCTGGTCGCCACAACGCACGAGCCCGCAAATAGTGCGTTCACCGGCAGCATGCTCTAGGGCTTGATGATGGCCTTAAGGCAGCGCCAGAAGTAGCCGGACGTGTCGTCCTCAACGGCATCGGCCAAGCTCTTGCCGTAGCGTCGCTGGTACGCCTCCTTGATGTTCTCCAGGTCGGCCTCAGAGCGCGTGACGAGAATGCGGATCAGGGTGCCTTCGTCGGTGCCGAGTCCGCGCATCGCTCGGTACAGCCGCTCGGCGAAGTAGGCCGGCCGGTCGGCGCCGCACTGCGCCAGCGTCAGCAGCGCCGCCCGCAGGTCGCCGCCGAACGCCGCGCGCACCGCCTCCTCCAGGCCGCGGCCGTCGCCCGCCTCGGGGTACAGCTCGCTCGCGCGGCGCAACAGCGATGGGCTGGCGCCGCTCAGCGCCTCGGTGAAGACGGCGGCGTCGCGCGCGATCGCCGCCTGCACCAGCCGCCCGGCTAGCGCGCGCGCGCCGTCCTCGCCGGCGGGCGCGGCGGCGTCGCCCTGCCGCCGCACGAGCGCCAGCGCCAGCTCGTGCGTGTCGCCGGAGAGCGCGGCGCGTAGGTCAGCCTCCAGCGAGTGGCCGTGCAGGCGGCGGTAAGCACGTATCACGTCCTGAAGGTCGGCCGGCTCACGGCCGCACAGCACCTCGAACAGCGTCTTCTGGTCGGTGGAGGCCCCGCGCATCGCGCGTTGCGTCCAGCCGGCCAGGTACTGGTTCGGCCACTGCAGCAGAGCTAGCAGCGTCTCGCGCAGATGGCCGCAGAACTCGTGCCGCAGCGCCTCCTGCAGCGGCGGGCTGTGCTGCGCGTTGTACACGTCCTCCACGTACTTGCGCTCCTCCAGCGTGTGCTTCGTCAGCACGCCGATGATGGCGTTGGTGTTGGTGGGCTTCTGCAGCGCCGTGCGCAGGATTTTCGCCTGCGCGAGCGCCGCCTCTTCGTCGAAGCCCTTGTGCGGTCGGATGGTTCCCCGCGGGGCTATGATCGTCGGCCTGGTGCCGGCCCGCTTCGCCTTACGTCCTCCGTCGTTACCCTTAGGCATGACGTCTTCGGATAGCTCGCCGCCCGCACTGGTTGTTCCGGCCTTGCGATGGTCCACTGGAGCTGTCAGCAGCCGACAACGGCTAATGCGTGACTGCGCTCGGTCCAATAGCCGCCCAGTAGTCTCACCGCAACAGAGTGGTCAGAATGTGACCAGGATTTTCGACGGAGTTTTACTGAGAGCGAACGCCGCCACCACGTGTCCCCCTGGTTGCAACGGCCACCTACCGGCTACTCGAGGTCTCGGAGTATCAAAAGTTACTCAAACTCCAGACCTTCGGACCAGCCTGTGGGATTAACAGACAGTGCCGCAAAGCTTCGTTGCTTTCTCTTTCGACCTCCCCTGGCTACCAGGCATTGGGATTCGCGATAGATCAGCTCTGCTCACGGAGCGTGCTGAGCAGGTCTCCTGACGAAGACGCCTGGGACGAGCAGGTTTTCTGAAGAAAACCGTTGGGTGATATCCTGACAAGGCACTCGGATGAGTCGGTCTTCTGTGTCCGCAAAGGTTTGTGGGCGGGCGGTCTCCTGACAGAGTCACTGAGGTGCACGAGTCTTCCGACAGAGAGCCTCGGCCGAGACCCTTTCTGTCTGTCGACGGACTTTCGATTTTCGACTTCTGGCTCTGAGGTCTGTCTTTCGACAGACTTCAGTGAGCGGGTCTCGTCGCGAAGTCAGCCGGTGACCAGGTTCACGACGGAGGCCGCGGTGGCAATGCGACGAAGGCCGAGTATCACCGCGTTGTGGTACGGAGCGGCGTCAACAATCGATGTCGGTGGGTCGGCCCCGGGCGGGTGTTATCGCGGTGGCATGGTGACTCGCGCCAACGGACAGCGCGCACGCGGCGCTCCCGCTACCCGCCCCGCCTCCGCCCGGCACGGTCGCCGCCGGACAGACACGCAGACAGCCCGCGCACCCCACGGACACGCAGACAGCTCGCGCGGCCCACGGACATACAGGCAGCCCGCGCGGCCCACGGACCCACACAGACAACCCGTGCGGCCCACGGACACACAGACAGCCCGCGCGGCCCACGGACACACACAGACAGCCCGCGCGGCCCACGGACACACAGACAGCCCGCGCGGCCCACGGACACACACAGGCAGCCGACCATCTGTGATGTGATCCAACCTACAGGCGGCCTCGCGGACGGACCAAATAGGCTTAGACGCAAGCGTCAGTGCTTGCTAAAGCCAAACTGCGGGGTGTTGCAGCTGCACGTAACGCTGCAATGTTTTAGACACGGGCTACTTTTCGGGAAACATTTCGGCTAGCATTTTTGTCATCGTGTGATTTGCCATGTGTTTCTCAGCAGCCAACTCTTCCTGAGCGTCGTTCAGAGCCAGAGTCCAGGCGAAGACGGCTTGATACCTGAGGGCCTCATGCCCAGTACCTCCCCCGTAGCCAGGACCGCTGCAGCTGACCTCGACGTACCTGCAGTGAATGGCCGAACGCCACGCCAAGCCACTATTCACGGCAGGCATTGACAGAGGACACGTTCACAGAATAATGCAGCACGGCCTCAAGCTTCAGCGTTGACGGCGAGGCACGGCGAACGGCCGAATCCGTCCGTGGACGAGGTGGGCGGCCATGCCAATAATTACGCGCAGTGCCAGACCCAAGCGACGAAAACAGACAGCAGCATGAGCACTCACAGAGCTCTGCGATGATGTACGAGAGTCATCAAGTTAATGGTTTGCGGGGATCGCCTACCAAATTAACCGAGCGCATGGCATGCACGCGCTGGTGTCTGGCATGAGGCACCGCGAACAGGACGATGACGGGTGGACGCGAGCCTGCACTCCTTTACTGGTAAGAGAGAAGCTCGCGGCAATGGAGCACCGTAGTGAGCCCGGTCGGGCATTATATTCGGACAAAAAGCTAGCCTTTTACCCGGATGAGCCAGGTGCAAGGTTGGGGGAGATCAAACAGAAACGAAAAAAGACTTCGTTCGGACGACTGACTATGAAAGGGGCGCAGTGGTGGAGAAACATATCTCCCACTGGTGTGAAGGGGAGGAAATAAAAAAGCACGGAACCTCTCAATCTAGCTCACAGCTCCCGAGGCGAAAAAAACCGGCGGCGTTTCGGAACGTTGGTGTCAGCAGACCCCGGCCCAGCCACCGTTTCCAGCCATTCGTGCGTTATTGACTGAGCTGGCCAGCAGGTGACGGCAGAACGCGTAGGCCAAATTCCTGTTCGGACAGGTGCAACAGCGCGGCGCAGTGCACGAGACCATGAATTATGAACCGCACACGAGCAGGTGACGGAGGGGGCGCCTGTCAATGGGCAAGACGCCAGGGTTTCGTCTAATATGCCCCCCAAGGGAGTGCATTAGCTGAATAACATTTGCGATGCAGCCACATAATCAGGAGTGTTGTTTCCTTTTCAGCCCCGCCCCCCCCCCCCCCCCCAACTGGGGCTGCTTTGACCCTTTAACTTTGAGAAGAAAGTGAGCAAAATTCGGACAGACACCCGTTTGTTATCGCCTTTTGAGGGCAGGTTGCGTCGTTTTTCACTGCTGAGACCCCAACTGATTGTAAGTAACTGCATCCCCCCACACCCCACGCGCACACAATTCGGAACGTCTGCAATAAGTAGCACGCCTATGTGCTGCGCTCAGCGTGTAGCGGACTATGCGTTCGCTGGTTTGTAAACCTCGTATAAGTACTGCAGCACAGCTTGCTTGGACGAAAAAGGGCAAGACTGGCCACCCGCAAGGGCTGCAGGACGTTTCATTTATAGTGCATGACAAATGTTTCGGAAAAAAATGCTGAGCTCCCAGCAGATGAAAGTGTCAACAAAGAGCCTACCCCAAAGTTTTGCGACATGGTTGTTAAGACGACTCAGACCATACAGAGATGAATCGCCTTTCTATGGAACGCCTGCGGCTCGGACCTGTTTCCAAACAACCCAATAGCTGCAGGGCCGGGCGCGGTCGCGGGCGAGATGTAAATAACCCTCGTTAACCATCGCTCACCGGTTCCCGCCCCAAATTCAGGCGCATGACAAACGACAATGGCGGCGAATTGGTTTATTCAATGGATATCCCCATGACATACAGATAGCGACATGTGACGGACCAGGAGTAGCCTGGACACGCAGAACAAAACACACAAACATTGGGATAAAAACTCTGTGGAAACCGGGCGGCAATATGCCACGGTCGTCCATAAACAGCGGAGCGTTTCGATTGAACCAGGCAGTACGACGCCAGAGTGAAAGACTGCACTTCAGTTAGCGCTATTTGTGACACTCAGACTTTGTCTCATTCAGCTTACCTTGAGACAAGCGTCGGACGTGGAATGACATGCATGCCGGCACTGCGTCAAACACGGACAACTCCATAAAGTAAATCGGTTTAGGTATTCCCACCAGTAATCGTGCCACAGGCATAACGCATGAATAACGCATTTCGCAATCAACCACGCGGCACGGTTTCCTTTCCACAGCAATATAACAAACATTTCAGTACAGTGAACATCGTAAACATTCGACGCATCGTTCCGTATTGCGGTGTGACACAAGTCCGCCACTCCAGCTAATGACGTGGCACACTAGCGACCCCTGGCCCGGTCCGTGACGAGGCGACGCCGCCGCACACCTGGACGCCAGCCTGCGGCGGCACCGACCCGTGCCGCGCGCCACGGGTCTCAAGGCGGAGTCCGGTCAGACCCCCGTGCGCCCCGACGGGCCCTCGACGGATGGCGGGCAGGACGCTCTCGCGCCGTCGCTGGCTCGGCCGTCAGCGCGGGGCTGTCGGTCGTCGGCCGGCGCGAGCCGCTGAGCGCGCCGCTCGCCGGACCGTCGGCCGGAGCCGGCAGGCCGACTGAGGCCTTCTCACAGGCAGCTGCGAGACAGCCGGGCGTTCTCCGAGACGGCATGTGTTTCACCGCGATAGCCCTCAGTTCTCCGAAACCGCTGACACTTCTCCGAGCCGGCTGGCGGCGCGTCGCCGATCAGTCGGAGGCCAGGGCGAGCGGCTGCAGCCGCTGCTCCTCGGGCAGCTGCTGGTTGAGCTCGCGCAGCTGTCGCACGGTGTCGTCGAGCAGCAGGTGGCAGCGCTGCACGGCGTGCGACACCTCGCCCACCTTCTGCAGCCGCTCGGCGTGGCGCGCGAACGCCCGCTGGCGCTCTGTCACCGTCGACAGCAGCGCCACCGACTGCTGGTCCAGCTGCCAGCGGTGCGGCGGGTCAGCAGGAGCGGGGCGGCCGGGCGCACGGAGCGAAGGCGCGGCGCCGGGACCGCCGCCACTCTGTGTGTCCTGCTGCTCCTTGTGGAGCGAGTCACTCTCAGTGCTGGTATGAAAACCCCAATGTTGCTAACAGGCTCCAAAGTGGGTATGGAGTCAGCACACCCGTTCTCAGCTTCCAATGCTGCTTGTCAAAAATGGCAATTTAGAAACAAGGTATTGTCCATTTTTAAGTTCTGAGGTAAACTAAAGATGATCCTAACGCGGTTGGACGGATGCACGCGAATAAAACTGTAAATCGAACAATGTCCTGAGCTGTTTCGGTCCAGATAGGCTGGCGAAGTTCGCGTTTGAAACACCCAGCTTTGATGGTGATATATGAAAAGCTGTTAACATATAATACTGACTGAAGCCCACACCATATCCAACGTTTCCGGGCAGGTAACCTAAAGCTGGTTCCTGCCTGCATAACCCTCGTTAACCAAAACACGCGATACTTCTTGCTTCCTACTGACAAGGCTACTTGTGCCTCCTGATCCCCCTGCGCACACCTGGGCGACCTTGGCGGTGACCTCGGCCTGGCGGGCGGCGGTGCGCTCGGCGCTGGTGGCCAGGTGGCGCTGCAGTCGGCCGGCCATCTGGCGGACGGCGGCCGAGTCGAGCCGGTCCAGCACGTCCGGGTCGCGCGAGCCCGGCAGTGTCAGGGCGCCCCTCATCACCGGCAGGAAGTGCGGGATCAGCTGCGGCAGGCCGGCGCGGCTGAGCGCGGCGCCGCGGCACGGACGGCCGCGCGCGGTGTGCGCTGACCGACCGCGGAATGGAGGAGTCTCAGATGGCACGGCGCGAGACAATCGCTGACCGATAATAACCCGTCACGAAGCGGCCGCGTTTTTCTCCCGACCGTGCCAAGGAGCCAGGCCCCCGTCTCTGACGCAGGTTATATTCAGCCTTGGCCAGGACCCCGCCTCCCTCCCCGATTGCATTGCACAACCCGACACAGACGACAGCAGCATCCCACACACGGTGCCGCCGCCGCCGCCGCCACCCGGGGCCGTACCCTGAGGCGGCGCAGGTCGGGGTCCTCGTCGGAGCCGGCGGCGGACGCCGCCTCGGCCGCCTTCACCACTACGATCTCCTTGGGCAGCAGCGGGGCCTGTTTGGAGCGGCCCGGCCGACCGGGGCGCAGCCGGCGGCCGCCCGGCCGCGGCGAGTCAGCTGCCGGTTAGATCACAGCTTATTGGCCGTGGGTCACCTTCTGACGCATCACAAAGCTCTGGGCATTTCGCGCCATGTTGCAGGAGGTCACGAATCATGCCAGTTACAGATTACAGCGATCGGGGTCATGGTTCACGAGATCACGCACCACGTGGCGACGAATTAAACAAGTTGACAGATAGCGATGGCATCGCTTACACAGCCTTGGATGCGCCGCAACGTTCCACTGTTACGGGCTGACCACGGAGATCGTTCTGGCCTCGTGCTCTGCCATCACCGGGCCTGCGCGACCCCTCCACTCCGCGCCCCGCCAGCCGGGCACGCGCGGCGTCTCACCGTCGCCGATGGGCAGGTTCTGCGTGTACGAGACGTACGGCACCTCGGCGTCGGAGCAGACGCTGTTCTGCGGCGAGACGGGCGTGCCCGCCGGGCGCGCCCGCTCCCGCTCCCGCTCCGCTCGGCCGGCGCCGGCCGTGCTGTGCTCCGAGCCCATGGCCGTGCGCCCTGCCGGACGGCGGAGCGTCAGCCGCGCGGCTGCCGGGGCGAGCCTCGGTGCCGGCCGCCGGTCAGCGCCTGCTGGCTGGGGTGGGGGTGAGAGCAGGACAGGGCACCGAGTGGCAGTGCCCGGTGATCGTGGCCGGGGTCCGGACAGACGGCAGGGCGACAAGGTCGACAAATTGGCACGGCGTGTGGTTGGGGATGATGATGATAATGACGACGACGACGGCGACGACGGCCGGAGCAGAGCGGCTGTCGCTCCAGAACGGATCGACCCGGAAGGAGATCTCGAGAGAGAATGTCGGCCGTGCTAAAGCTGGGACGCATATGACTAAGCGGTGGTAAAACTGATCCGCTTTCACTCCTTACACCCCGCTTTGCACCCGAGGCTTGGAGTTGGCAACGCACAGGCGTATCGGGGTCAGGTGTAACCACCCGGTCACCTGCGAAGCTGTGGAGCATTTCGTCTACGAGCCCCCCAAAACCTTAGGTGGTGGGATCACGAAAGGAGCTAAGACAATTTGTCGCAGTCTGATCGGGAAATATTTTACAATCTTGTTTTTCGTTGCCAGCTGATTAATCGTTCTGGGCAACGGAAACTTAGTGGCAAATAGTGCTAAATAATCAAACATTGGCAGGATATCACACAGGGATGGTTTCAACAGGCATCAATAATAGCATTTTTCTTCACACGCGCTCAGGTTGGAGTGGGGGAATTTCAACCCTCAAATGCTTTTCCACACCTGCCTCAAGCGCAGCAAACTCGCGCCTTACTTTGCTAACTTTGCATTGATGTGGCGAATTGAACATCCGATTTTTGTGTGTAAAAATTGGGTGTACTTTGAAAGGACCTTGACCGATGACAGGCCAAAGTCAGACCATGGCTGCCAGCGAGGGCAATCCTAGGAAATCGCTCAATATGACGCAGCAACGGTTAGACGAGGTCACGCATCTCTGAGACGGTTTCTTTGACAATAAAACAATTTAATCTAGCATTATGACTGATTTAATTGACCTTGGGTCAGGTATGAAGGTCATGCCGAGGTTAAAACAAAATTGCTTTTGCTGAAAAACTTGCTTGATGGGATGGCATTTTACACTCATTTCGAATTTCTTAATCGTACGAAAAAAATGTGTAATTTGAATTCATTAAGGTCAAAAGAGGTTACTGAGCCAGAACGACACCGATTAACCTTTCGTATTTAGGAACATACCGCCTCGTGTAATCTATGCCTTTTATCGAAATTCAGACACCAAAACAAGCTCGCACGCTTTTGGCCACCGTGACCATTAAAAGGCCAATAAGGTCACTGACCTGAACCGAACATCAGCGACCCTTTTGCTAAGCACAGGTAGCTTGGTTGAAAGTAGCCACATCAGGAGGTCTGGGGCACTTTCGGACACCTGTCTAGAGTTTGATTTCGTTGAACCGTATTTGACCCAAAGGGGTCCGAACCTCAGGACCTAAAAATTTGGCACAAGTGAGTTCACAAACAGGCCTATCTATCCTGTGAACTTGACGTCTATAACTCTATTAGTGTTTGATATCTCAGGAAGCCAAATTGACCACCCTTTCCGAGCGTCGTCGTATTTAACGGGCCAACGGCGCGCGCGTCATAGCATTTCAAGCCCCCATACCATCACCATCAACATAATTATCAGTCGTCATTCATCAGTCATCCTGCAAGGGAGTGACCATCGTCAACATCATTCCGACTCAGCCATACCCACGTGACGAACAAGACAGCAAAAGTCGACAATGTTGAGAAGTTTCAACAGCGCCGGACGGACACAGCCTTCAGCGCGCCGCGTGTCAACAGCGCCGGACGGACACAGCCTTCAGCGCGCCGCGTGCCAATAGCGCCGGACGGACACAGCCTTCAGCGCGCCGCGTGTCAATAGCGCCGGACGGACGCAGCCTTCCTCGCGCCGCGTGTCCGGTTCGGCGGAGCTGCTGCGTCCTGACGTGCCGCGGCGCCGCGCGCCGGCGCGCCCGAGCGCGACAGTGCTCTCGTGAGCCGCCGCCGCTGAGCCACGGCTCGCCGCAGAGCTTTCTTCTGGCGGTCGCGCGCCGCGACGGCGGCCCGGCGCCGCTTCGTAACGAGCCCCGGCGCGCCAATTACGCGCTGGCGCCGCTCGGAACCGGCGAGCATCCGGCGGACTTGACTGGGTCAGCCGCTCGGCGGCCGGAACGGACGAGACGTCATGGTTTCTTCACAGCCGCCGCCGACGTGACCAGCGCAGGCCGGTGCCGCGCCTCGCACTGCACGCTGCACGCGCACAAGGGGCAGAGGGACGAGGGGCCCGAGCGAGGCTGGGTTGAGGCGGAGTTGGCCGATGGGCGCGTTCGGGGTTGCTACAGTGCAGCGAACTTTCGATTCTGCAAAAAAATCCTCAGCACGACTAAGATGTCACGGACACTGCTAACATTACGAAAATGTGTGTTGGGTACGCGTGAAATATCCGCACGGTAAATACAATGACTATTGGTTCATTGAGTGCAACACGTCATATCAATCACATCGTTTTAATACTGCTACTTCACTCCCCGGGTGAGCATCCGGGGAGTTCTTTGTTTCAGCTCCTAAACCTACGTGTTGCCGTCCTACGCCTCCAGCCGTTGCCTCCAGCCGTCCTACGTTTTGGTGGCGAGGGCGTGGCCACTGATGCCCCCCCCCCCCCGGGCTGAAGATGAGAAAGAGAAAGGACCGACACCGACCCGTTTTGCCCTCCATACACTCCACATCGAGATTAGCATCGTCTCCATGGGTCGCACAAGGCCTGACAGCGGGTGGTTGATACCCGCGAGCAACAATGGCGTCCGCGAAACCGGCACAGCCCGGGAGCATCGGGGTCGCCGGTGTCCAGCACATCAGATAGTTCAGACTTAGGGGCCAGACCATCCCAGCGCTCGGTGCCGAGAACAAAAAAGTGGCATACTTACTGCCGCCCACGGAAAGAAAGGGAAAATCGTGTGCCTGCCCGTCACGCCGGGTATATTACGGGGCACGCTGAGGATTTCATGCACGAGGACGCCACCAGGGTGCATCGTTGTTTACACCAGTTTTCACGTAAACGAAGAGATGCCATGCACGGTACGGACGCAGCATGGCGTTCTACAGGGTGAAAACGGATAGAACACACCAAATGCCACACAAAGCTGACAGATTTGGGGCTCGATGATTTGGTCACAATTCAAGTTCTTGATACAGCGTTTATGAATCGAATAACAGCCGTAGCGAACCAGTAAGAATGCACCCGCAACCAGAACGCTCAGTAAAGCTTAAATATGACATCGCGTGGTGGGGTTAAGAAAGGGGCTGGAGAGGACAAATTCGTTGATACGCGAGAGCTGTCACTGCCGTGGTAGCGAAGTCAGTTAAACCGGTAATCGGCACGCCAGTTACCGGTTAAACCGGCGTATACCGGTCAACAGCTATCTCGGTATATACCCTATACCGGCCAAACCTGCATATACCGGTTACATACCGGTTAAACCGGTACATATCAGTTTAAGCTTCCGTTTATACACCTGACAGCGAATCGCTGATATTGCCGTTCTGCTGAACAGCAGATTCGCCGTCGTGCATCACACGGACACGGCAGCGTCCAAGCCAAACGTAACAGATGAACTGCCCAATTAAATCAGACAGTGTACAGTGTAATAAATCAGACGGTGAATGCCGGCTGTGTACATGCTGTCAGTGCTCACGTCAGACGCGTTGCTGGACACGGCAGAATTATTGCGAGCGAGGTCACAGGCTGAACGAGCTCCTGGTGCTCCAGCTCCTGGTCGACCCCTCACCTCCCCCTGAGTATTGTGTAGCTTCAGCGATGCGGCCGATCTTGCCAGTCACGCACAGCTGCACTGACGCAAAATGAGTTGTGTGTGCGTGGGTGGGGTCGGGGGGTCATTCAACACGTGGGAGATGACAGGCGAATCCACGGCAAATGACCAAATCCCGGATTTTGCTGATTTTTTTCTTCCAAAAAACTGAGGGAGGGGGCTGGAGCCGAAGTTGGCGTGCGTGCGTGCGTGCGTGCGTGCGTGCGTGCGTGCGTGCGTGCGTGCGTGCGTGCGTGCGTGCGTGCGTGCGTGCGTGCGTGCGTGCGTGCGTGCGTGCGTGCGTGCGTGCGTGCGTGCGTGCGTGCGTGCGTGCGTGCGTGCGTGCGTGCGTGCGTGTGTGTGTGTGTGTGTGTGTGTGTGTGTGTGTGTGTGTGCCAGTGAGCTAGATTGCCTCGCGGTGGGACAGCACAATAAGATTATGCTTATAACACCATGATTATTGCTCATTTCGAACCGACATTGATGAAGCCACGCTTCACTCAGTATGGCATTACATGTGTGGGGCCGTCCATGGATTACGCTACACATGGAGAGAGGCGTTTGGAGCGTAAGGGAAGGCTCACGTGTGGTTGTAAATAATGCTCGAATTCCCCTCCCCCCCCCCAAAAAAAAAACAACTAAGACCGTGAAGCCTTATGCTCTTGGTTTCCTCTCAGTACAAGGAACGCGTCCGTTATTTATCTCTCATCTTTAGCTCAATCAGGGGTCAAAAGGACGCCACTTTCTGGGGACATTACGCTTGATACAGCGTAACAAGGGAGAAGGGAGCTTCACCTAGTGTAGTGCGTAACCAGGGTGACGGAGGGTTGATAAATGACCAAAAAAGCGTTACGTTATTTATGGACCGCCCACGTGCGGCTTATGTTCATATTGTACATGCGCCTATCACATGTAGTATCACGGCAACTTCTGCCGGGCTCCCACGGCACGCCGGACATTCCCGGGCAGGGAGCTTGAGGAAGACCTGCAATCAATTCCTTTGGCAGGTACGATTGGTGGTCTTTTTCATTTTCAGCCATTGTGGGCATTCAGGCCTGATACCTTCAGGCTCCAGCAGGCAGAAGAGCTTCCTCCGGATTAGTGTTCTTATAGCATTACCGTAGTCATTGTTTTTGCAGTGGGCCGTTCCGTAACAGAGCTTACGGTCGGTGCATTACAATGTTCTAAACAAATAGGCAGACAAAGTCAGCAGTCGATACTAATCTTTGTCGTGCTCCTTTCCCAGTGTTTTGTCCCATTCACCTCCCTGGCCTGAAGTCAGCATACACATCTCGGGGAAAGTCGTCCCCACATCGTACCAGAACACGAATCTCACGAATCTTTGCTGACAGAACAGCGACACATCCGTAGTGACTGACAGCCAGAGCGAGGCGGACGGTGATGCGACCCCTGGCGCGCACCAGAGTGCGACAGAGGGGAGAGGGGGGGGGGGCGTGCCGGTTACCCGCCTCGCCGACCCCTGGCGCGCACCAGAGGGCACGGCAGAAGGGGGGGGGGACCGCACCGGTTCGGCAGTTCGGCAGAGCGGAGGGGGGGGGGGGGGGGAGGCGTGCCGGCTGTCTGCCTCGCCGACCTCGGCCGCGCATCAGAGAGCTCGGCGGAGGAGGGGGGGGGGGGGGGGGGGCGGTTGTCCGCCTCGCCGACCGTCGCCACCAAATGGGCGAAACGCCGAGACCCAGATCGAGCCGTGTCACCGCGACCCCCCGAGGGAGGAGCACCAGATAGCAGGCAGAGCCGAGACCCAGATCGAGCCGTGTCACCGCCACCCCCTGAAGGAGGAGCGCCAGATAGCAGGCAGAGCCGAGACCCAGACCGAGCCGTGTCACCGCCACCCCCCGAGGGAGGAGCGCCAGATAGCAGGCAGAGCCGAGACCAAGCCGAGTCGTGTCACCGCCACCCCCTGAAGGAGGAGCGCCAGATAGCAGGCAGAGCCGAGACCAAGCCGATTCGTGTCACCGCCCCCCCCCCCCCCCCCGAGGGAGGAGCGCCAGATAGCAGGCAGAGCCGAAACCAAGCCGAGTCGTGTCATCGCCACCCCCTGAGGGAGGAGCGCCAGATAGCAGGCAGAGCCGAGACCAAGCCGATTCGTGTCATCGCCACCCCCTGAGGGAGGAGCGCCAGATAGCAGGCAGAGCCGAGACCCAGACCGAGCCGTGTCACCGCCCCCCGCCCCCCCCCCCCCCCCGAAGGAGGAGAGCCAGATAGCAGGCAGAGCGGGACGTAATAGCGCCCACCAGCTTCTCAGCCGACAGCACAATGGAGCTAAGGTCGGGGGCGGAGCAGCCGTCCAATTGCCGGAGGTGGCAACGCGCGGTATCTGTTTGCGCTGGAGCTAGAAACCAGCGACGCGCGACATTTGCATGCGGTGGACTGAGACAGGCGATCGCGTTCAGAGGGTAACTGCAATTCGGACAACCCTCTTCCTGCTCCCCCCGCACTCACGTAAGCCAGATCTTCAGCGTATCTCCACACGCGAGGAGAGTTCCGGCCCAGACTGAATCGGCGTTTTCTCCGCTCGAGTCGTGCGCGCGGGTAGCCAGCGTGACCCGCCTCTAGCCTTGGTCAAGCGGCGTGACTCCCTGCTGCAGTTGACGGCGGCCGCCAGAGGGGTGCAGGTGCGCGAGCAGACGCCAGACTTGAGACACGCGCACTCTCCGTGCCGGACAAAAGCCGTGGATTTGCGACTGGCGGGGTGAACCGTGAGACTGCCGGCACCAGACGGCCGAGAAGCGGCGAACGCCAGCACTGAGTAGCCGAAGGGGACCTGCCGCCTCTACTCCACAACGGGACGTGGCGGGTCCACATCCAGGCCTCCGCCGGCCGGGCCCCTCCCCCGCAGACCGGTCCGGACGCCGCTCGGCGCCCCGGCCCGACCTCAGCGACCCTCTGGCAGCCCGAGCGAGCCTGGCGCCATGAGCGGCGCCTCGCGGCCCCGATGGCGGTAGGCATGCGGCCGAGCGGGGCCGCGCTGCTGCTGCTCTGGCTGGCGGCGGCGGCGTCCGGCGGCGCCGGCGGCCGCCAGCGGGACACTCGCCGCCGCGCCGACTTCTACCGTCGGCGCTACCTGGGCCTGCAGCGCGGCTCAGCCGCCGGCGCCGACGCGTCGCCGCCGACGCCCGGCGGCGGTCAGGGTGACGCGGGTGACGCGGGCGTCGCGGAGGGACAGCTCCTTGCCACCCGGCTGGGAAGTGCGCCGGGCGAGTCGGAGGGCGAGCCCGGAGGACCGCCGAGTGGCGCGGGGTACAGTGATGGTGCCGGGCTTCTAAATGGTACAGCATTAAGTGACTACGGTGCGGAGGATGCAGAACTGGGTGTGAACAGCATCGATGGTCTGGTGCTAAGCCAAGGCGTCGAGCCTTTCGACGGAGATCGGCACAGCAAGTTCTTGTGTGAGTACCGCCCCATGTGGTTTCGCATGTACCAATGCGCAAAGTATTCCTGCACGAACAGCATTCCTGGACCGATCACATTTTGCAACGTAGGTACAAATATCAATTAAATCTCGCGAGCTTCGACACCCCGTCACCGCTTGCAGCGTGGGGATAGGGGTCAGAGATTTGATTCACTTTGAGGGGTCACTCTGATTTCACAGCTATACGCTAAGGCCCAACTTCGAGAACACGGCAACAGCCCTGTCTTGCTCCTCAAGCTGGCTCATGACGTAGCGGTCTTCGCGGGTAATTTGGCGCCAACAATGACCTTGCATGACATTGACAAAATTCACGGCCAGTGACGACGATCACCGTACAAAACAGCTTTACAATTTTTGGGTAAACGGATATGGTGCAAGTAAAGCTACGAAAGCGTGACAAAATTCCGATTTCGTAAATTTTCGCAATGCGGACTTCGGCAATAATGTTTATTTGTTTATTTTATTTTATCACAAACACAGCAGCATTCCATTAACAGCCGAGGTAGTTTAAATCAAATACAATACACATCACACAGTAGTATGAACATAGTTAAAGGATGAAACACCTCAAAGCGAAGTGGAGATGCTACAAAGATAAAACGTACTTGATCATTTGAACTCTAAAAATGCCAAAACTGTCATGGAAGACATCCGCGCTAGCGTTCGTCCCCAAAAAGTGTACCCAACGCTTGGCAGTCAGCAAAACAGACCACCCTTTACTGTCCGCACACGATCGCGAGATACACCGAGCAGAGTTCGGGCGCGGGTCGGTCAAGGCTGCACAAGCAAAGGGAAGCAGCTGAGCTGGGTTTGAGAGTCCAGTTTACCTTGCAAGATGCTTCTCAGAAACAGTAAATCCTGCTGCACTCTTCGTGCTACTAGGGATGAAATTGTGTAATGAAACGGAAGGCTGCCATAAGGAGAAGCTGTTTGTCCTGAGAATGTGTGAGTAAGCAACCAAATAAAGAGGTTGTGCTGCGCTGGATCAACCCGCATTGTGTGGGCGTTGACTGCACCAGTCCAGACCACGCTAGAATATTCTAAAACCGAACGCACATAGGCACAATACGCCACCTTCACTGCGCTTCGGTTGAATTTTGACCTGCTGGTACCGACCTGGAAGGACCGAACAAGGAGACGAAGTGCTCGACGAAGTGACGAAGTGACGAAGTGACGAAGTGCCCCTTCTCACTTTGTCTGGGATATGTGAGGCGAAGGTTAGTTTGGTATTCCGTATCACGCCAAAGTCCCTAATTTTATACACATGCTCGAGCTCAGTTCTATCGATAACATACTTGGTCTGGACGGGGGCATGCCTGAGAGTCACCGTGAAAGTTTCACACCTTGAGGGTTGAGGGTCAGCCCCCACCCGACCGATCACGCTACCAGATGATTGAGATCATTCTGCAGCGGCAGGCCGTCAGTCGGGCATACAAATAGTCATCGGATAAACAGTCAAACAGTCAGTCAAAGTCAAACAGTCATCGGCATACACAACAGCTAGATCCAATGACGTAAGGATGATCGTTAATAAACGGTGGAAAAAGGGGAGCCATGAGTGATCCCTGCGGCACCCAGAGGTCACCAATTTCCAATGGGAAGTTTTCCGTTGACGATACCCGTCTGATGTCTGTCGAACAGATACAGAACAAACTATGTAGTGCAGATTCCCTCCAATGGTATGCATGTTTTAGCATGTCGATTGGGAGCTCATGGTCGATGCTCTGAAAAGCAGCCCAATAATCCGCGTAAATCGCACCTGTCTGGTATCCGTTCGGCATAGCCTCCCAAGCCGATTTCCGGTTAAACACACAAGTTCGTGCTGCACGAACGCCTAAGAATAGAACCATGCTGATGATGGCACAACACAGGCGAGACGTGGCGGGACAGCTCACCATACGAAACACGTCCCAGTATCTTTACAAAGGGAGGAAGCAGGGTACTTCTGTAATTTGACGGCTCCTTTTGGTCGCCTTTCTTGAAAAAATGTGTGACGTTTGTCTGCTTGCATCTTCCCGGGAAAACACCGTAACCCACCAAGAGGTTGCAAATCTTCTTGAGCGGAGCAACTTACTCGTCCGCACACTCGGTGGCCATGCGAGCACTGATATTGTCAGTCCCACAGACCTTGTCGGGACCGACCATAGTTATCGCGGATCGCACGGCTGCCTCAAAGACTCGCAGCTGGCTCAGTGACTCGATTGGGTGGTACAGCGCATCTGGAGGGTTTTGCACACAAATTTAGCAAATTTCAGAGCAGTGGCGTCATTCAACGCGGCAGCGCGGGTCATGTCATCCGACACAAGAGTCCGCTCAGAGTTAAGCAAGACTGGTGATATGCACGACTTCTTCGTGACACATTTTAAAAATCACCGGTACCACTTGGGGTCGCTCTTGAAAGCGTCGGTGAGTTTATGTAAATATTTAGAGTACTGGTATATATAATACACGGACTAAACATCACGTCTGCTGTACGCAAACTCAGCCGCGGTCGTCGCGCTCGGGTTTCTCCACAGACGTCGGAAAACCGTCTCAGCCAAAGAGCAGCTCGCACCGCACCGCCGAACCAGGAAGGCAGGCTGTGGCCTCAGACGGTGAGCAGCTCGCACCGTACCGTCGAACCAGGAAGGCAGGCTGTGGTCTCAGACGGTGAGCAGCTCGCACCGTACCGTCGAACCAGGAAGGCAGGCTGTGGCCTCAGACGGTGAGCAGCTCGCACCGTACCGTCGAACCAGGAAGGCAGGCTGTGGTCTCAAATGGAGAGCGGCTCACACCGTACCGTCGAACCAGGAATGCAGGCTGTACCGGAGGATCACCGTGAGGACGTGGTCGGCATGCCCGACTCAAGTAGTGTGTAGAAGGTGTCCGCTGCTTGGTCAATTCCGACGTCATCCAGTAGCCCCCACGGGATCAGAGAGAGACTCTGGCGCAGACCGTCGAAGCCAGCCTTCTTACAGTTGAACGCAGTGAGCCGATTGACCACAGACCGGCTGCTCACCGGCCCACTGAGGGAGGTAATGGTCTGTTTGTGATCTGAGTTCAGAAGACCGTCTTGGACATGGATCTGTGATAGCATGCATCGGAACAGTACTCGATCCAGAATATTCTCTCCTCTAGTGGGTTGGCAGACCCACTGTTTCAGACCCAGAAACTCGTACATGTCGTTTTATCTGGTGGCACGGCTCCACGCTCTCCGTAGGTTGGGAACGGCACCATCGGCTACCGGTGCCCAGTACATTTCAGAGGGCTGAAATATCCGACGTCGACGGTTCTGCAGTTCAGCGGACTGCAGCTCAGCGGATGCACTGCTGACAGGGCGGTAGCTATTCCGCTAATCGCAGCGTCGTCATCGGGGGGGGGGGGGGGGGCGATGACACAAGGTCGGGGCCACCGATGCACCCTGCGGCCGGATCAGCAGCACCTTGGTGTTGGCCGGGTGTGATAGGCGCAGCGGCAGCAGTGCCGTGCGGGCGGCGCGGGTCACGCTGCGCGGGGCGCGTCAGGCCACCTTCCAAAAACCCGACAGGCGTCGCATTCCCCCCCCCCCCCCCCATATCTATCTTGAGTGGCATAGAGAAAGATATCACATAAAAAATAGGTTCCAATGTGTTCACCAGAGCGTGAATGTGAATGCAAGATATTCTAGCTGAGTTAACAAGACAAGTTGGCGTCTCAACTCGTTGAACATATCAGCAGATGATGTCAATACACGACCGAAGCAAGCCAGGCAATGGACGTCAGGGCCCTTAAGGCGTCCGAACCGAGCCCGGCAGCGGGCGTCAGCGGGCGTCAGGGCTCTTAATGCTTCACAAGTGGTGCGAGCCTGTCATTACTCTGTTTCGACCTTCCAGAAACCCGCTGCTCTGTACGCCGACGGTACTCCAAACCACTGCTACGACAGCCCGCACAATGAAACAATTCGTTCAGCGCAATCAGCGTACTGATAATGATGATCATGATGATGACAAAACAACGATTGACCTTCTGTTTTGAACAGTTGTCATAAACCTTCATTTCCGCTTCACCGACCGCAGAATCCGCTCCACAGCTCGGTTCCTGATGTGATATCCGTAATCTCCGTCACAGCTCACAGTGGTTCTGTGGATGCCCATGTGCCGTCGGGGCCGTCACTGTCTAAATGACGCACTCGCGTCGGACCACATCAGCGCAGGCTGTTCTATACGCCTATCACTGCACCTGCTGTCCACACTGCAGCTGGCAATGTGTTCCCTGCTCTGCTCACTCTGCCGCTGCTCAGCCTGGAGCGGTGTAATCATCCCTTCAGTTGTTCACGCTTCGCACCTGGCGTCTGCCACGCCGCTGTTCGTGCGCCTGCCCTCCTGTCGCCGCCGACGCCGCTGCCTCCCGCGCCTACTCCCAGTTCCGCCGCTGCTGGCGCCGGTGCCTCCCACTCCTGCCGCCAGCTATACCGCTGCTGACGCCGTTGCCTCCCACGCCGCCAGTTCTGTCGCTCCTGCCGCCAGTTCCGCCGCTGCTGACGCCGTTGCCTCCCGTGCCTGCCGCCAGTTCTGCCGCTGCTGACGCCGTTGCCTCCCGCTCCTGCCGCCAGTCCTGCCGCTGCTGACGCCGTTGCCTCCCGCGCCTGCCGCCAGTTCTGTCACTGCTGACGCCGTTGCCTCCCGCCACTGCCGCCAGTTCTGCCGCTGCTGACGCTGCTGCGGTTCTCCAACTCGGCCTGTCAGGTGGATGAGGCGGACGGCTTCACCGCCAGCGGCACCTGCTACCTGCCGGCCGAGTGCAGCAGCCGGGGAGGACTGGCGCGTGGCTCCTGCGCACTCGGCTTCGGCGTCTGCTGTGTCTGTGAGTGGCTGGGTCTGGTGTTTGCTGTGTCTGTGAGTGGACGGGTCAGGCGTCGGCTGTGTCTGTGAGTGGTTGGGTCAGGTGTCTGCTGTGTCTGTGAGTGGCTGGTTCAGGTGTCTGCTGTGTCTGTGAGTGGCTGGTTCAGGTGTCTGCTGTGTCTGTGAGTGGCTTGGCCAGGCGTCTGCCGTGTCTGTGAGTGGCTTGGCCAGGCGTCTGCTGTCTGTGAGCGGTTGAGTCGAGTGTCCGCTATACCCGCGAGTAGTTGGGTCAGATATCTGCTGTGTCTGTGAATGGTCAGGTCAGGTGTCTGCTGTGTCTGTGAGTAGTTGGGTCCGATGTCTGCTGTGTATGTGAGTAGTTGGGTCAGATATTTGCTGTGTCTGTGAGTGGACAGGTCAGGCGTCTACTGTGTCTGTGAGTGGACGGGTCAGGCGTCTACTGTGTCTGTGAGTGGACGGGTCAGGTGTCTACTGTGTCTGTGAGTGGACGGGTCAGGCGTCTACTGTGTCTGTGAGTGGACGGGTCAGGCGTCTACTGTGTCTGTGAGTGGACGAGTCAGGCGTCTACTGTGTCTGTGAGTGGACATGTCAGGCGTCTACTGTGTCTGTGAGTGGACGGGTCAGGCGTCTACTGTGTCTGTGAGTGGACGGGTCAGGCGTCTACTGTGTCTGTGAGTGGACGGGTCAGGCGTCTACTGTGTCTGTGAGTGGACGGGTCAGGTGTCTGCTGTGTCTGTGAGTGGACGAGTCAGGTGTCTACTGTGTCTGTGAGTGGACGGGTCAGGTGTCTACTGTGTCTATGAGTGGACAGGTCAGGCGTCTACTGTGTCTGTGAGTGGACGGGTCAGGCTTCTACTGTGTCTGTGAGTGGACAGGTCAGGCGTCTACTGTGTCCGTGAGTGGACGGGTCAGGCGTCTACTGTGTCTGTGAGTGGTCAGGTCAGGTGTCTACTGTGTCTGTGAGTGGACGGGTCAGGCGTCTACTGTGTCTGTGAGTGGACAGGTCAGGCGTCTACTGTGTCTGTGAGTGGACGGGTCAGGTGTCTACTGTGTCTGTGAGTGGACAGGTCAGGCGTCTACTGTGTCTGTGAGTGGACGGGTCAGGCGTCTACTGTGTCTGTGAGTGGACGGGTCGGGCGTCTACTGTGTCTGTGAGTGGACAGGTCAGGTGTCTACTGTGTCTGTGAGTGGACGGGTCGGGTGTCTACTGTGTCTGTGAGTGGACGGGTCAGGCGTCTACTGTGTCTGTGAGTGGACGGGTCAGGCGTCTGCTTTCTGTGAGTAGCCAGCTCAGGCAGCAGGCAGCAAACACCACACAATTCGAAGCAGACTTGAGCTTGACTCCGCTTGGGTGAAATTGATGCTGAATGAAATTGGAATTGAGTCCTAACCTAAGTAGAAGCCATTATTGTCATGACAAATCAAAACGAAAAACACTCAGATATAAATGTCTGCCCCGACGCTTGCCACTGATTCTTCACAAAGTTGTGGCCGATCCTGAGGTGTTTAGACCCTTGCCTACTCTTCAGATGCCAGTTCTAGCACTGGGCCCCTGACGACAAACAATCCTAAGTCCCGACGTCCCAGGCATCGATCAGCTGTGCTACGACCCAATGTTCACTAGCTGCTTCACCACGCTCATCAGCCGCTCTCCCTCAGACACCCTCTCCTGCGGCGGCACCACCAGCCAGAACGGCACGTTCTTCGTCAACCCGCAGTACCCGGCGACGGGTACCGCGGCGCGAACGTGCGTCTTCACCGTGCAGAAGGCGTCGACCGACGTCACCCAGCTGCGGCTGGACCTGCTCGAGTTCGAGGTGAGGCGTCCCGGGACGCGGGACGATGGCGCGCGAGGCAGTCGGCACCGGTGGGTGCGTCCCACCCCTGCGTGAGATGCGTTCTAACGCACCGGGTCGGGAAAAACTGACGGGCCCAGCATATGGATGGAGAGAATTGGGGAGGGGTTGATAGCGGGCCCCACGTATGGCGGCAATGTTAGCTTATCAGGAGTAAAGACTGTGGAATTACTGCGCGCACTTTCATGGGCAATGCAGTTCAGAACGAGCGCAAAATGCAGGAACAGCGCCGGCCAGCCTCCAAACCTACCAAACCAATGGATAGGACAGCACGATCCCAAATAACCATGCATAAATGAATCAGATCGCGACGGCGCCAAAACGATTCGAGGTAGAACCGTTGGACTCATCATCTCCAATCTCGCCTCAGGACAGGTGCTTGCATGGGATTCTGAGACATTGCCACCAATGCTGATCAAGTCTGACTTGGAATGATGTACGACACTAGTAATCAACCACGTAAATGTCACCAACCGTGCTGTCACTTCTCACGCATCGATGACGAAAACAGGAACAAAACATGTTATCTTCAGCGTAAGAGCGGTTGTTTTTTTATATTTCATACATTATCATGCCACACTACGTGACCCACGAGTACGACTTTACACACGTAACGGGTCATACCACAACCCTTCGTATGACTTCACAGGCATAACCCCTGAAACACTGCATCGATGGCCTGCTTAAGCTTTGTCGCATCTCCGAGGACCTCACGCAGACCACCTGAAACCTTTCGGTTCCTGATAGTCCCAGCTGCTGAGCAGCCTGCGGCATTGGCGAAGCTGGCCCGAGCAGCTGATACCATCGTCTGATGCGTGCGCGCGTCAGCCCCTGAGATCACACCGCCCGCCAGCGGGACCCAGCCCCGCAGCGGCTGCCCCTGGAGCTCGCTCTCGCAGCGGCGACCCGCGGGGACGAGCCAGCCCAGCGCCGTGACGGCGCAACGTACTGCGCAGGTCGAGCGGCCGGTACAAAACGGACTGAGCTCGGTCTTCAGACTGCACGCCGAGCCGTCCGACCTCACGACGGACTAGTGCATAATGGACCGAGGCAGCCACGGAAAGGATACCGCGGAATGGGTCACCATTTGCTAAGTCAAAGCGACGGACCAGTTGGTGTCAAAAAGACCACGCGGTGCGCCACGTTGACTTCCCGTAGTCGAATGCGATCTTAAATCGTCACCAGACCACCTCCGCATGACAACGCGTTCAGTCCGATGTCTGCACCGAACCGGCATCACGAGACGAGCGCGCGCTCGCCTCCGCCGGCTAGAGGGAGCCAACACACCGCTCCTCCTCCGCACTATCCGCCGCGCTCATAGACAGTCTTCCCGGGCGGCGAGTGGACAGGCCCCAGACGCGCCTCTCCCAGCCTTCAGAACCTCAGCCCGGTCATGCGCGCCTCAGGCGGGGCGTCACTCCGACAGCAGGTCGGGCCGCTCCTCGGCGATGGTGGCCAGCGTTTCCGGCCGGCGCTCGGGACTGGAGCGCGCCATCCGCGCCGCCTGAGGCGAGCGCGGCCGCCTGCCGAGCGCGATGGCCAGGCTCCAGGCGCCGGCCAGCCCGTCGGCCTGCTCCAGCGAGCCGACGACAGGGCAGGCGGCCGGCGGCGGCGCCGTCGGGAAGAACTCGGGCGCCTTGCCGGCGATGTAGTGCGGGCTGGAGGGCACCGAGCTGGCGCTGGAACACGGCTCCGAGGCGGGCCCGCGGCTGACCAGGCAGCAGGTAAGCGCCGCCGCCACCGCCGCGCCTGCGCAGAACGAGCCGAGGCCGGCGGCCAGTGGCGGCAGCCAGCTGGCCGCCCAGCCGGCCGCCGCCGGCTCCTCGCACAGCCGGCGCTGGCGTGCCGCGCCGGAGCAGTTCCCCGGCGGACAGCTGCGCTCGCGGCGCTGCAGTCCCGCCTCGCACGGCGACCAGCCGCTCCAGGGCTGCCAGCCGACGCACGCCGCGTCTCCGCACTGCACCGTCTCCTCCGCGACGCCCGCGCAGCCGTCGGCAGCGGTGCCGAGCGGGGTGAGACAGCGCCGGCGACGGCGACGCACGCCGAGGCCGCACGCCGGCACGCACGCGCCCCACGCGGCCCAGCACGTCCAGGCGGCCGGGCAGCGGTGCACATGGCACTCCTTCTCCTCGCGGCCGGCGCCGGCGCAGTCGGGCCCGCTGCCGTGGCACGGCCGCGTGCGGAATGTCACGCCGCGGTCGCACGGCTGCGAGCAAGGCGCCCAGCGCGTCCAGCCGCCCCAGCCGGCGCCCGGCCGCGCCCCGATCAGGCGGCACGTGCCGGCCGGCTCGCACCGGCGCCGCATCGTCTCCAGCTGGCGGCTGGCACTGCCGCCGCTCTCTGAGCGCACCCAGCACGAGTAGCCGAAGCGGCGCAGGACGGCCGTGACCCCGCGCTGGCGCAAGAGGCGCGCGCCGCTCGGCGAGACGGCGGCCGACACGGGCAAGCGCGCCCAGGCCGTCCAGCCAGAGTCGACGCGGTGCTCGGGGCAGGGCGCGGCCGGGCATGGCGCCACCTCGCGCTCGCAGCCGGCGCAGGGGGCGCCGCCGTGCGCCGGCAGCGGCGCGTCGCAGCGCCGCCGGCGGCTGCGCAGGCCGACGGCCGGGCCGCAGCCGGCGCCGCACTCGCTCCACGCGCTCCAGCTGGACCAGCCGCCGGCGACGGGGCCGACCGGGCGCGGCGCGCAGGCCGGCAGCGGGCAGAGCGCCTGCTCGGTGGCGGCGCCGCGACAGGCTGGGCCACCACCGGCCGGCGCCGGGTCCGAGCAGGCGCGCCGCCGCGAGCGCACGCCGAAGCCGCACGAGGCCGAGCACGCCGTCCAGGGCGACCACTGCGCCCAGCCGCCGGCCACCGCGCAGCCCGATACCTGGGCCGCGTCGCCGTCGCAGCGGGCGGCGATGCAGACGCGGCGGCGGCAGCGGCAGGCGAGCGGCGGCGCGTCCCGCCGGCCGCACGGCTGCCACGCGGACCAGGCCGCCCAGCCGGCGGCAGGGGGCGCCGGCGGCGGGCAGGCCACCGCCGACGCCTGCGACCAGGCGGTGTCCGCCGCCGGCCGCAGTGTGCAACGGCGTCCGTCCCAGCCGCAGTGCGGATCGCCGCAGCCCAGGCAGGCCGCCGCCGCCGCCAGCCGGTGACATCTAGCGGCCGGCAAGCGCACCACCTCGGCGTCCGTGCCGAGGTAAAGCGCGGAGGAAGCGGTGTCCAACGCGAGGCTCCTCACGCTGCTCATGTTCACCGCCAGCTCTCGAAACACGTCGAACGTGTCCAGCTCGCAGCTGGCGCCCGAGTCCAGCAGTCGCGTCTTCCGCACCACGCCGCGCTCAGAGACAGCAAACACCACCATCGCCGTGCCGTTGCCGACGCTCACCGCGTCGGCCGCGACGAAGCGCCACGCGTGCCGCGCGTCGATCGCCAGTGGCGGGCCCGCCTGCCTGACGGCAGTGGCCATCCGGTGGAAGCGCTCGGCCGGCGCCGGCGGCTCGGCGCATTGTGGGCCCGGCGTCGGTGCCGTCACCCGGCCGCCGTCTGGCGCGGCGGAGAGGTGCGGGCCGTCCAGCGCCGCGTCCACGTCCGCCAGCCGGTACTGGCAGACGGCCGAGCCGGCCAGCGGCGCGGCGCGCGCCGCCACCAGCAGGCGACCGTGCCGCAGCGTGGCGGCGGCGGCCTCGCGCAGCGGCGACGGCGCCCGCTCGCCCGGCAGGCCGCATTCGAGCCGTGCCGAGCGGAAGGCGCGCCACAGCCGCCCGCGCGCGGGACGCGCCGCGTCGCGCTGGCAGACGCGCACCACCGTCAGCGCCGGGCGGCGGCCGTCGCAGCCGCCAGCCGCCTCCGTCAGCACGGCGTACACGTACGGCCCGGCCTTGAGCAACGCCGCCGGCCGCGGCGCGTCCAGCCAGGCGGCGTCGAAAGGTGCGCTGCGCACGCCGCCGCCACCGACCGGCGCGCCCCACACGGCCACGTCGGCGCCGGCGAAGTCGGCCGGCGCCGCGGCGAACACGGCGCCGGCGCCGGCGAGCAGCGCCGCTGAGGGCTGCAGCGGCGAGTGCGGCCCGACGCCCAGCCCGGAGACGTTCCGCTCCACCAGCGAGACGAAGTCGGCGCGCCGCCACGTGCAGACGGGTGCGAAGGCATTGGTGGCGCAGGCGAGCAGGCGGCGGCCGCGGCCGAGCAGCGCCGTGACGAAGTTGGCGCAGAGCGCGGCCGGCTGGCCCTTAAGCAGGCAGCGCTGCCGGTCGAGCGCATCGGCCGGCCAGCGAGCCAGCTCGGTCAGCGAGAGCGCCTCGGCGTCCAGCCGGACCAGCGCGCCTCGCCCGCCGGCCAGCAGCTGCCCGCTCGCCGCGTCCGGCAGCAGGGCGCTCCAGTTGGACACCCCTGGGAAGCGGAACACGCGCACGCCCGGCGGCAGAGGGCTGGCGCCGGTGCCGGCGTCGGCGACGTCGGCACAGAGCAGCGCCGACAGCAGGATGAGGGCAGCGGCGGATCGCGCGCACGTGGGCATCGCCAGCACTCACTGCCACCGAATTCCACCGGCGCCGACACTCCTACAGAAGGCAAGGCGCGGCGGACTGATTCCAGCGGTCCGTCAAATTTAGAACGTAGCCGGAGTAAGGGTCACAATTTAAGCACTTCAGCATTTGAGTCTGGACTGAGAGGTGCTGGTAGCTGACCGCAGGGACAGCTGGTTGCTCTTCTATCAATGGACTGCAGGGACAGCTGGACGCTCTTGAGGCCGCTGGCCACGACGTGAAGGGGAAATGTCTTGTCGCGATGAATCCACGCTTCGCATAACACGCTCCGAAGGGCAGACACCTCTCGGCGACTCGCCCCAGGGTCTCGCCTCCACGCCGCCCCGACACACACCCGGAGTCACGCCTGTTCAGAGGTCTGGAGCGCCCCGACCACCGCCCGCCCGTCACGGCCACCCGACCCAAACTTCGCGCGCTCTCCGCCTCCCCGCGCGCCCGCAGTCGGCCGGCGACAAGGGGCCGCGGCGCCACCCCCGGCGGAACGTGATCCGACGACCCCCACAGGGGCGGCGTGCACTTGTCGGGCGGGTTCGCACGCTCGCTACTGCGACAGGTGGCCAGGTCAGCCCTGAATGAGCGTCTGATTCGGACTCGGTGGCGCTGGGGGACTACTGATCATCAATGGATGCTCGGTTTCTACGTTCCACGCGCCGATACAGCGCCGCCGACCGGGACCGCGACCGTGGGAAAATGCCGGATTATCGGGTCATTCTGTGCCGCGGGACATCTGGTAGCATCAGAGACGGTGGGGGACCGGCACGGCAAACGTCAAGAAAAGACGGAACGTATGGATAACACGGGTGCACCGCAAACTACGCGGGAAGCCGTATAAGCGCATGTGCTCCGCAGCTGGGATAAATCGAGACAAGACACATGTTGCATCTGCAAGGGCAGCCGGAGTCTCAATCGAGATTGAGGAGTCTCAATCGAGATCTGCTGCGGATTGTGGGTGAGTGTCATATCGCAGTGCAGCGCTCGCAGATGATGGGCGCGAACGGCTAGCGAAAATAGATCCACTGCAGTTATGTCGTGCGCTGATGCGCTGCGGTTTTTGACGCAAATTCAGTGCACAAAGCAATGGAAAACCGATCAAGACTACAACATGCTTGCATCTAAGGGTGAATGATGGTAGAAACCACCAGGACGAGAATACTAGAACTGCTGCCAGCTGGGCCACCATGACCCGCGGCACGCTGGCAATCACAACCCAGGCACGCAATTTCTCCCAACGGCACAGTCACATGGTGGGGGCCCTGCTGATCTTACATCGCCTTCGCTTGAAGCGGTCATAACGGTAACATGGAACCGCGGACGACGGAGCGTGGAACAGGGTGTGGTATGCCATGAGCCAAGAGTCCGGAAAGCTAAAGCTTCAGGTTCCACAGTCAGAAGAAACAACCCATGCCCCGCTACTGAGCCGCGGTAATGCTTGTTTTCCGCGACGCACATCTCTCAGGATGCAAAAAAGCAGTTTCTTATAAAGCTAGGGTCTGAAGACCACGCTGGCCTCCCCGGGTTGGTTGGGTCCATGTCCAAGGACTCAGTTGGTTCCATGTTCTTATTTAGCGCATGCCTGTGGTTGTTGCTCGGCAATCCATTTAGCTACCATTTTGCTGTGTGTACATTACTAGCATTTTCGACTACAGAGCAGACATGTGCCCGGTCATAGGATATCTTTCTGAAAACCAGTTCCCTGCTCCCGATTACCGGTTCCGGAACTCGGAGAAGCCAGGAACAAATGAAGCATAAGACCAGAGATCCAGCAAAAAAAGATCGGCTGTGAACTGTGGTGGGGAAACCAGCAAGATCCAACATACATCTTGGTGACAAACCAGGAGATCCATCCCAACCATCAAGGCTTTACGACGCTCTCAGCTGCTGAGGCAGGCAGGCGTCGCCTGCCTCTCACCCTGGCGGGAAGTGCGGACATCGCGGGAGATCGAACCCAGTACCTCTGGTTTCCCAGGCGTGAAGCGATAAACGCAGACGCGTTAACCGCCGTACTATCCGCACCGGGAGATACAGCAATACTCAAAGTCCAGCCTAGAATAACGGCAGAGATCCGGCAAGAGCCCAAGATCAGCCTGCGACTATGTTGGGGATCCGACAGGAACCAATATCCAGCTAAGGTCACGGGAAGCAACAGCCAGGATCTTACCCAGAATTATTGTCAGGTGCCAGTGCGTATCTATACTTTGCACTTATATTACGCTTGTTTCACGATTAACTATTTTAAAACATTTGCCGACCATCTCTTCCTTAGATCTATTCATATATCTTATTCCAGACGATATTACTTCAACGGTCGGAACTACCCAATAGCCAACCGGGTTAGTGTTGATGAAAGAACCAATAAGAAGCAGAAACCGTAATGTAGGGTTTTGTTATTGAATCAATGGAACCAGAAACAGGGGTCTGATTTTGTGAGGAACTATTGCGAACCAGAAACCATGATCTCTTTTTTTAATGAAAGAACTACGGACACTAGAACCCAGGATCTAATGTTTGTTGACAATGGGAGCCAAGGACAGGGTCTGGTATTTGTCAAGAAAACACGGAAAATCGAGTGCTCATGAGAGAACCCGCAGGTACCAGAACCCATGGTTTCGTGATCATGCGGGAAAGTGGGAACCGGGAACCACGATTATAAGCCAGGCACATGTCTGTGGAACCAGGCACATGCCTGCTGCAGAGATGTGGCCAGGAGAGGTTGACAGCCGATACAGACGTCGGACCTCTGAAGTGGACTGTGTCACAGTGAGCCTACCTTACGCGTCCGCCCCGCTCCGCTCTGTCCACAGACGGCGCCGCCGACGGACGGCAACTGTAACACAGAGGAGTTCACCGTCACTGGCCAGAACACAAACGGTCCCGTGCCGGGCATCTGCGGCCAGAACAGCGGGCAGCACAGTGAGTGGCACGAAACAGCACCGCACGAGGGCGCGTGTGCCGGTGCAAAACAGCACCGCACGAGGACGCCCGCAGGAGAACAAAACAGTACCGCACGAGCACGCGCGTGCCGGTACAAAACAGCACCGCACGAGGACGCCCACAGCAACACAAAACAGTACTGCACGAGGATGGAAAACAGTACCGCACGAGGATGCACGCAGCAACACAACACAGTACCCCACGAGGACGCACATACCATTACAAAACAGCACCGCACGAGACGCGCGTACTGGTACAAAACAGTACCGTACGAGGACACACGTAGCAGTACAAAACAGCACCGCACGAGGACGCGCGTACCAGTACAAAGCAAAGATCATCGTTCACGCGCAGTAAGCCACGGCCGCTAAATAAACGAAGACAAACAACATAAAAACACGGACAGCAGTATACCTACGATGACTCAGCAGTGGAATAAATGCATTTTATTAAATAAAGTAGTTAATCTAAGAACTTCAATACTTCATCAGTTTCAGTGGTATAATTTCCTTATTAAGAACTTTTTAAGTTGAAGACTTCATTTATTATTCAATGAAGCATTTGATATAATTAAACGTACTTTTCGTGTCGTGGGCGATGCGTTAACTGCGCCGAGAGGATCGCACCATGCGCATTGTGGGAGGCGCCCGTCATTAACGGCGCCCACCCCCGCCTCAGTGTACGTGGAGGTGGGGGACGTGAGCGGACCGGTCCAGCTGCGCATGGTGACCTCGTCGGGGCCGACACCGCACCGCTGGCGGGTCAAGGTCACGCAGTATGCGCGGGCGTCGCCGGCGCGCGCGCCGCACCACTGCCTGCAGCACTACACGGGCCAGATGGGCCAGTTCGAGAGCTTCAACTTCGCGGCGGCGGGCTCCGCCGGCGAGGGGTACCTGGTGCGTCAGCGAGCCGGGGGGGGGGGGGGGGGCCGCCGATGGACGCCGGGCTCGGTTTCGACTGTGACGCTGTGTTTGGTGTGGTTTGTGGCGACAGACGGCTGACAACACCCTCCCGCAATCACCCGGGCCAACCTGCTCATTACCAGCAGCGGGAGACGGCAAACGATGAGGCCTTTTTACCCAAATTTCCCATCTGACATCACACGCAATGCAAAGCCGGTGAGCCACACAGTTTTCGAGAGCCTCCTATTTTAGCACGAAAGAACGAGTGAATTGTCACCTGCGATGGCAAGGTGGCCATGGCAGTGCTCTGGAATTATAAACTCCTCCTACACAATGCCATCCCGTGTTCACGTTTGCACCCCTTACAGAATAATCTAAACTACATGATCTGCATTCGGAAGGAAGCCGGCTTCTGCAGCATCACGTACGGCGTCGACCGGTTCGACAGGTTCAGCCAGCCAGAGACGTTCGACATCTTCAACGCCAGGACCTCCGTTGTCGGAGGTGAGAGGGCACGACGCGCAACAGCTGGAGAAAAGCACCGGGCAACCCTGCTCAGGGGTCCGTTTCCGCGAACGCCGAGTGCTCCACACCAAGCCGCTCGTGTGCGCCCGTTCACCCGCACTCCATGATCGCGATTCACCAGCTGCCTGCGACCCGGTCCGGTGCACGGCGCGCCGGGCAGCCCCGCTGACCCGCCCCCTCCCCCCCCCCCCGCTGGCGTGGCGCAGGCTGTGACGCCGGCCTGATCGCCGCTGACACTGGTCCGCCGGCGCCGCAGGGGTGCTGGTGGTCTCGTCCAACGTGCCGGCGGGGCAGGCCGGCATCGGGCCGACTCAGTGCACCGACGACTACATCCTGCTCAGTGCGGACCGACTCTGCGGCGACCGGCTCAACGACGGCTCCTTCAACAGCTTGCTCACCGAACACGCCGACGTCACCGGTCAGTGTGTGACATCAGCAGACTCGGCTGGCGCGGACCAATCGCTGGCCCACAGACTCGCAGCACAGACGCCACGCTTACCGTGGTGAAGTCAAAGCAGAAGGCTTACGTACAAGATAAAGTGAGATTGTTGGGCTGTATACGACTGGAGCAAAATTCGTACGTAACAAACCATGGTGAGGTCCTCAGTCCCCGTCGTGTATCGCGTAAGAGCACAAGCTGCAACCAACTGGACGCTAAAATTATCGCCCAGCGGCGGAACCTAAACCGAAGCTCCCTCTCCCGGCTTTGCTGAACTGTCGAGCTTGAGTAAAACGGGGCAAGCGAATGTGGCTTTTACATCGTCTCCTTCCACGCGACGACCATTTCAATAGGCGGCGGGATGAGTGAATGTCTGTTGCATTCGGGTGCCTCACTGTGGCCACCTAGAGCGATCGGCAGAGGTTTTCCGAAGCTTCCACTCTGAGAGACTTGACTGCGTGAGTCACCCGACGCCCCCCCCCCCCCCCCCTGCCCGCCGCCAAAGTCCTGACGCATCGGCATGCTCGCTCTCTCCGCAGACAACACTGACGGCCCGTTCGTCATCAAGGTCGTGACGGGGCCCTCCATCGTCGGAGCGGGCTTCAGGCTCTTCTACCGTCAGAACGCCTGCAGGTCGGGCCGCGAGTGACCTGAGGCGACCTGACCCGCCTGACCTGGCGTCGACGGAGGTCGTCCGTCCCAGCCGTGGCAGCAGCGGCCGCATTGTGTGAGAGTGCCTGTGTCGATGACCAGGGGACTGAACAGCTGGCGCCGCGCTGTGCGGTGCGAGGCGGCCTTCCGTGGGGATGGCTCTTACACACCTACCCAGATCTCTTGTCGTCTGTTTAGTGCAGTGCAATGATCGTGAATATACTCCTTTGCCATGTGTGCGTTGTTATGGGTCACAAGTGCTTCGTGTAACCACTGGGAGTTGGGGGGGGGGGGGGGAGATGAGTCCACCAAATCAATTTTCCCAAAATGGGATCTCGTTCCTCCATCTTACCCATGTAATGCACGTATTTACGAGTTGGCACTCAAAATGTACTTTGCTGATCAGGTTGTCCCCTACGGATTCAAGCTTGGCCCCTTTAACCATGAGTGGTCACACCCATCCACGAATGGTACTAATCTTGGGGATCTGAGTCAGCACCCGAGCCCAACAGAATCGGCAAGCAAGCCGTGAAATGGCAAGATCCATACTGGGGTCCTGTTCTGCTACAGGTGGCGAAACGCCTATCCACGAAGAACTACGCGTCACGCGCCACCTCAAAATACATTTCAAATTAATGATACAGTTCAAATGCATTTCAATTTCTGTCCCACTGCTCGGCTGTGGACATGCAACCAACGCATCGCGTCATGACGTCAGCCAAGCCGCGTATTAGAGGAAACCAATATATTGTTATCAAGCACCATGCCACTCCTTCTGGATAGTAATTTGAAGTCGCGGCTTGCTGAGACCCCTCTCCCAAGTCAAGCGTGTTCGCGGCTGCTGTCACAGTAGCCCTTTGAGGTGTTACGTGAATAGGCTGGACCCAAAAGTGCCGTGAGACTGCTGTCTGAGTGGGCTGAACAAACCAATGCCGTGAGACTGTTGCCTGAGTGGGCTGGACCCACCAGTGCAGTGAGACAAGAACACCATTCCCCCTCTCCTCCTGGTAGCGGGGCCACGGGCGGACGGTGTGGTGTCTGGCGAACACATCCTCCGTGGCAACTATGACGACCACCCTGTGCCCCAAGCCATGAACTTGAGGATCGCGCCATGTTACAGCAGCTGAGGAGATGCCACCAGGCAGCAGGTGGCTGATTTCATCATTCACCCAGACCTGGTGATAGCGTGTCACCTATCCCTGCCTTACTTAACACTTAGCTGGGTCAGCTTGTGGTAGAGGGCGACAATATACAAACCACAGGCCTGCCCGCGGTCACTGTAAGTTATCAGGCCAAAGTTGTGTGACCTAACTGACTAGATAATTTTGTTTCTGCCCTTTCATCGAACAAGGTTGCGGAGGACCTACTATGCAGTACACAGCTTTTTTGGGTGAGGGAAGGAAGACCTACTCAGTGTAAGGCCTACGTTTGGAAGGCATGGTACTGTGAGTACCTACGCTCGGCAGACCTACGCTTGGAAGACCTACACCCGAGACCTACTCTCGGAAGACCTACAGCTTTGAATGTCTGCACCCGGAAGACCCACGCTCAGATGGCTTTCTCGCGGATATCTACGAGTACGACACCTACTGCCGTTTTTCGTGTAACGAGTGAGGACCTTCGGACAAACAGCGATGCTCCGACTCCAATCAGGAACATTTTTGCCATTTGTGTCCTGAGATGAGTCAGCGTGAGCTCGGCCCATGCCATCCAACCCTTTCGTTTTACACTGGGTCAGGCTTTGAAGCCGCCCGGCCGCCAGGCCAGCCTTTCAGCCCATCCCTACCAGTCCCATCCCACTCTGGCCACCCCTCGTGTGGTGCCGCCCATTGCTGTTTGGATAGTCTGACTTGATAAACAGACACCAACAGTGTATATTGACAAAGGTCTCCCAACAGTAGGTCCTCCAAGACTAGGTATTCCAGGAGTAGTTCTTTGGGACAAAGGCCTTCCAAGTGTGGGTTTTCTGGCAGTAAGAAGCCGGTCTTCCTGGTTAGTTACACAACAAATGCCTGTTTGCTTTGGTTGCCCCCTGTGACTGGAGATCCAGCTGCTTGAAAACAGAAAAATGGCAAATGCAATGTGCTTTAGTAACCAGCCTGATGGTGCGTATCTGGAAATGCATGTCAAACCACTGAAATATAACTCAGTCCCATCATATACACTACAGGTTGACCTATTGCTAGCCATGCTTTTGTGATAACATTGCTTAGGACATTTTTCTTCTGGTGCTACCCTACATTGAATAGAGAATCTAGTACCACTGCATTAGAGGCTTAGCCTGTGACAAGCAGCATGCACCCAAGAGTGATGTTATCCTGAAGCACACAACAATGTGTAGAAGTCTACAAAAAATGTAACATCAAAGCACCACAAAGCATGCAAGATTGTGACACCATTTGTAGGGTATGGGGAACTGGACATATTGCACAATTGATTTGGAACTAATATTTTAGTTTCAGCTTTTAATATGCCTTTGTTAGGAGCTGCTTAATGACTTATCACAAGGACAGAATGAACATTCAGGTAACTGGCCACATAAATGTGCAGTGTGATAACATATAAAGCATATTTCTGCTGTCCAGTATGTCACAATGATAGCTGGGTGCAAAACACATTCATTCATCTTTGGAACCTGTCCTCCAAGGATCGAACAATTCCAAATGGGAAATTGTACACACAGAAACAGACCATGATTCAAATCATGACTCACAGTGAATTATGAGGAAAAATAAAGCAAGAAGTTGTTAAGTGTATTTCAGAGAAGCAGTCATAATATAACTAGGACAGTACAAATTGCTGTTTTCCTAACGAATAGGGGAATCGATAGATGAATGTTATTCCATTGCCCTGGACATTCTGAGGAATATGGCTATTGGTGCTGTCACATTTAAAAGAATCAATCCATATGCAAGTCACACAAAAAATATGTGAAAAACACATTTTTATTCTACCAGCACTACATGAACTTAACTCATTCCACTAGCATCAACCACAGGTCCGAATACTAGCATCTAGTTAAGTAGTTAGAATCTACTTTGCACTCACCTTCACCTCCCGCTGATACTCAGCTACGTTGTTATGGGCTGATAGCTTCGGTTTTGATGACATCCATCATACCTTCATTTCAACAGACGACAATTTCTAAATTATCGCGATTCCGCATTCTCTGGCATATATCAAAAACCCGGACAACCCCAACCAAACTAATGCATACCAATACCGCCAATATGCTGCGTTTGTTATGCCGTAATGTATGCATCTGCGCCATTCTTCGTAACTAAAGGTGCATAATGTGTGGGCAAAACTTGCTAACACTAGCACAGAAACTTGCTATACCCGCATTCGAACAGATAACACGAAGAGAGACCGTAGGCCCTAGTGTTCGTAGCAAGCATATTTGGTAATCAATAACCGTTGGTGCTCTTCCGCCACCAATCACAAACCATTGATCAGCTGATCATTATGTATTCATGGTTCAGGAAGTTACAGCGTGTTCTCGTCGTTTTGTCTGGGGTTGTGGGTTCATGCTGTGTGAAATGCGTGACAATATGAGGGCTTGGAATACAGTTTCTGCGGAACGTTTTCGATTCAACGGAGCATATTGTTGGCATTGAAGCTTGGGCCTCGTTTTCTTTGTTGAGTTTGGCATATTGAAGTTCGCCATATAGAATTATTGTAACAAGTTCACCTACTATCAGGTACGTTTTGTTGTGTAATGTTTCTTGTCAGCAAAGCTGCTGTCTGATGAGGCCTAAATCCTGTAGATATTGGGTGTCCTCAGGGGCGATGTTGCCAACCACTTCTAGTGTCAAGAGGAAGTCTAGAGGTTTCAAGTTAACACAGATCAGGGTGCCTCTTTGGCCATTTTCAACCCCCTATCAACAAGATTTCCTCTTGCAGTTCACTCACTTAGGTTCAAAGGATATTTTAGGTAGGCATGTTTTATCAGGTTATGGTAAAGATATTTGCCTTGCTTCACTCATCATAATTGTTATGTATTTCAAACTGGGATACTGGGTGCAAAATGGCAGCAGTACTCTGCATGCTCTAAAACTCATCAGCAATAACAAGCTGAGATAATGGGATGAAAACTTTGCTGTTTTCTGACCATGAACAGCATTTTTGCTCTGAAGAGGACAATTCATGTGCAATGCTTTCATAAGAAATGAGATGATGTTGATGTATGAGTTTATATGATGAGTATGCTATCATCACATATTATAGGATAAAAACCATCCTGTCCTAACCCGACCTGCTCTTTCAAATGGGAGCATTTTCTTGGGCTGTGAGGCTCCTAAGATGGATTTGACAGGGCCCTTCTGCAGATAACTCAAGGCCTCCTGCCAGCCAGCTGAGCCTGGTGTCAGCCATCTAGAGTCCTGCATATGACATGTTGTCTCCTCTGTGCTCTCCCTCCATTTCATCTTATCAGTGTTCTATTACTGTAATTTGGGGTTGCCTGTCATAATGACAAGGCTTCCTACATTTTTAAGAGAAAGGGGACAAGCAGATATGATTGCTGGCTGCTCCCCCTTGAAAAATGGCTATGGGGAAGTCCTGTCTTCTTGGCCTCCATATATGTTACATTTGTTTTACCATGTTGTGAGCTTAGCTTAACCTCAAGCCTCATTCTTTGCAAGCATGCTCATCTGCACAAGCTCCTAAACACTGGACCAGACATCTACTGCTAGTAGCTACATTAGCCCTAGCTCTTTGTTACCTGCCTTTCCTGAGAAGCTTCCTCAAATTATGCCACAAAACTTAAACCTAGTGAGTGGGCTGTACTACCTATAAAATTAAGTGCTAGATGGCATCAGTCAGTAAAGATGGCTGCAGCAAATAATGCAATATATGGTGTGATATGTATGTGACAATATAGGTGTGATAACAAAGTTGGGGCTGCAGTTTCTAGTCAAAACACAGGGCATTGCTTGGTTCAGTCTTGGCATCAATGTTAGGTTAAAAACTGCAGACTGAAGGACTGCATTCAGTAATGGTAGATTCTGGGAGGAGGTAGGTGAAAACCATTATTCTTGTCCATTTTCTCTCTATCTTATGCCATAAGGCTGCCATTCAATTTTTTGAACATGGGTTAGCTGTCTCTCATGAGCATGCCTCCCTGTTCTTGCTTCTGCCCAATACTGATCTAGCACAATGGGGTCTGACTAACTTAAAGTATGTAGGGTTTATCTTACCCTGACCCTGGTGGCACAGCCCAATTTCAAGCTATTTTTAGCTTCAACTCAAAGGTGTGAGTCCTCAGTTTTTACATTTGATTCTGGTGGAGATGATTCTGGTAACAACAGTTTGGAGAAAACCCAGTTAGTGTGTTGTGCTGAAACCTGTGTCGGCAGGTGTTTTGATGGTAAGGTTGTAATAGATCTTGTGATCCCTTTTTTGCTGAGATTAGAACTTGCAGAATAAGAGCATGTCTTGATGGCTCTGCTTCTGCTTGATGCAGTTTGTTCATGATGCCTGTCATAGTTGACAAACTTGGCTTCAAAAACCTTGTAAGGGACTATTGACATGATTGAACACCATTTTCATGATAATCATGTTTACCATCAGAAAATTTTTGTGCAAATTAGCTGAAAGATAGTTAAGTATCATTGAAGCCATGGTTTAATGAGGGTGTTAAGTCAGCCTATGCATGCCAGAATATCATTGCTGGGTAAAGTGGGTCCTTGTGTTATGCTTAATCTCTAATCCATGAATGGGGAGTGAATACTATTTATGCTGCTGTTGAAGACTGTGTGAAGTAATAAACTAATAAGCATTATTATTTTACATGTGTAGTAACATAGAGGTGGAAAGAAAGAATTATCAGGTGGTGTGTTTGGGGACCTTTCATTCCTCCTTGTGCCATATTTTCTGCAGCATGATTTTAATTTGTGCAGTGTTGTGATGACATCAAGAAGGGTCAGTTACCAAAAATTTGGGGTGGGCCAGGGATTTAGTTTAGTGTGCTTGTGGGGCTCCAGCCCCCAACTACTGGGGGGGGGGGGGAGAGACAGGAGTTAATGGTGGTTTCCAGCCTTCCCCTTGAGAAGAAAACTGGACCAAATTTGGGGGGGAGACCCATTTAGCATATTTTGGGGTAGTCATGGCCCTTTTTTCTACACCACTCCCCCCCCAACTATTTGTTTTTGATATTTCAAACATAATTCCCATGTACCACCATGATCTAGTACAAGACCCCAAAATCTTGGGAGGAATCAGCCCCACAAGAAAAACTTACACTCAATTTGATATATACATTTGACTACAAGTTTTAAAATGTTTGCTGCTCAGCTTTCATAAGGGTCAAGTTTATAAGTTTGATTGTACCCATGGGCAATTTCATACAGCTAGAAGTAAAATCACTCCAGACCTATGTCGTCCAGGGTATATTGCAAGACCAATGATTGATGTTTGTCGCGAGCACGAAAGAGTCAAGGAATCCAAAAAGCACCCCACAATTCAGAAGGGATGCATGCGTATTCATTCCGAATATGCTCAATGCATTTACGTCCTTCGAGCATCACAACGGGCCTGCAAGTGCCGGCGCGATCCGTACAACTCATGCACAATGAACCCTTCGAATGCCAAGTTATGTGCAGCTGTTGTTGTTCGGCAGTGTCCGCCATGCTGGGCGGGAACCCGGTGTGTGCGCTGGAGCGGCGCTCGCTGGCCGGCCGCGGACTGCACGTGTCAGAGCTGCTGGACGCCAGGCTGGAGGCCGCCTCAGGCCTCTACCACCGCGACCTGGTCGCCCACTATGGCTGCATCAACGCCATCGAGTTCTCCGCCTCCGGCGCGCTGATGGCCTCCGGTGAGCGGTCCCAGCGCTGCGCACTGGCGGCGCGTCTCCTGCGACTGCCCACTGCCTGGAATGACTCTGCAGCTCAGCAGTGGAATGCTTGTCTTGGTCGCTGCAGCTAGATGTGGACTAGTTTTCAGTCCAGTGCTTTCTGTGGCAGAGTTTCGCTCACTGTCGTGATGCCATGGGCAGAAATGGTTGTCAGCTTCCCTACACACACACACACACGCACGCACGCACGCACGCACGTACGCACGCACGCACGCACGCACGCACGCACGCAGACACAGACACAGACACACATATATATATCATATATATATAGATATATATATCTATATATATAGATATGTATATATATATATATATATATATATATATATATATATATATATATGCTGTTGGGTGGCCGGCACCTGGTCGTGTCGATACTCTTACACGTACACTCGTGCATCTCTATTTCGGGCCTCTTGCTAAGAAAAGCTATGCGTTGTCCTAACTTTGCTAGAAGCATCGCCTGAATCCGGATGATACCAGTCACATCCATCGCGCAATGCCTACAAGATTGAACGCTCTTCCACGCTTCATCGCCTTATTAAGCAGCGGCTCGCAGCGAAGTCACAGCCTTCGCCCGCCCTCCCCCCAGCGCCGTAGCCTCAGAGCCCCGCGCTCCCCGGCTCCCGGTGACTCGGCTGCCGTCCGTCCGCAGGCGGCGACGACCGGCGCGTCTTGGTGTGGGACGTGGCGCGCACGCTGTCGGGCGGCCGGCACCCGGTCGTGCCGATGGTCTCGCAGCA